>NC_136902.1:47915606-47990594 GCF_949606895.1 Notothenia rossii
CTACTTTAAAGAGTCCTCTCCTGCTGGTGTTCAGGTGTATATCAGTATTTAGTGTCTCTACTGGGACATGTCTCCATGCTTTAATGTTCAAAAAGCTCTTTATTTTTCTCAGACTGCCTGTGCTGCAGCACCTCTTTTCACCCTCTGTCTGAAACCAGAGCCCAGTCTGCTCTGATTGGTTAGCTGGCCGGCTCTGTTGTGATTGCTCAACCACTTAGAGCTATCACGTATAATGTGTTTGACCACTAGCCAATAGAAGCTTGAGACATAGTGATGTCACTACATTCAGGAAGGAAAAACTCCAAAAAGTATAACAGGACTCCTTTAACTAGGAGAACAGTTTTTGGGTGAGTCGTTCCATTAGAAAAACGTTCTTGGACAATGCGATTAAATTATGGCTGAGCTGTCAGGAACACTGCCTGGACTATGTCTTCAATTCAAAGTTTTCACATGACATAAGCAGTTTTAGATGGACCTTTACATACATCAAACCTCCCAGCAGGGAGCTAATTGCAGATATGGGAGGATAATTCTATTTCATGCAGGGTCAAACTGCTGTCGATTTGACAAGCCAAGACAGGGAGGACTAAAAGTTCACTTCGGGCATTTTGTCAAGAAGGAGAATTTAAGTGAGCCAAGATATCTTTATACCGGTAAATATTTCTCCTATAATTAACAGTCTTGCACTTCCATTTGCTTACACACACATGAGATGTGTCTCTCCTATTGGGGTGTCAAAGGTTAGCCTGGGGTTATCACCCTTTTCAAAAGTAAAAGTAGAAGTACCAGAGTGTAGGAATACTCTGTTACAGTAAAAGTCCTGCATTCAAAATGTTCCTCAAGTAAAAGTAGAAAAGTATTATCATCACAATATAGTGAAAGTAGCGACAGTAAAAGTAGTCATTGTGCAGATTGGTCCATTTCAGAATAATAGATATGATATGTTTTATAATGATTGATCATGAAAGTGTTCTCGTGGCTGGTAAAGGTGCAGCTAGTTTGAATGACTTTGTATACTGCAGGGTAGCTTGTGGATTTACTCCAGGTGGAACTAAAGTCTGATTTACCACTTGGTTATATTTCACATCATTCATCCACATCTGGGAAGTAACTAAAGGTATTAAATACATGTAGTGCAGTAAAAGTACATGATTTACCTCTTAATTGTAGTGGAGTACAAAGTAGCAAAACATGGAAATAATCATGTAAAGTACAAATAACAAAAAAGTGTAATTAGTACACTACTTGAGTAAATCTACTTAGTTACTTTATACAACTGGCTTTTTGGAATTAAAATATTTTAAAGTGGGGGGGGATCCATCTGAAATATAGTCGTAGCTGATACTGGATCCTACTGTCAGTAAAAAATAAAAACATAGTTTTCCAGTTTCTGTTGAAGAAAAGACATGCGAGATCAGGCAGGAGTCCATCTCTGATGAGTCAGTGACCTGCAGGCCAGACTGTGTGTGTGTGTGTGTGTGTGTGTGTGTGTGTGTGTGTGTGTGTGTGTGTGTGTGTGTGTGTGTGTGTGTGTGTGTGTGTGTGTGTGTGTGTGTGTGTGTGTGTGTGTGTGTGTGTGTGTGTGTGTGTGTGTGTGTGTGTGTGTATTAAAAATATCAGCAGAACCTTGGAGCCGCAGCCATCGCCGACGCCACCCTGACATCCAGAGAGGTGGTGCTCTGAGAACGGCCCCGCCCACTGTGAGGGGCACCTGGCACCCATCATTCTGCACCTCACACACACACACACACACACACACACACACACACACACACACACACACACACACACACACACACACACACACACACACACACACACACACACACACACACACACACACACACACACACACACACACACACACATTTCAGCCCTGTAAATGGGAGGAAAGGAATAGTTTGATGGATGTGTATCTGGGTGCCTGCTAACACATCCATCTGTCTTTACATCACCAGAACAATAGAGAATTTATTGTACACTGTTTTGTTAGAATAACCCAAGAAAAAGTAAATAAATAGGGGAGAGTGGGGAAACACCATACATTCAGGAAGCACACATCATTTCTATTTGACTGTGGTGGAAAGAAGCTCAGGGTAAAGTCATATATATGTATCATACATTTTAGTTATTTAGCAAGGTGTAAAACCATGTGAATCATTTAGCTAAAGATTTGTAGGAATGACTAAGCTAGACTGTTTTCCCCCAAAATGTGCGGAGTGAGCCACATGTTGTGGGTACATTTGATCTGGCTCTTTCATGTTTCTTTTACTGGCATAAATGATCTTCATTCTGCACCTCACAGTCTCACAGTCACACACACACACACACACACACACACACACACACACACACACACACACACACACACACACACACACACACACGACTTCTGATCTTCCCCACCCTCTTTATCTCATCTGTATTTTCCTTGTCGACCAATTTTATATACCGAGGTTTCTGTCTTCATCACCTTTTTCTGCTTTTGCTCCATCCCCCACATCCATTACTAGAGTAACTTATTCCAAAGGATTTAGCTAGGATTTAAAGCAGGGGTGGGGAACCTTTTTCCTGTCAAGGGCCATTTCAATTTTTTTTAAATCCTCCGAGGGCCGTACAAATTATTGACCTCTGCTTAAAAATACTAAAATCACAGCCCATTCATTTCGCCTTTCTTTCATGCCGTGCAAAGAAAAAGCAAACTCTTAATCCAGATATTTTACCATGACTTGTGCATGCATTCACGTGCACGGTTGTGGCATGACCACCAAAACAGAAAGTATATTGGACACAAGATATGTGCAAATGTATTTCGTTTCCTATCCATGTTGACGTGATTTAATAGTGGGGGGGGGGGGGGGGGACCTAACCTCCTCTAGGGGTGTCCTCACCTCCCCGGGAAGATTTTTTTTTAAATGTTGAAGTTAAAAGCATCAATCTGGTGCACTTTGAGAGCAACATTAGGATATCTATGGATACATCTCTCAACATCCATATGAAACAGAACTGGAAGCAGATGTATTTTTCTTTATGGGTATTTTACAAATCACTCCCCTTTCAAACTGTATTCTTGTTTATTAATAACAACTTTTATTTACTGTCATATAGTATTTTATACCTGTTTACTTTATTCTCTTATTTTTTAGAACTATAATGATCATATAAAGATGTGCCTTTACCTCACTGGTTGGAGAAAAAGCTTCTTATATTCGTTAGCATAGCTAGTAACAACAAAGTTATTGACTGTATGATCAGTATGACAGATGAACAGATCGCCACTGGGTTTACAACTAAAGACACAGCCACGCAGAAACTGCGGCATGTGTACGGCTCCTTATGGGTACTGCAATTTTTGGAAGTGCCGAAGTGACGTTCTGGTGCTCCCCTGCCATGCTCCCCTGTCAGACGAGACATATACCACGTGATGACACGTTAGGCTCGTGTTGTGTTCAAGGACCCTGACCTTGGCCAGGAAAAACAGCACTCGCCTGTTTAATTTTTTTGCGGTCTAGATTTCTTTAATTTTTTTATTTTTTGCGTGTGTTTATAAATTACCTCGAGGGCCGTAGCAAATGGTCTCGGGGGCCGTATAAGTCCCGGGGGCCGGAGGTTCCCCACCCCTGATTTAAAGGATGGGCTTAAATAAACTATTTTCATTGTGCTCCCGTTCCAAGATACTGCTCAGAACCAAAAAGTAAGGAAGTACCAATGTAGTCAAAGCATTTTCCAATATGTTATTGGGACTTATACATGTTTAGTTTAACAGTCTATCCTTCAAATTCTAATTATCTAGGATTATCTAGGAAGCAAGACTAAAACTTTGAGTTATTATCGCAATATGTATTACACCTCGTACTGAAAGTGTCTTAACTGTGTGTTAACTTTACCTGAAGTGTATTGACTCTTTGTCTTTGGCCCGGACAGGAACGGGGATAAAACCTTTTTCTCCTCAAGTTGGTCCAATAAGAAAGGTCTTCATTACATTAGTGAGGTATAATTACCTGGAAAGCTTAAATGTATGTCAATGAATTTAGGTTAATGTCATGTCAAGCTGAAGAGTAGTAATGGAGATATTTAATGGCAGCCTATGACAGGGTGCACTCTGGTCCTCTGTGACCCCCGCTGTGAGGTGAAGCAATAGAAGTGTATCAGTATTTTGTATATTGCATATACCCATCCATTGTATCCATTGTATATATGTGTATTGTATATTGTATTTTCAGTGTATTATTACCTGTGTGTGGAGGCGCGTCAGCAAACACGTTCTTCTATGACCCAACCGCAGAGGGTTCAGCAACTAACTAACTAACTCTCCTGTTCTACTTCCTGCTACCACCCTGAGTCCCACAGTGTGACATCACTGCTCCACTCACCATGGTAGCTTCAGGTTATAGGGTCTCAAACGGTGTCTTTTTGTGGGATATGTTTTTGGGGATAATCCTGATTTGTCTTTTGTTCAACCATGTTGAACAAAAACAAGATTGAATGTGGTTGTGTTTAAAACTCTGAGATCTGTTATCGTATTACTCTTGTTCCATTGTTGTACAAAAACGATTAAATACACATCAATGGGGCACACTGTTGCACTGGGTGACATGATCCTTCATTTCAGTGAACACACATACACACACAAAATGTATTTTGTTTCCTGGCAGGAAACAAATGCACTGTTTCCTCCTGTTTCCGATAAGTCTGATAACTACAGTAGCCAGCTGTTAAAGGAGATCATCAACACTGATTATTTTACATAAAAATGGAGAGGGAAATTAAATTAATTAAATATCATACTCTGGTGATACATATTTTGACAATCCTCACATTTTCTGACATAGTAAAGCAGGTGCATTTAAACATGATGACATCCTGTTAAGCTGCAACAATATAAAGCACTTCTTGTGAGAACAATATTAAAGGGGACCAATCATGCAAAATGCACCTTTGTACGTCTTTTATACATGAATATGTGTCCCCGGTGTTCCAGGGAACTCACCAAGCAGAGGCGCGGGAAGGTATTTTGAGTGGGGGTGCTGAGGTGCTGGACTCCAGTGAACACTATTACGGGCACTATAGAGCACGCACAAAAAAACTCCCCACACGCAAACACACAGTAAACCCGCGACTGTTACAATGAAGGCTCGATAATCAGCTCACGGCATATAGGCAGGGGTAAAGTGCTATTTTTTACGAGTGGGGAGCGGACCTCACCTCCTCTAGGGGGGTCCGGGGGGATGCTCCCCCGGGAAGATTTTTTTTAAATATTGAAGTTAAAAGCATCAATCTGGTGCACTTTGAGAGCAACATTAAGAGATCTATGGATACATCTCTCAACACCCAGATGAAACACAACTGTAAGCAGATGTTCTTTTTCTTTATGGATATTTTACAAATCACTCCCCTTTCAAACTGTATTCTTGTTTTACTGCCATAATAGTATTTCATAATTGTTTTTCCTTTATTCTCTTATTTTTTTTATAACTATAATGATCATATGAAGGTGTGCCGCGGAAATAATCTTTTGAATAATTTTTGACCAAACCGTTTGAGACCCATTGAGATAACTTAGACTAAAGTTAACTATCTAAACACTCAGAGAGTCCTTTAGCTCACCTGAGCCTCTCAGTCTGAGGGGAGAGCTCTCCTCAGAGCCGGCCCGACCCATTAAGCGACATAAGCGGCCGCTTAGGGCCCCGCAGCCACTAGGGCCCCCCTAGCAACAAAAAAGAAACATGAACAAAAATAAATAATAATAATAATCTCAGTACACTGTCGCCGTGATAAGTATGTTTAATTAATTGTGTTAATATGCCTAGATTGCCTACTCTCAAAGTCATGTATTATATTATTGAGTCAATCATATAATACATCCACCACACTAGAGAGGACGGCAGAATTGTAATTTCCCGTGTTCAGTGAATGCAACAGAGGCAAGACACTAGACCAACCAGAGAGTTGAATGGAAATAAACATCTGTCTTATTGGCTGACAGGTATCTACCCTGTGAGCTGTGACAATGTTTAAACTGTCAGTCGGACTCAGAGTTCTTGAAGATGGACATAAGAACATCTATTCTTAAAAAAGACGACAATTCTCAAGTGGTGGCTCACACAACAACCCCAGAGCCACCACTTGAGCCTGGTAAATGGTATGTAAATGTCAGTAAACTTCCAAGATATGCGAACATGTAAGCAAAGCATAAATTACAGCTACGTTGAAGTTACTTTGAATCGCGGGGGTAAGCTAAACCGTTAGCAAGTAGCTATAGCTAGCCAGATATATTAAATAAACACTTAGTCATACAATCTAAAAAATAATGTTTTTTAGCGTTACCTGGTGATTTCAAAGAAAGCTCTCTGGAAAATGTTGACTTACTGTTCGACATGAAGCTAGAAGCTACCTTACAGTTACCACAGTTGATACTGAGTTCTGTCAGTTAAAGTGTTTCATAGTTAGCTTAGCTAAGCATCAACCTAGCAATGAAATGATGTTATGTGACAGTATTTCTGAGAAAAGGTCAGCTGAAATGGTGGCATGCCACTGCTTTACGTGTCGACAGCATGTTTGAACGTATTTGCAGCAGTAAATGTGGCTGTTTGGCCACTGACGTTGCCATAACAACACCTGAATTTAAATGTGCAACCTCTTTTTGTGACAGATTTTTACATTAAATTATAATTCTTCTGAATGATATTCCTATTGACAGCTAGTTTCTATGTGAACATTATGAGATGGACAGCCAGAGAGAATAAATGAAAAACAATTGTGAAATACTATATGACAAAAGAAGAATACAGTTTAAAAGGGGAGTGATTTGTAAAATATAACAAAAATAAAATCTGTTTACAGTTCTGTTTCATATGGATGTTGAGAGATGTATCCATAGATCTGTTAATTTTGCTCTCAAAGTGCATCAGATTGGTGCTTTTAACTTCATTATTTATGCCCCCGGACCCCCCTAGCGGAGATGAGGACCCCCCCTAGAGAATGTTAGGTCCACGGTGTAGGAGCCATATGTTAAAGTGTATAGTCTGATATTTTTGAATGTTGTAGTCCTTTGTTGTTCGTGCTATTGTATTATTTATTTGAACCAGCCGTGTGAAATTAAGGGCATAGACGACCGCAGCTGTTCGTGATTACGAGACGTTATAGCCGACGGCAGCTGCTGGTGATTGGCGGGTGTGAGAAGGAGAAAGAAGCACCGAGCAACATCGTTTTTTGAGCTGAGAGAATATGTGTTTGTATTTGATACTTTTTTGTGTAAGTAAAAAACAAACTATCCTGAGACGTATTTTGTCCGAGTCAAGCTTATTTGCTATCTGTCAGCCGAATTTTGGATTACTGGAACTACATTTGTCAAAAAACTACGCTCTGGAGAAGCCGAGCTGGACAGCTTTAGTTGAGTTTAAGCACTGTAGTAAGTTTAATTTGAAAGAGCCATGGAAGAACTAACCGAAAGGAGCCACAAGAGGGAGCCAAAGCCCACGGAAAAGGCCAAAGAGGAGAGGCTCCACAGGCTAAATGGATTAAGGAGAGCGAAGGTGGGCCAGCTCACCAAGAAGGTTAATGAGCTGAAACGTCTTAAAGAAAATGATAGCAATGTGGATAAAGTGGAAGAAGAAATTCTGAATGACTTTGCTAAATTATATGGAGAGTTTAATGACAAGGAGTATTTAACTCTCTTACCTGAAGAGGAGGCGTCTGAAGACCAGCAACACTGGTTTAATCCCAAGTCAGCAAACATTGAACAGTTTGTACGCATACCTAAAAAATGTATTAAAGGAGTACGCGATGGCACAAAAGAGGACCGTGAACAGTAAGCCTGCTCGTCTGAAGTAGATGATATACGGCCTGAAGACAGCGCCTCCAGAGCCAGTAACCATACAGTGGCTTCGTCTACCGTTTCTTCTGCGCGCAGGAGGGCGGAGGCTGAAAAGGCAGTACTGCTAGCTCGAGCAGCATCCTTAAAGAAGAAGCAGGCTCTTGAGGAAGAAGAAGCCTCTCTAATACAGCAGCAAGCAAAGCAGCTCCAGCAGCTCAAAGAGAACAATTAGAGTTGGAGGCAGCTGTAGCTGAATGTGATGCAAAGTTAAAGGTGCTTGACGGGCATGAAGACCAGCAGGATGGTATGAGCAGCTACCTCAAACGCAGCCAACGTCATGGCAAGTCAGAGACATCTGGCACCGGATTCAGAACTGCTTCAAAACCAGTTAAATATGGTGAGAAACTTCCTCAGCACACCTACTAAAAGGAACTGTCAAACCACGCCCAACAGAGTCAAGCATGTGGATGGACAAGCAGGATGGAGCTTCTGATGCAGCACACGGACCGGGCCCCAGAGAAGGTCACCGTAGAGGGGAGGAGAGGGACAGCTATGATGTGATGCAGCGTCAAAGTCAGATTACTGAGATGCTAGTAAGGCAGCATAACCTGTCTTATCTTCCTAAACGAGACTTGCCTGTGTTCAAGGGAGACCCGCTCACCTACAAGTCCTTTTTATAAGAGCCTTCAACCATGTCATTGACAGCAAGGCAGAGAGCAGCGGCGATAAATTGTACTACTTGGAACAGTTCACCGGAGGGGAACCTCAAGAGCTTGTCCGCAGTTGTGAGCACATGGCGCCACAGAGAGGCTACAAAGAAGCCAGGGCTCTACTCCAGAAACATTATGGTGATGAACTTAAAATTGCTACCGCCTATATGGATAAAGCTCTAAAGTGGCCACAGATCAGATCTGAAGACGGAAAAGCTCTGAATACCTATGCCCTTTTCCTGATTACGTGCCGTAATGCCATGGAGGACATAGAGTAAATTGACGAAATGAAAAACCCAACTAACATGAGAGTCGTCGCCTCAAAGCTCCCATACAAAGTGAAAGAAAGATGGAAGAGTGCTGCGGGAAGGGACGAAGAGCAAGGTTTACAGACCTAGTGACCTATATATACAGACAATCACAAATGTCTAACGACCCCCTCTTTGGAAGCATGCATGATACCAGGACAACAACGGAGGGAAAAGTCAAAGCTACGGCCACGGACTCTAAAGCTTGGAAGTCAGGCTGGCAAAGGGGAAGCAGTTTTGCCACAGCTGTCGCTCCAATGAGTGAAGAGAAAACACCGCCCTCAAACGTAAAGTACAGCCCCTCAGCCGCAAAGCCTGTCAATGCTTTTCAAAAACCCTGTTTGTTCTGCCATAGAGACCACACACTCGATTCCTTCAGAATCATCAAAGAGCAACAACCGAAAGACAGGATTGAGTTTCTGAAAGCTAAAGGCCTCTGTTTTGGATGTCTTACACAGGGACACCTTAGCAGAAACTGCAATAAAAGGATGACCTGTTAAGTCTGCTCCCTAAGACACCCAGGAATTGTGCATGTTTTGAAGGACAGTGCTACATTTAGAAAGCCAGATGAGAACATCTCAAATGGTCTCGTGTCACTGACGCAGGAAACATGTGGATACACCGGGGCCGGAGAATGTGTACTGGCTATAGTACCGGTAAAATTCAAGTCCAGTAAAAGTGAGAAGGTTGTGGAGACGTATGCCTTCATGGACCCAGGAAGTATGGCGACTTTCTGCACTGAATCACTGAAGACACAGCTGAACGATCGAAGCAAGAAAACTACGATCTTACTCCGAACTATGGGTCAGGAGAAGCCAGCCCAAAGTTGTATCTTGTCGGACCTGGAAGTGTGTGGACTTGAAGAAAGGAAGTACATTGAACTCCCTAAGGTCTTTACATGTAAAGATATACCGGTCAAGAAAGGAAACATCCCCCTGCAGGAAGACCTAAAGAAGTGGCCATATCTGAAGGAGGTGAAAATCCCAAAGATAAAAGGAGAAGTCACCATGCTTATAGGAACCAATACCCCTAAAGCTTTGGAGCCATGGCAGGTGATAAACAGCATCGGAGACGGGCCCTATGCAGTTAAGACTGCCCTTGGATGGGTAGTGAATGGGCCGAAGAAGACAGATGATGGCAGCAAGGCAGCGGATGGAGTTGTGAGCCACATTACAGCCAACCACATCTCCATGGCTACCATAGAGGAACTGTTGATCAAGCAATGTAACACAGACTTCTCAGAAATCAGCTGTGAAGACAAAGAAGAGATGTCTCAGGAGGATCATCAGTTCATGCGGTCAGTGGTAAAATCTGCAGAGTTAAGGGATGGGCACTACTGCATTGGTTTACCATTGCGAAACGAGACAGCTAAAATGCCAGACAACCGCTGCATGGCAGAGCAACGTGCCACAAGTCTCCAAAGAAAGCTCAGCAAAAACCCGGACCTGTACAAAGATTACAAGGAATTCATGACGGGTATAATTGGAAAAGGCTATGCTGTCAAAATTCCCATAGAACAGTTAAGCCGAGAAGATGGACGTGTGTGGTACATACCTCATCACGGTCTCTACCACCCAAAGAAAAACAAAATAAGAGTAGTGTTCGACTGCACCTCCACATATCAAGGAACCTCACTTAACGATCAGCTGCTACAAGGACCTGACCTCACAAACTCCCTTGTTGGTGTCCTTCTGAGGTTCAGAGAAGAGCCTATTGCTTTGATGGCCGACATTGAGGCGATGTTCTACCAGGTCAAAGTCCCTGACCAAGATGCTGATCTTCTGCGTTTCCTATGGTGGCAGGATGGTGATCTTAATAAACCGATGGAAGACTACCGAATAACAGTGCACCTGTTCGGAGCTACATCGTCTCCCAGCTGTGCATCATATGCACTAAGAAGAACAGCACAAGATGGAGGAGGCAAAACAACACCCGAGGTGGTGGAAACGGTTCTCAGAAACTTTTATGTGGATGACTGTTTAAAGTCTGTGGATTCAGAAGATCATGCTGTTGCTTTGGCCAGGGACCTCAGACATCTGTGCGCCAGTGGAGGCTTCAGGCTGACAAAGTGGGTCAGCAACAGTAGGGCCGTCCTGTCGTCCATCCCTAAAGAAGACAAAACAACGGAAGTCAAAGATCTTGACCTGAACCATAAGCAGCTTCCTATGGAAAGAGCCCTTGGTACCTAGTGGTACACTGAATCAGACACCTTCAGGTTCAAAGTGCAACCACAGGCCAAACCAGCTACAAGACGAGGAATCCTGTCCATCGTTAGCTCCATCTACGACCCCCTCGGGTTCCTGGCCCCATTGGTACTGCCAGCGAAGCTCCTTCTGAGAGACCTTTGCAGGGAAAAGAGAGGTTGGGATGAGAAGATAGACAGTGGGCAGGCCCAGAAATGGATGAAGTGGCTGGCCGACCTTGAGCGGCTGTCATTGTTTATGTGCAGAGATGAGTCAAACCGGCAGGGTTTGAACCCCTGAAGATGGCACAGCTCCACCACTTTTCCGATGCCAGCATGGATGCATTTGGAACAGCTACCTACATCGTGCAAACAACCAAGGCAAAATAAAGGTTTCCTTGCCGATCGGAAAGTCCAGAGTCGCTCTCAGGTTAAGCTGGAGCAATCTATCTTCTGGACAGACAGTGCTACTGTACTGAAGTATATTGAAAACAAAAACGGACTTCCAGTAAAAGCATATAAGTTTGTAAAGTTGCTTAATTATGTTTAGATTATATGGCCCTATTTAAGTTTATTTTTAGTAATTGGTATGCTCCCCGCCTAGCCAATTAGGGGCCGGAAATGTAGGAGCCATATGTTAAAGTATATAGTCTGATATTTTTGAATGTTGTAGTCCTTTGTTGTTAGTGCTATTGTATTATTTATTTGAACCAGCCGTGTGAAATTAACGGCATAGACGACCGCAGCTGTTCGTGATTACGAAACGTTATAGCCGACGGCAGCTGCTGGTGATTGGCGGGTGTGAGAAGGAGAAAGAAGCACAGAGCAACATAGTTTTTTGAGCTGAGAGAATATGTGTTTGTATTTGATACTTTTTTGTGTAAGTAAAAAACAAACCATCCTGAGACGTATTTTGTCCGAGTCAAGCTTATTTGCTATCTGTGAGCCGAATTTTGGATTACTGGAACTACACACGGTGTTTACATGCTTATTTATACAATATGTGTGCTCATGCTAACATCATAAGACAAAAGATGGTTCCGTGTTGTGTGTAGTGAGAACGCGCTAGAGTGAGGGGGGCCCCCAAGCCAAAGCTCGCTTAGGGCCCCCAAAAGTCTAGGGCCGGCCCTGGCTCTCCTCCAGCTTGTTGTGGAACAAACAGCTCCGTATGTCCGTTAGTGCAGCTAGCTAACCAGATGCTAACAACACGGTCCCTGCTGCTGGCACCGGTCCCTCTCTCTCTCTCCCTCTCTCACACACACTAAATGCGCTATTTCCGCACACACACAGAGCCGCGAGCTTGAATGACACAAGCACACTTTTATTTCCATCCAACTCTCTGATTGGTCTGGTGTCTTGCCTCTGTTGCATTCACTGAACACTGGAAATCACAGTACTGCCGTCCTTTCTAGTGTCTTGATGAGGTTCAGGTAAAGCACGGTTAATGTATTATATTATTGAGGTAGAATTGTCCGGGGCTACAGAAAAAACATTCGGGGCAGGCCAAAATATCATTTTACCAACAATGTGGAATTTATTGGCTACATATTACACAGATTATGCACAGCGGGAGCAGAAAGAACCGTCAAATAATAATTCAGACAGGGGAGCTCCGCACCCCCTGCCTGCCGCTAGGGGGTGCTGCAGCGCCCTCAGCACCCCCCTTCCCGCGCCCATGTCACCAAGTGTCAGAAAACACAACCCTCTCTATTTTCCTCCTTAGCCAAATCTCTAAAAAAGGGGCTGCAACGGATCTGAAAAAAACGGATCCAGATTTCAATACTTTTTTTACGTCACAAAGAGGTGCTCCGCTTATTGTTCAACTCTACCTATCAGGGGAATGAGCCACGGCCACGTGCATTGCCAAACCTCTCATTCGCATATAGGACGAATTTCCGTCCATTTGGCTATTCAAATGTTAACGAAACGGACAGACTTCCGTGCACATCAGCGGCTGTCCGATTAAAACAGTTTAATGCACTTTTAACACTCACATACCCAGGATTCCTGTTCCTTTCCTGGGTTACAAAGTGAGGTGACGCAGCCTGTCCTCTGGGTGCGCTCTGTGGGGGGGGGGGGGGGGGGGGGGGTATCGCAGCCTGCTCCTCTCTGCCTGCCTGCCGCTGCGCTCTGCCTCTATCCACACAACTTTCCCCCGCCTTTCAGAGACTTATTGCTGGGTCAAACTCTAAGTTACAAACTGTACACATTGCATTCTTGCTAATTAGCCAAAATATGAACGGAATAAGTAGCAAGCATCGTAAAAACAGAGTAAAATAAATGGGGACAACAGCTTGTCAACTAACCATTCAGAAACGTCCTGCTGCAACCGAGATGTTTGCACCTCCACCAAAACCTCCGCTGCTTCAGGGTCAGTTTCTGGATCAAATTGATAATATGCTTGAACACATGATTGCTCTGAGATGACATGTTTATTCCACACTCGTAATCACAGCAAGCATGGTAACCTGACTCTCGCCGGCTCATGCCCCCCTCTTCTCCAGGGGGGCGTGGTCAGCTGCTGCTCAGAATTTTTAAAGACAGGCTTGGAATAGAGCGAAAATGATCTGTTTGGTATTTTGAAAAATAAAATGTATAAATATACCTTATATAGGTATGGTCATACACTATCATTTAAATATAGCATGATAGGTCTCCTTTAAGTGAACACAAAACGAATACCCCATAAGATTTTGAATATTATTCAAATGTTTACTTAGAGAACACTTGACTGCCCAGACAATGATACACCCGGTCCAGGGACAGCAATAACATTTTCCATCACATTGAATATATGTATTTTGTTTTAAATGATATTATTTATGAGCCAAATGTTTTATTTCTATAACAGAAGATCGAAGTGAAAAAGACCCCATGATTCATTAAAAGTATGTGGGAATAATTAATACGCCAGATCACCGCCCTGTGAGTGTTCCGTGACGTGGAGTTTTATATCATTTGTGGTCGCATTCTTCTATTAAACACACTCAAATAACACACGTACACTAAGCATTGTTTGCTCTAAATCTTGTTTTGGTGTAGTCAGGCTGGTTTCAGTAGGCTAACATCATGCATGTAACACAAGAGACACTTCACAATATGTTGCCAAACATTGTAAATATACCTTTTTGGGGAAATATGCATCAGGGGATGTAACTGATGTGACCGTGAGACAACTGATGACTACTTTCAAGCAGCAGCTAAACTGTAGTTGCATGCGATTAGAGACATTCAGGGAGGAGTATAAAGTTGGAGTAGAAGTGATGTGTTTCAATCTGTTAGTAAAGAGCCACATGAACACAGCTCCACGCTGGACATGCAGCAACGTAGACATTGACATGAAGTACTCCAACGTTTTATGTGAGAAATGTATAGTTGGGTCCCCAGCACGTAGAAACTGCAGGATGCTAACTGACATATGTTGGGCAATTTGCATAAGTTGCCCAACATATGTAAGGACCATTGCATAATAACAATATGTTGACAATAGTACAAAAATTACTTGGCAAAATTCGAAGTTTTAACCAAAAAGTGGCCATATTTTTACTCTCTGTATTTTGACTACCATAAGCAATGTTGCGACCATTGGATATAGAGATCTCAAAATGAAAATGATTGAGTCCAATTTCAAATAAATAATCAATCTGTCCAATCCAAATTATCCAGAGCTCCCTAACTATTAAACATCGACCCAAATGTATCAACATCAGTCCACAGAGAGTACAAACATTTTCTGTTCAAACTGACAATTTGGATCCAGAAAATGTCAGAAATTTATTCAGCATCCTCAATCACCCTCAAAATCACTTCAAAACTGTCCAAATCGGCCAAGTCATATTGTAACTATTATCGTAGGCTATAATGTTTATTAATGCAACTTATGCTAATTGTTCAAATTGCCCAACATTAATTAGCATCCGGCAGACTCTATGTGCTGGGGACCCTACTACACATTTATAACATAAAACCTTGGGGTACTCAACATTTCAGGGTTCACAACAGGACTGGCAACTAGGCTGGTTCGGTGGTTTGAAAGTAAAACCAACTGTGATCCAAACTAGCACTAGCAGGAAACCAGAACTGAAGTCATATCAGTGAAAAAGGGTATTATAACCCCTCACCAACTCTCCCATCTCCACATCTCTGTGCCCTCCTCTCTCAGCCTCTCTACATTTATCTGCTCTTTTCACAGAGAATAATCCTACAGCCTTCCATCCTCCCCTCTGCTGCTTCTTTATTGCTCTCTCACTGTTCATACATCTCCTCCTCCTCTCATCAACTCTTCCTTCACCCATTCCATTCAGCACCACCTCCCCTTCCTCTATAAACTCCACCAGGCCCCGCTCAACTTTCCCACCCCCTCCGTCACTCATCTGAGGGTGATGGAGAGAGAGAGGAGGGGGAGGTAGGGGGGGGGGGGGGGGGGCTGTGGGTGTATTAGTAAGCCTGGACTTGACCCCTGCTTTCTGGGCTCCGAGTAGTCTCTTCTCCACACTGGCCCAATGACGGATGGAGACAGCACGGCACGCCACACACAGTCACACACACACACACACACACAGTCACACACACACACACACACACACACACACACACACACACACACACACACACACACACACACACACACACACACACACACACACACACACATTTCAGCCCTGTAAATGGGAAGCATGGAATAGTTTGATGGATGTGTATCTGGGTGCCCGCTAACACATCCATCTGTCTTTACATCACCAGAACAATAGAGAATTTATTGTACACTGTTTTGTTAGAATAACCCAAGAAAAAGTAAATAAATAGGGGAGAGTGGGGAAACACCATACATTCAGGAAGCACACATCATTTCTATTTGACTGTGGTGGAAAGAAGCTCAGGGTAAAGTCATATATATGTATCATACATTTTAGTTATTTAGCAAGGTGTAAAACCATGTGAATCATTTAGCTAAAGATTTGTAGGAATGACTAAGCTAGACTGTTTTCCCCCAAAATGTGCGGAGTGAGCCACATGTTGTGGGTACATTTGATCTGGCTCTTTCATGTTTCTTTTACTGGCATAAATGATCTTCAAACATGATTTATAATGTTGACGAAACAAGTTTTACTCTAGTGCAGACATCATAGCAGATAGTGGCAGAGAAAGGATGATACGTTTTTTATGTTTAAACTTGAAACATAAAAAGGGCTAAATGTACCCCTTGACTCGTATCAACACCCCCTGGTGGAATCAACTTTCAGCTGAATCTATCTGTCATCTACTTTTAAATTGATAAACCAAACTTCAATCAGTTGCTCATTCACACATCCAGCAGTGACGGAGCAACATGACCGTCAGCCTCATCTTGAGTTGTGTTTGGGTCTTTGGGGAGTTTAAGTCCAAATTTGAGCAGGAAGTGATTTTATAAAGCTTTCTCCTGAAAACAGCTGAGACAATGCTTTGATAGTGGTGAGAGAAGACCACGTTAAAGTTATGCCATCTAAGGCAGCTCACATGATGAATATAGATGAGCTAAAACATTGCTTTAACATTATCAGCTGTTACAGACTTTATCCTCACTCAAGTTTCTACTGAAGAGCATCTATGATTTTTTGGATGAGCAAGCCCAGTGAAGAACACACATCTAGCTCACAGGCACATTTACTGTGTTTCCCACAGAGTAGGTTTTGCCAACTGACAATAAATATTACAGCAGTGTATTTACAATATTACCAACCTAGTCTTAACATGGCTATGGAAGCAGTTGCGCAAAATGCTTATGTCAGCAGAGCTCTATGACTTTGTGCGAGTTAGATTTTCCTGATGAATGATCCATCTACTGGTTTCGATTGAGTTATTACGAGAGTAATTAGGTCATCATTAATGTGGATAACAATTTAGAGTTGGAGAGCATGTGTGTGCCGTATGTAACTGCACAAATGGAGGAAGCTTTCTCTACTGATTTCCCGTTCAAGGGTACTTTTTGGTTCCCCCCTCCCTCCTCTTCCTGTAACCTTTTTTACTCAAGGAAACAATCAAACTCACGGTCACGGAAGTCACCGTTCTCGGGTGTCTCCGATAATCCATCACTCCGTTGTTTTCTTTCTTATTTTAGGCCTTGCTCCGCCTCTGCTGTTGTTGCATTATGTGTTTCTCTTCCTAAAAATGGAAGAATAAGTCTAGGAATAGACCAAGTTTAAAGCTAATAATACCAGTGGATTGTATGATTCATGGTCTTTGCTGAGAGAAAATATATACATGTGCATGTCTGCCTGACTCTTTTTGCAACATTCATGATTCAAGGTCACATGATGAAACATCTAGCAGTTTGAAAGCTATCTACTGTTGTACAGGGTGAGTATTATTGACTGTAGATGATGAAGCATGTATATCTGAAGTGGGTTCACTGTGCCCCTCAAATAACCTCTTGCTCTTGTATTAGATTGTCCAAGGTGGGCTACTGAGCTCTACAGGTGTAGCCAGACTCTACCTACGGTAAGTGTTTGTCTTCTCATACAAATGATCACATGGGCCTATTGGATATGTGGATCCATTCATAGCAACAGTTTGTAGTTCTGGTCTGCTCTCTGTTTACTTTTTCTTTTGAGGAACTTGGGATGTATTAAATGGACATTTTTAGAAAGTAATTCTTAGGTTACTTAGAGAAATAGTAAAACCAACTGTTTGAACCTTATACTCGCCAAAGCTTTCCTGGCACTAGGGTACACAACTCAAAAAAGAAATCATTACGTATTTTGCTCAAATGCTCCACAAGTTGTGGTGGCACTTGGTCATGCACCTCTTGATCTTATAATTACAAATACTAATATAGCTTATATCTTAAATTAAATTTAACAGAATATTTTACATTTCAACTTTGGTTTCATGATGATATCATACATGTTCATAAATGACTGGGTATAATAACCAGCTCCAATATAGCCTACTGCTTATTCAGGATTATCAACGTTTGATCCTAAAGAGTGCCAGCCGTACTTCATGGTTTAGACGAAAACTAACCGAATCCGATATAAAAAAAGTCTTCCGTCCACACGGTATTGTCTCAAGAAACGTGTCCGTCCACACGAGACCGCTCGACCCGCTGGAGACGCTGTAGTACATATGCCGGGCCTGTAGATGGCGCTATACTTCTGCCACAAAATACACCAAAAGCAGCTAATAAGACCCCCCGAGCATGGTTGCCATGGTTGTGTGGTTGCCCTTCTGTTTATTCTCCGTGGTGGATTTAGCAACATGTAGTTCATGTAGTTCTCCATGTCCACTTGTTGTTGATGGTTGTGTTAGAGGAGCTGTAGATGTTGCAATAACATCTGTAGCATGGTCAGTAGCAGAAGCTACTGACCATGCTACAGCAGTTAGCAGCAGAGGTGGGGAGAGGCGGGGCTATGGCTTTGTCGTTATCAAGAAATTATCATATAGGACGTACACACAGAGCCGTTTGGCCCCCCAGAGCGTTTAGTCCGCAGATCTATCCACCTTGGACCCATTACCGTTTGAGGGCTCCGTTTCTGTGGTTCCGTTTCCGTGGTTCCGTTAAGGCCTCATGTGAATGAACCGTCCATACGATAGAGAACTGTAGTAGATACAACCCGTTTCGTGTCCGTGTGGACGGGGCCTCAAGCACAAGGTTAACAAGGCGGCGTTGGAGGAGGTGTGTGGTACCGCTGAAACTTGAATATGACACAGGAAGTCCAGTTTTACAGACAGATCCTTTAGTGTCAAGGCTTATCAGACCCTAACAAATACATTTATAATAATTTGAGAAATACTTTTTATAGCTCTGGAAAGTTAAGACTATTTTGTCTTTTGCCATAACCTTCTGGTAAACAGTTCTCGTTCTGCTTTTTTTGTGCATTGACGCCCCTACTGCGTCAACAGACTGGAGAAATGTCTGTTAATGTCTGAGCGCTGCCTGAGACCCCCTGAGCTCTGCCTGAGACCCCCTGAGCGCTGCCTGAGACCCCGGACACGCGCTGCATTTATTGCTCCCTCAAAACCATATTTTAGATGAGCTGGAGGCACTCTAAAAGAAAGAGCAACATGCAATCTTTAATATATTGTATTTGCACACCACATATCATGTGATAAGGATCAGCCAATCACAGCTGGCAGATATATTTTTAATCCCTCATAAATGAGTCTACATTTAATATAATAAGACAGTGCTACCCCTAAAATAAGAAGATCAGCTACAAACTTGTATTTCTGGCACATAGGTATGGAGGTACAGTATATACTCAATGTTACGGTTAAATGGTTGTTTGTCAATGACACAAACTAACTCGCAGGTTGAAAGTTGGCACAAGATGTTCATGCCATACGTTTCCTGAGAGATGATCTCTGATCTCTCCTTTCATGCACTTTCTCCATTGATGCTTCTTCTGTCTGAAGTGTTTGTTTTACGGTTAATACGGATGGGCTCAAACGCAGCCAGATCAAATTTCATGCTGCAGTAACTCAGGTTAGGTTTGCAGTGGTTCTCAAACTTTTTGTGTCAGGCCCCCCCTTTCGAGAAAAAAAAAAGTTGGGCCCCCCCAACACAAATAGTCAGGCTCAGTGGCGACGCAAGAGATTTATTTTGGGGGTGCTGTGGGGTAGCTTGACGTTTCATAGAGGGTGCTCAAACATTTAGGGTTTCCCATTAATGTACCAGTCGCTACAGTGGAATTTTCTACTGCAACAATCCCCACGCATATACACACTACACCTGCGACTGTTACAATGAAGGCTCGATAATCAGCTCACGGCATATAGGTGTAAGCAGGGGTAAAGTTCTATTTTTATAAGTGGGGAGTGGACCTCACATAGGGGGGTCCGGGAGCATGCTCCCCCTGGGGAAGATTTATTTCTAAATATTGAAGTTAAAAGCATCAATCTGGTGCACTTTGAGAGCAAAATGAAGAGATCTATGGATACATCTCTCAACACCCATATGAAACAGACCTGGAAACAGATTTACTTTTTCTTTATGGATATTTTACAAGTCACCCTTTTAAACGTTATTCTTTTTTTGCTGTCATATAGTATTTCATACCTGTTTTTCATTTATTCTCTTATTTTTTTATAACTATAATGATCATATAAACGTGTGCCTCGGAAATAATTGTTTACATCACCCCCTGTCATGCCTCTGCACCCCCCACTTTGAGAACCACTGGGTTAGTGAGAGGTTAATGAGAGGGAGGGAGAATCGTAGGGGTGAGGAATGAGGAGCATGCTGAAGAACAATGCCCTCACCTCAGAGAGGAGCACGACAATGGTGACAAATCACACACCTCCCTGACCCCAGAGAGAAGGTCAGACATGCCAACATATCCCTATAAAGACAATTACATTACCGGAATATAAAGTACTTCCAATTATCCAAACTTTATTGAACCTTATGATAATGAGTATACATGTTATATATACTAGATTTTCAAAGGAGGTATAATTTAATTTTGGTTTAGTATTGATAAGTAAACTTGAGTCAAAGATTGCTGCAACTCCACCTCTTCAGCCTGTGCCTTGGGCAATATGAGTATTGATATGGCTGGGTGGAGTGGCCTCATTTATGCTGACATATTCTTCATGTCTCAACCAAGTTTCAGTGAGACAGCATATATCAATATTATAATCCGGTATTAAATAATTTACCAATATTGCTTTAGATGCTAGAGATCTTATGTTTAAGAGTCCACTTTTAATCTTCCTGTTTTGTTGCACTGTAGTAGTTGTTACATTTACTTTTATTAAGTTATTATGTATGACACCTCTATTAGGTTTTACCTTAAATTGTCCTTGGGCAGACACACACACCGTTAATATTGGGTATTTTATTGGGTTCGGGATTCCTATGGATGACTGCCTAGAGAGCGCAGAGAAGCGTGTAAGACTGTGGCTCTGCCTCCTGGTCTCAACTCCAGTTTGTCATGGATTAAGTCCAC
Source organism: Notothenia rossii (assembly GCF_949606895.1). Classification (NCBI taxonomy): domain Eukaryota; kingdom Metazoa; phylum Chordata; class Actinopteri; order Perciformes; family Nototheniidae; genus Notothenia; species Notothenia rossii. Next base: position 47,936,552 of record NC_136902.1, read on the forward strand.
AAAGCCCTGAAATGTTTGCCGAAATTAGATTTGCACCTTCCAAAGTAGGATGAATGCCGTCTCTCTTAATCAGACCAGGTTTTCCCCAGAAGGCTGTCCAATTATTTACGAAGCCCACATTGTTTGCTGGGCACCACCAAGACAACCAGCACTGAAATGATGACATGTCGTCATTGATCAGATTGGGGAGGGGTCCAGAGAAGATTACGGTGTCCGACATTGTTTTAGCATAACTACACACCGACTCCACATTAAAGATGACCTATCATGCTATATTTGAACAATATATTGTAGGTCCATACCTATATAAAGTATATACATATAGTTTTTTTTTTTCAAAACACCAAACAGATCCTGCATTTTAGCCATGCCTCATTTCGCTCGATATGCTCTTTCCAGCGCTGTTTTTGCAGGGGGCTGATTCTGTGAGCCGCAGCTGACCACACCCCCCTCCAGGAGAGGGGAGCGTGCTTTGAGATCAGCCGCTGGGCTGCAGCGGGGAGAGGAGGGGGACAAAAAGAGATCTCCGTCCTCCGTGTTTTATTCTTATAGAAGTAAGAAGTGACGGGGCAGAAACCCTCTTTTTTACGCAGCCTTTTTTCCAGACATACACATCAAACGGGCGACACATATTCAGTTGCCAGTTACTTTGGCATTAGGGCAGGGATATCTAGATACTTTCCAAGGTTTGACATAATGAATTGTGCTACTTTTAAAGCAGGCAACGATGTTTTCAAATCTGTAATCGAAAAGCTCCTCAAAAACGCTATCGAAGCAGTTCCTGCCGTTGCTACTTTAATTCAAAGTTTCAAACAGTAACAACGGACTATTTTTCTTAGCGGATTTATGTCAATTTAAATCAATGCATACAACTATTTTTTAAATCACTCAATCAATCAATCAATGTTTATTTATATAGCCCAATATCACAAATGTTACATTTGTCTCAGTGGACTACACAGTTTGTACAGAATATCAGTATGACAATACGACACCCTCTGTCCTTAGACCCTCACATCGTACAAGGAAAAACGTTCAGAGGAAACCAACAGTTTAAAGGGGGAAATGGGAGAAACCTCAGGGAGAGCAACAGAGGAGGGATCCCTCTCCCAGGACGGACAGACGTGCAATAGATGCCATGTGTAAATCGAAAAGATAATACATTTACAACATAGGTAGACCAAATGTTTGGAAATGTGTTACGGCTGCTGTTTCTGTCAGCTCGTTAATCTGTTTGGGATTGTTTGCAGCTGTGTGCATGTGTGTGATATGTAAATGAGGTGTGTGGTTGCCCCTACGTCATTGGCTGTCATGTCCAATCCCCGCCCCTTCCGGCACATCTCCCGGGGGAGGAGTACAAATGCTGGGAACGGAGATCATTCTGAGGGCTCTGTGTAGGGAGACAGACGCGTCTAGCCTCGTGATACTCTACTGTGTGTGTTTATACTGTTAGCTCCCTCTTAATCCGTAGATACTTAGCAGAGTGCAAGTATTGTGTTTTTTCTCTCTTATTGTGTAACGTTGTTTAGGATTGTTAGCTTAGACCCAGGTGATTAGCACCTGTTGATCAGCTGTTATCTGTGCAAAACGTGTTAGCTTAGACCCAGTTGATTAGCACCTGTTGATCAGTTGTTATCTGTGCAAAACGTATTAGCTTAGACCCAGGTGATTAGCACCTGTAGACCAGCTACAGCTGTGTGTGTGCAGCTTTCCTCATTCGTATTTTGTACCCCGTGTAATGGGAGGGTTTGTTTCTTTATAAACTTCCTTTTGAAGTTCTCTCCTGCTGTAATAAAGCCACTTATAATTATTACCAATACCACTCTGGTCGTGTTATTTCCCTTTGGTTCCCCTAGCCCAGTGGTTCTCAAAGTGGGGGGCGCGCCCCCCCTGGGGGGCGCAGAGGCATACCAGGGGGGGCGCGAGAGACCAGGAGGAAAAATGGTAAAAAAAAAAAATGTAAAAGATAAAAAAATAAAAAATCATACATTTAAAAATTATTTATTCGAAAATAATATGATGCAGTACTATTCCGTCTGGGTCTCTGTGTTTCATTAAAGCTCGGCTCTGTGTGTGTGTGTGGAGCGAGCCCTTTTGTGTGCGCGAGCGAGAGAGAGAGAGCGCACTGGTACCGGGGATCGTTGTTGTTAGCTTCTGGTGCTAGCGAGCTACGCTAACGGATATAAGGAGCTTTTTCAACAACAAAGTGGAGGAGAGTCCTCTCCTGTCAGACTGAGAGACTCAGTGAGCTAAAGCAGGGGTTCCCAACCTTTATTGTGCCAAGGACCGGCAGATACATTAAAAAAAATTTGCGGACCGGTTGTCAATTTTAGCTGATTTTAATATTTACTCACCAGCAGGTGGCAACAGAGGCTAATTGTTTTTAACAGCCTGAAGAAATACTAATATGCATCCAAAACATATTAATAACGTTTAAAACCAGGATACAATTAAAACAAAAAATTAGGACCGCTTTACAAATATTAATATAATATATAATATAATATAGCCTAATATGGCAATATCAGGCTGTTACATTGTATGTAACAAATAATAGAACAATATGCATCCAAAACATATTAACAACGTTTAAAACCAGGATACAATCAAAACAAATTAGGACCACTGTACACATATTGATATAACTGAAATGTCAGGGAGACCCCTAGGCTTGTTTGCCAGCCATAATAACGTCATACCGGGGCGTTCGTTCCGGTGCACCCCGACAGCATTTAGAACTACATCGAGATTAAGATTAAACTAACTTCTTTTGGGAACACCCACATACCTATGGAGTTGGCCAGATGTGTGTAAATTACTGTTCATGGTAATTTGAAAACAAATGCCGTTGTTGGACACACACAAACACACCAAACATACACACACACACAGCGGAGCTGAGCAGAGCACATACACAAACACATCATGTGCCTTTGTGACCGGACATTTCCTTCATACAACGAGTAATAGGGGTAATAATCAGGCCGTTCGGTGTGTGTGTGTGTGAAACGTAGCAGCCTGCAGTGGGGAACACAGTGAAGGCTGTGTGTACACGCTGGTGCTGCACTTCTCAGAGGCTGCCTCCTGATGCTGCAGCCATTTCATGAAGTGAAGGAGGTTTTACAAATAAAAAAAATAGCTCTACACCCCTGGCCGCAATGTCCTTAAAATGAAGTCCGAGTTCGAAATATATCTCAAATAATGTATGCACTGCCACTTCCCCACATAAACATAACAGTCTGCGATTAAACGGTTGTCCCCTGTGTGCTCCACTTCCTATTGGCGCACCGGTAACTTTCTCTGTGCATAAATGAACAATGATAAAATATTTTTAAATATTTCTAATTCTGCAAATATTACGATAAACTCACAGCCATTTCGCGGCCCGGCAGTAACACCTCCACGGCCCGGTACCAGTCCGCGGACCGGGGGTTGGGAACCCCTGAGCTAAAGGACTCTCAGTGTTTAGATAGTTCACTTTAGTCTAAGTTATCTCAGTGGGTCTCAAACGGTTTGTTCACGATTAATGTAAACAATTATTTCTGAGGCACACGTTTATATGATCATTATAGTCATAAAAAAATAAGAGAATAAATGAAAAACAGGTATGAAATACTATATGGCAGTAAAACAAGAATAACGTTTAAAAGGGTGATTTGTAAAATATCCATAAAGAAAAAGTAAATCTGTTTACAGTTCTGTTTCATATGGGTGTTGAGAGATGTATCCATAGATCTCTTCATTTTGCTCTCAAAGTGCTCCAGATTGATGGATTTAACTTCAATATTTAGAAATAAATCTTCCCGGGGGAGCTTGCCCCCGGACCCCCCTATGTGAGGTCCACACACCACCTATAAAAATAGCACTTTACCCTATGCCGTGAGCTGATTATCGAGCCTTCATTGTAACTGTCTCACTGTGTATATGCGTGGGGAATGTTGCAGTAGAAAATTCCACTGTAGCGCCCGGTACATTAATGGGAAACCCTAAATGTTTGAGCACCCTCTATGAAACGTCAAGCTACCCCACAGCACCCCCAAAATAAATTTCTGGCGCCGCCACTGAGCCTGACTATTTGTGTTGGGGGGGCCCGACTTTTTTTTTTCTCCAAAGGGGGGGCCTGACAGAAAAAGTTTGAGAACCACTGCCCTAGCCCAATAGAGAACGTAACACATGGGGTTTTGTTATAGCAACAAACATTTTTTGTAACACGTGGGGGCTCGTCCGGGATATTAACTACTTTCCTGGGGTTATAAGTGGTTTGTATAGCTAAAAAAAAGTTGGTAAGGTTTGTGTGCAGTTTTAGCTGAGTATGGCAACTTTTGATTTGGAGTCGTTTTTGGTCTGTCCTTCTCATGAGCAGTTAGTTCAGTGTCGTAGAGACGACTTATATGAGATAACGCAACATTTCGGTCTCCCAGCGGCAAAACAATTATCAAAAAAAGAGTTAAAGGCTCTGGTGGTGGATGAGTTGGTGGAAAGGGGTTTTCTGGTGCTACCTGCACAAGCTGAGCTCACTGTTCCTAATGTCCGTGTTAAAGAAGAGGGTATTGACAGCGAGGGGAGCGAGCAGTGTAAAGCACCGTCTGCGCCGCTCGCTATAGTCCACCGGCTCCTGGTAGTCCTGATCCCCGGGAAGGGAATAAACTTAAAGTCCGCCTCGCCCGACTTCAGTTGGAAGCTAAAGACAGGCAACTTCAGTTGGAAGCTAAAGACAGGGAGCAAGACAGGCACTTTCAGTTAGAAATAAGAAAAATCGAAGCAGATAAGGAAGTCCGGATACGGCAGATGGAGCTAGACTCCCAACTGCGCGCATGCGGTGCTTTTGACTCTGCCGGAAGAAACTTGCCATCTCCACCTCCTCCACCTGCCTTTGACGTGAGTAACCATATTTCGTTAGTGCCGACATTCTGTGAGACTGAGGTGGATGCCTATTTTGGTGCCTTCGAGCGCATTGCTACAGCATTGCGGTGGCCGGTTGAAGTTTGGGCTCTGATGGTAACGTGCAAATTATATGGAAAAGCTCAGGAAGCAGTTGCGGCTCTCACGTTAGAGGACAGCCTGCAGTATGACTCAGTAAAGGTTGCCATCCTCAGAGTGTACGAATTAGTTCCTGAAGCTTACCGGCAAAAGTTTAGACACTATAGGAAGAGTCCTGATCAAACGCACGTAGAGTTTGCTAGGAAAAAGGGAATGTGTTTTGCTAAGTGGATTGCTTCATGTAATGCAACCGATTATTCTTCTCTGAGGGAATTGATCATGTTGGAGGAGTTTAAAAAATGTTTGCCTGAGCACATTGTTTTTTTCTTAAATGAGCAAAAAGTAAATACCCTCTCTGCTGCTGCTGTGTTAGCCGATGAGTATGTGTTAACGCATAAATCTGTGTTTTCCCCTGTCTTTACTGACAGATCTCGCCGTGTGGTAGCCACACCATCTACTGAACCGTTGAATGTGTGTAATGTAACCAGAGAGGAGAGGGAGTGCTTTTACTGTCACAAACCTGGACATGTCATTGCCAATTGCGCAGCTCGGAAGTGTAAAGAACAGCAGCAGAGTATGTCCCCGCCAAACGGTATTGGCCTGATCACCCATACACGTGCACAGGCAAGTAAAAGTGTTTTGGATGTCCCATTGTCTGATCCTGTGATTGTACTGGTATCTTCAGATAAAGCAGTGTCTGAGGAGAAGCCAGAAATTGTGGCTCCTCCTCGTGAGGATGTCGTGAGACCAGTGCGACACGCCGGCTCAGACAAGCCTCCCGACTTTCCGACTCTCCCGGTAACCCAAGAGTGTCAGCTCGTGTATCGGATCTTAGTGTTAGTGTTGGCTCTACAACATGTTAAGATTGATGTTGGACCCAGCCTTTGGCCAATTGTGATGTGTACATGTTACGATCCATTCATATTCTGCCCCAGCGTGTCCAAGCACAACCAGCGTCTCCTGCAATGGGCTCTGATTGTGCGGGACTACAACAGTTGACACCCTCATTAAAGGGTTCAGAGAATGTGTTGGCCGATGCTTTGTCCAGGTTGGGTTTGTGATGTTAGTGTGTTAGGTTGGGGTTGTGATGTTAGTGTGTGTTATTAGTTAGGTTTGTTTAGTGATGTTAGAATGTGCGCACACCTACTGGGGAGGAGTACAAAGGCTGGGGACAACTGACACTCTGGAGGCTCTGTTGAGTGAACAGACGCCTCTCGCTACTTGCTCTTTGTTCTGTGGTTAACTTGTGTGGTCTGTGTTTAGATAGTGTTTAGAGTGGTTAGTGTTGTTAGTGTTGTGTGACTGTTGCCTTTAGTTTAGCTGTGTTTTTGTATAAATTCTTTGTGTTAGTTGTACCACTTTTAAAGTGAGGTTTTGTTTCGTTCTTTGTTTAGTATATTAGTATTTATTTTCCCTGTATGTCTTTAGACTCACCTTTTTAGAGTCCTCCCTTAGTTTGGTTGCCCATTTAAACTTGCGCCTTTGTGGCCTCTATTGTTTGTTATTTAAACCGGTGTTTTTGGCTCTTTTGTTTGTTCCAGGCTGCATGCCTGCCATTTTGTTCACCTGTTGTGCATTAAAACCACTTATAATTATACCAATACCAATCTGGTTGTGTTGCTTCCCTTTGATTCCCCTAGCTCAGAAGGGAACGTAATAAAATGCATGTGTCTATAAGAAGAAGAAGAATCCACGAGGATGTCAGCAATCTTGTGGGAGACATCAGGGAAGTAGTATGATGAGAGTCAGGCAGGAGCGCAGAGACAGGTTCAGCCACGACTCAAAGTCTAGGACTCAGATCCAGAACTCAGGATAGAGGATCCAGGACACACGACCACAGCAACAGGATTAGCCTCGACTCAGGATCCCGGCGTATATATGGACACAAAAAAGAGATTTGGGGGAAGCTGGGTTAATCGGAACATGAGAGTACACAGATACAAACAGACAGAAAGACGGAGTAAGGTGCCCCCCCCAACAGTCCAAGCCTATAGCAGCTAAACTAACGTGTCTACATACATGCACTCCCTTAGGATAGGTTGAGGGAAAAGGGTAGCAAGTAAGAAGTAGGAAACAGAGGTGGAGAGGCACACGCAGGGAGAAAGGTCCCTACTGGAACCTGAATTGGTTAGAGGTAAGGAGTAGGTCTGTGGCTTAGGGATGTGCATCTCCATCACTGAGGCCGATGCGATGCGCATCTCGATACGTTACCACGATACGATACATTAACGATACCTTTGAAACACCAGGCGATGCGATGCGATACGATTCACCCCTGTTGCGATACAGTTCGATACGATGCGATTCAACACGATGCAAAAATAATGATACTTCAATATGGTACGACAGAGGATTTTTGTTTTATTCCTTATATGCAGCAAATCATACATTAACAAAAAAGTGCTTTACATATTTGGTACTGCACATCCCATCATGCCGTTTATTTTTTTACCTTTAAAAGCTCTCCAGAGTACAATTGTATAACACCTCACAGTTAAACAATGTAAGGATGCATTGCTCATGATTAACAATGTGCAAATAACAGCTACCATAGAGCAATGCCCATACAGCTGCCAGCCTGATGTGCTTAACACTCAGAGGCTAACACACCAGTGAGCAGAAAGCATTGGTTTCTATCTGAACAATAAAGAAAACAAATAACCTTTCACAAACAGGTATTTCATAACTGCTTACAGTAAGGAAGACATTTAAATTATTATTGGCCGTCACAGGCTGCTGTAAGCTAAACACCTCTCTCTGACAGAACACCTCACAGAGTGATTTAACTCATATGTCTCACTTTCAGGTTTCTCTTTTCAGCCGCAGACCCCATGTCGCCTCTTTATGTGCGTCGCTAAGTTCCTCGTACTACTTGTGTACTTTAAAGCGGCTCGGCATCGTTAACAATTTGCGAGTGATTTTTCAAGTTGACCGTCTGTAGTAATAGTGCCGCGCACATATACCATCAGGACGTTACTGATGGGGTGCGGCTGCGGAGTGATACTGTGTGTATGCAAGTCCGCATCTAGGACGGATCTATGTATCATGGCTGTAGACCTGTTAAGTAATAAAGATACCTCATACAAAGGTCTACGGATACCTTATTACTCTCCATGACCTGCGGTCAACTATATAGCATAAATGACTATTACACCGTCTTTCTTGAACAATCCGAAGTGTTGCCAAACGTTTGATTTGTAGGTATTTTTCGCTGCGCTGTGTTTCTCTTTCTCCTCAACTTCCGTGTGTGTTGATAACTGAGACTCTCGTTCTCCGTAGTGGCGAAGCAAATATCAAAGATCGTCTCTGCTGAACGTTGACAAGATAAGGGGATTTTATATGAATGAATCGGTTTTTTACCGATGCAAAGACGCTACGCAATCGATGCATCGCGAGTTCAACCCAAACTGTAGCCGATGTGCACTCTTTCAACCGGTGCACTCGCATCTTGAACGTTTATGCCGGTGCACCGATGCGAATCGGTGAATCTTAACATCTCTACTGTGGCTACGTTCCACACTCCCCGGCCGGGCTAGGCCTTCTCTGCAACCTGTTGCCCTCTAATAGAACCTCGAGAGGTCAGAGAGGGGAAAGGTTTTTGGATAAAGTTTTAAATATAAGATCTAAGTTTTTAGGATTTAAGTGAAAGAGTAAGAAATAAAATGTATAGGTGAAGAGGCACAACGTATCTACGTCAATGCACTCTTATTAGATTATTTTATTTTATCACTATAAGCTTTATCAAAAAGGAAGGTCTTAAGGGGTATAATGAGTTATTTAAGGTAAAATGGCGCCTGCCCATTAACGGCTTTGTAGGCGAGAAGAAGAATTTTAAATTCTATCCTGTGTTCTATAGGGAACCAGTGTAAGGCAGCAAGAACAGGAGTAATGTGATCCCTTTTCCTAACTCTGGTTAGTACACAAGCTGCATCATTTTGAATCAGCTGAAGCGACTTAACTGACTTCTTGGTACACCCTGATAATAAGAAGTTACAATAATCCAGCCTTGAAGTAACAAATGCATGGACTAGTTTCTCTGCATCGTTTTGAGGCAAGATATGCCTAATTTTGGCAATGTTGCGTAGATGGAAGTATAGGCGGTCCTCGAAATTGATTTTATGTCGGCGTTAAAGGATAAATCATGATCAAATATAACACCAAGATTCCTTACAGTCTCACTGGAGGCCAAATTAATGCCATCCATAGTTAGTATATCTTTAGATAATTTGTTTCATAGATTATTTGGGCGGAGTACAATAACTTCAGTTTTAGCTGTGTTTAACATCAACAATTTTAAGGTCATCCACGTTTTTAAGTCCTTGAGGCAGTCTTGAATTTTATTTAGGTGATTGGTTTCATCAGGCTTGATGGATAAATATAGTTGAGTATCATCCGCATAACAGTGGAAATGTACAGAATGATCCCTTATAATATTGCCTAACGGAAGCATATATAGTGTGAACAAAATAGGTCCAAGCACTGAGCCCTGTGGCACTCCATGGCTAACTTTGGTTTGCATGGAAGATTCATCGTTGACACACACAAACTGAGAGCGTTCAGATAGATAGGACCTAAACCAGCCTAAAGCAGTTCCCTTAATGCCAACTACCCAGCTTGCGGGGAACGTTCTCACAACTTTGGCTAACGTTACCTATTGGTTCTAACAAGGTTTTAAAGAAATGTTTTAATCTGATGTTCAAAGAACCTTTTTAGGATGTTTATTTGTTCAAATAATGTTCCTATAAGGTTTAAGGTTAACTAAGACATAATGTTTTAACTGCAACATTCAGAGGATGTTTTTAGGATGTTATTAAGGCCTGAGATGACAGAAAGTCTTTTTATAAAACGTTCCTTTAATGTGATATGTTAACAAAGGTGGAACGTTTTGCCTGCAACATTCTAAGGACGTGTTTTGGACGTTGTTGGGTAACACATTAAAGATGTTCATTCTTTTTTTCATTTCATGTTTATTTTGGTTCCCAGAATGTTTTTCTGAAAGGTAGGATAACGTTCTTTAAAAACATTCTTGAAATGTTTGGTGATAACCTTCTTAAGATGTTTTTGTAAACCTTTTTAAGATGTTTTTGATAACATTATTAGAACATTATGCTCTACTGTTCTTAAAACGTTTTCAGCGGGGCGTTTTATTTTGGTTCCCAGAATGTTCTTCTAAAAGGTAGGATAACGTTCTCTAAAAACATTCTTAACATTTTTGGTGATAAGTTTCTTAAGATGTATGAGCGCATACATCTTAATGATAAGTGCCGTTCGAATTCTCTACATGATAGGGAAGGAGGTTTCAAACTTCCTTTATAACCTCCTTTAGCTTAGGAACCACTGAACCTCCCTTACCGAAAGGAGAGGAGAAAATGCTGCCCCACAATGCCTTGCAGCCGCAGCATTTGCCATCACACAAGAGTCGGCCGTTCACGGAAACAACCGATTATGACGGAGAAATTATATCATGAACTTACGGTGCTTATTAAGTATTTTAAAACGTATGTGGTAAGTTGCCAAAGTGCTTTGTTTTGAACGTTCATCAGTATTATAATCAAAAAGAGAAATATGAACGTTAGTTTTTACTGAAATGATTAAATAAAGTCAACATTTCACAGAGCTGTGTGGGGTTTGTTCAACTTTTAAAATATGTTTGAATGGTGATATACACAGTGATAGATGTTAAGGAATAACGTTTATAATAAATACATCCGAGCCAGCGGGGAACGTTCTCACAACTTTGGCTAACGTTACCTATAGGTTCTAATAAGGATTTAAAGAAACGTTTTAATCTGATGTTCAAATAACCTTTTTAGGATGTTTATTATTTCAAATAATGTTCCTATAATGTTTAAGGTTAACTAAGACATAACGTTTTAACTGCAACATTCAGAGGATGTTTTGAGTATGTTATTGAGGCCTGAGATGACAGAACGTTTTTTTATAAAATGTTCCTTTCATGTGATATGTTAACAAAGGTGGAACGTTTTGCCTGCAACATTCTAAGGACGTGTTTTGGACGCTCTTGGGGTAACACCTTAAAGATGTTCTTTATAAAACGTTCCCTCAATGTTACATGATAACAAATAAAGAACATTCTCCAAGCAACATTCTGAAAATATTTTCAGGATGTTATTGAGGACTGAGATGACAAAGTGTTTTATAAAATGACAAAGTGTTTTATAATGTGATAAGTCAACAAAGGTGGAACGTTTTGCCTCCAACATTCTAAGGATGTGTTTTGGACGTTGTTGGGGTAACACATTAAATATGTTCTTTTATAGAACATTCCCTCAATGTTACATGATAACCAAAGAAGAACATGTTGAAAGCAACATTTGGATAATGGTTATTATTTTTTTAGAAAATGTTCCTGTGATGCGAAATATTAACAAGGTTACCGTCAACGTCAGATTTATTTGTAGTGCGCTTTAAAAAACAAAGTTGTTGCATTTGTTTGAAAAGGATGTTTAAAAGAAATCTGATCTCACCACATTTTCCTTTCAAGAAAAAAACAAGCACATAATTCATGATATTGCATGTTTGCGTAGGCATGTCTGAGTTCCCAGCTAGACATTGTTGGTTCTAAAAACATTCTAAGAATGTTACCATTCATTATTCTAGGAATGGTTTCATCGAGAAGTTTTATTTTGTTTCCTAGAATGTACTTCTGAAAGCTAGGATAACGTTCTCTAAAAACATTCTTAAAATGTTTGGTGATAACATTGTTCGAACATTATACCCCAAGTGTTTTTGTTGTTTACAGATGTAGCGATTCATTTCAGACAGTTTGAAACGCGAGGGCCGTGATTGGTACGTGATCTGCCCTCGCTCAAGGGAAAACCTCCAGCTTGACTTGAGACCGCCCCCGTGATAGATAAATGTAATTATAATGAAGCCAGCTGCAATGGATCATTGATCCACCAGGGGGTGCAGTGCGGTTCCACACTGGAGCTCATGTGAAATAAAGTGAGATACAGTATGCTGGATGTACAGCGGAACTTTGTTAAGATCCATATGTCACGGATATCATACTACTGTGCTAAATAAGAGACATGTAATAATTTACAAAACATCACCATGTTGTTATTTAACAAAATAATTTTGTTATTCGAAAAAAACGAACGGGAGGAAATGCAGCCCAGCTCTCGATTTTTAATCCTAATTTAATCATCATCTTCACCACGACCATTTATGTTTATGTTCGCCGAATTGACATGAAATCACTGACACATATGAATATACTGTATTCAACTTCATTAAAACGTTATTAACGTGCCTAAACTCAGTAATTCACCAACAATATTATATATTTTAATGGGGCTTCGTCGGTCGATCAGGATCCCAAAGTGAAGCGGAGGGATCCTCATCTGGATGAAGGGTGTTATTTTCCCCATAAGGAACAAGTCGCTGCAAATTATCCCGCTTATTACATGGCCACATTCTCAACAAAGTAACGACATGACTCCCAATATTAATTGAAATGCTTTTATGGATTTAGAAAATGTTTTTATTGATTTAAAAAATAGTTGTATGTATTGATTTAAATTGACATGCATCCGCTAAGAAAAATAGTCCGTTGTTACCGTTTTTTAAACAGTCTGAATGAAACGGCAGCTCTCAGCTTTGTATTTACACAACTAATGGCCCATCAACCACAGCTCTCTCCCCCCCTCCCCCCCCCCTGATCTTTCTTCTCCAGCAGCTAAATTAACAGTAGGTTACTCCGAGTGACCATAGACTGTATGTGACAAGCTTACAGTTAGTGACGTAACAACACCATAAAAGCTGGTGGGTTGAAAGCAATACGGGAGGTAAAAATAACTAGAATAATTGTGATTTATTTATTGTGGCTTTTATGTTTTTAGGTCTAAAATGTTATGTAATTCAGGCTTATAGTTCACCCTTCTCTAAAAGCCTTCAACAATGACAATATTCATTGTAATTTAATAAATCCTTCCAACACACATTGTAAAAAATAGCCTACTGTAAGTTAAGAAATCATTTCAATATGTACATCTTCTGATGTAACAACAATAACATTATAAATAGTAACATAGCTGAACATGGTATTGCACATTTAGCTTTGAGTGTTACTGACCTGAGATGTTTTTATTACATGAATTAGGTGACTGAGGCTTTTTAACATACAGGGATGCAAACTCATCAGGTATGAAAAAGGTGACAAGGATCCGAGCCCCCGGCTCCCCCACCCCACGGAATGACAGAGGATTTTAGCAGTCAGAACAACTAAAGCAGCAGTGTTAATAATAACAGAAACGCCAAAGAGTCACATCTAATAGAAATATATAAAAGCATTTATCTTAAATTGTGGAGCAGTCAGTTTATAATTTTGGCAGCACTGTTGAGCATTTTGAAAATGTATTTTCGTGCCTATGTGCAAGGCTTAGTCTTTCTATCTTTATAGCCACATGGTGTAAAGTAACTAAGTTCATAAACTCAACAAGTACTATACTTGGGCACAGTTTTGAGATACTTGTACTTTATTTAAGTATTTCAATGTTTTGCTACTTTGTTCTTCTACTCCACTACAGTTCAGAGGTACATGGTGTACTTTGACTCCACTACATGTATTTAATACCTTTAGTTACTTCACAGATCTGGATTAATTAAGTGAAATATAATCAAGTGTTAAATCAGACTTTAGTTCCACCTGGAGTAAATCCACAAACTACCCTGCAGTATACAAAGTCATTCAAACAAGCTGCACCTTTACCAGCTTTGAGAACACTTTCATGATCAATCATTATAAAACATATCATATCTATTATTCTGAAATGGACCAATCTGCATAATGACTACTTTTACTGTTACTACTTTCACTATATTTTGATGATAATACTTTTCGACTTTTACTTGAGGAACATTTTGAATGCAGGACTTTTAATGTAACAGAGTATTCCTACACTCTGGGACTATTACTTTTGCTCAAGTACAAGATCTGAGTACTTCTACTTTTACTCAAGTACAAGACCTGAGTACTTCTACTTTTGCTCGAGTACAAGATCTGTGTGCTTCTACTTTTACTCAAGTACAAGACCTGAGTGCTTCTACTTTTACTCAAGTACAAGATTTGAGTACTTCTACTTTTACTCTAGTACAAGATCTGTGTGCTTCTACTTTTACTCAAGTACAAGATTTGAGTACTTCTACTTTTACTCAAGTACAATATACTTATACCACCTCTGTTTATAGCCTATGAAAAAAACTATTATAAATAGAAGGCTAAAGCTAACGTTAGCAGATAGTGACAATGTATGCTAGCTAGCTAGCTCAACGATTCCTTAAATAATATTGCCACAGAAAAACTTTTCAGTTCACATCACGCTCTGCCGCTCCGACAGGGAGCTCTGCTCTGAACACCTGAACAGCCCGTTCTAACAGCTGTTCACCGGCGGTCCAGTCTGTGCCACAGTGACTCCGGACGCACAGTTAATATTAACGAACGCACCCGTAGGTAATGTAGCTGCTGAAGCTAGACCATCATCTCGGAGCAGCAGTATGGAATGCCATTTAAGCCAAAATTAAATAAATAAGTAAATACATCAATAATTAAATAAATACATATATATATAAATATGCCTATGAAATAAATTATGAAATAAATAAATGAGGCAATAATATGTAGCCTATACATGTACATTTAAATACACATTTATTTATTTCATGGGACTTTTATTTCATAATGAGACATTTATTTCAAGAGACTTTTATTTCATAATGACACATTTATTTATTTCAAGAGACTTGTATTTCATAATGACACATTTATTTATTTCAAGAGAATCGTATTTCATAATGACATATTTATTTATTTCAGATGACTTGTATTTCATAATGACGCATTTATTTATTTCAGGTGACTTGTATTTCATGATGAGACATTTCATGATGAGACATTTCCATTCCTTATATGCAAATGAACGGGGCGCGGTTAGCTCACAGATCCAGAGACCCAGACCAAAGCAACATCACCACAACATTGACACTAACTGGTTCTTATCTGGTCCGCCCAATGCTGCTCTTCTGAGAGCAACCGCTCTGACAGCTCTCTCTAGTCTCTACTGGGAAACAGCTAAAAGTCCTTCTGGAGGTAAGCAATGCAACACAATTACACCCAGTCTGAGAGTAAAATATTTCTCGAAGGTTCGTTTTGCTTTCTTACAACGTTAAGTTCATGTTAACGTAACCTTAAGTTTGCTAGGAGGATATTGTTACGAGCTAGCTGTCTTAGCTAACAACAGTTAGCAGCTAACGTTTTCTGCAGTTTGTGTTGTTCTGAAAAACGTGATGTAGTTATTTAAGGGTATGTTAAATTAACGTTATTTTACAAGTTGAAAGAGTTAAGTTGTGTTTAAAATCGTCAATGTAATGCACGTTAGAGGTTTTTAGTTTGACATGAAGTTAGCTAACGTTAGCTAACTCTACCAGGTTAGCATATTAAGCTGTACTTTCTGTGGCAGCTAGCTTAATACAAAGAGGGGTTTTGTGCTTCATTGCAAACTTTTCTTTGTTAATCTACCTGAAACTCTAGGGACAGTTTGTTTCTACTCAACTATACAGACCATTGTTGAGGAGATGCAAAACATACTGTACATGAGTTGGGTCCAACATATACCTTGAGTAATGTTACTTTGCTGCTAAAAATGAAACATCATTATCAGATGAGGACATCACCAAAGTGTGTGAGTCTGTCAGGGGATTTGATCTGTTCTCTGCATGTCGTACACACTGCTCTGGTATTACTTATCTTGTAAAATGTAAGTCTCGCTCTTGTCATCGTTCAGGCTTTGCATTTGAACTCCTATGACTGGTAACGGACTTGAAGGGAACGCCTTCCTGACATCCAGGAAAAAGGTGAGATTCTAATACATTTGAATGCCAAAAACAAGTTATTGTTTTAACTTTTTAAATATGATTGTTTTGGGGCATTTCAGTTTTATTGGACAGAGGCAGTAGAGATCTACTGGAAACAGTGGAGAGGGAGGAGATGATATGCAGCAAAAGGCCCAGCCGGATGGTTGCTGCTCCGTGTGGAACGTGTTCTATCAGGTAAAGCACTTTGGTACCCAGTTATTTATGGTATTGAGTTTGAATTTAGCCTTTGGAATGTAATTTCCAACAGTGCATTATAAAGACTGAAAGATGTAAAGCTTGACATGATTTCGTCTTTTACTTAAGAGGATGTTTGTCCTCCTGTGTTGTCTTATTTCCTTATCTTTCTTTCAGGTGTAACATCTACCAGTGGTACATGACAGAGACCTCCTCCACCTCTTTGCTGTCTTACTAGTCAATCCTTCTGATCAGGTCCTTTCCTAAATAGTGGTAAGTTGTACAGTTCAGTGTACGTTAATTTAGCAACTTAATGCTTTACCGCTGTTGAATAAACCCTATAATGCTAGTCATTTTATTAAAACTACGATTTTAAACTTTTTGATTCCAATTACAATAAGTTATAATTGTAAAACATATCTTAACATCCATCAGCAATCAATACAACAAATCATCCAACACTAAATAGAAGAAATCTGGACCTATTTCTTTTTATACAGCAGCATGTTTTGGGACTGCTCATTGATGTCATCAAGAGCCATTGAGTCTACCTTTTTGTAGTCGGCCTCTCAGAATGTTTATCATTTCTTTGTCTCTTAACATTCCTATAATTTTTTTATTTTTTATTGTTGACATTGTTTTGTTCTTTATTTTTGTTGTGAGAATCACTTTGCAATTATTGTGTAAGTGCTATATAAATAGTTATACTAATATTATTGTTGTTACCATCATTACTATTATTAATAAGGTCTTCTTTGTTTTCTTTATTTATCGCTGCAGAAAGGATCATGCCAGCCCACATCAAACACCTGATCAAGAGCTTGTGAACCTCACTGCTGCGGACACCTGTGTGATATTCGACTCTGACTGGAACCCTCAAAATGACCTGCAGGTACGATATATATATCTGCTCTGTCTGTCCTAAAGATAGTTCAATAGGGCTACAACAACAACAACAACAGTCTTTCCGTTTATTCCCTCGGTTCTTTAAGTGTATATTTTCCCATTTAATGCTTAAAAACTTTGCTCTTTTGACCCCTCTTTTAATTTTTTATTTCAGGCTCAAGCTCGGTGTCATCATTTTGGCCAGTCTAAGGCGGTGAAGGTGTACCGTCTGATCACTAGAAACTATGAGAGGGAAATGCTGGATAAAGCTAGTCTGAAGCTCGGGATGGACCGTGCTGTCCTGCAGAGCATGAGTGGGAACAAAGAAGGCAACAACAACGGGGTGAGAAAAAGAAAATCTGTCATATTTCTAGATGCCAAGTCATTTCTGGGTCAGTCGCTGTTGCAGTACGCTTAGTTTAATTTCAAAAAGAGTTTTCTAAATCCACTTGTGTAAATGTCTCTCTGCGTCGCCTTTAGCCGGTCCAGCAGTTCTCCAAGAAGGAGATCGAGGACCTCCTGAGGAAAGGAGCCTACGCCGCCATCATGGACGAGAACGACGAAGGCAATCGCTTCTGTTAGGAGGACATCGACCAGATCCTGCAGCGAAGAGCCACCATCACCAGGTATGTTCTTAGCAACACTAGCCACTTGCGCTTTGTGAGATACCAAGTACTTGGTTATTTGAAATGTAATAATTAAAACTAGGGATGGGTACCGAGCCCCAGTATTAACGGGGCCCGGGGCTGAATTATTAAAGACCGTGGTACCGTTAACGTCCAACGTTATCGATCTTTTTATCGGTACTGGAGACATTTAAAAAATAGATGTCATATGTATTATATCTACACAAACATTATATCGCAGTCTTACTGTCGCCAACTCCGTTTCTAATATGCAAAAAGACTACAAAGTGCGTCTATGATTTATTTTAGATCTTTCCAATCCAGACGAGAGATCTCTCTCCCCTGTCGGTGTGCGAGGAGGTGGGGCAGTTTACACACAGAACCTGCTACATGCATGCAACACACACACACACACGCACACGCACACGCACACGCACTCAAACAAACACATGGCGGAGAG
Organism: Notothenia rossii; assembly: GCF_949606895.1. Classification (NCBI taxonomy): domain Eukaryota; kingdom Metazoa; phylum Chordata; class Actinopteri; order Perciformes; family Nototheniidae; genus Notothenia; species Notothenia rossii. The sequence goes on from NC_136902.1 coordinate 47,954,573, forward strand.
AACTAAGCCCCCCGAGGGTAGTTATGTTACCCGTCTTGAGCATGGATGTATAATAAGAACTGGATACAGCGTGGGAGGCGGGGTCTCGTTCTTTCCTATGAGAGCTGCTCATTGGCGCATGAAGTCAAAATGGCCCAACTTTTGAGAGAGCGAAACGTCACAGATTACCCAGCATGCCTGGCTGTCAGAGCAGAAGAACCCGTTTGTGCGCTCACAGAGCATGCGCCCCTTAAGCCCCGCCCCCCCGAGCACACACTCTCGGCTCACTAGAATGAATGGAGAGAGAGAATAAATCTAGATTCGGCTTTTAGTGCATTTTACAACTTTAAGGACTTAATGATTCTAGGGCTATACAATAGTTCATACTGGGTAGTTTATTTAGTTTCAAAAAAATTATCCACCGATTTACAGACGTCTCTTTCCCAATGTTACTCAAGGGGAAAAAGTATTTCTGGGCCGGTGGACGTCACAGACTGATAAGGAAATTGTAGTACCGCCGTTTGGACACAACGAATATTTTCCTCAGAGTCCGGCGCACTTCCTGGGAGCTTGGTCTTGAGGTGGAAAATGCTTGTTGCCAAAAGTGCAATAAGAGTTTAGCATGTATGTATGTTAACTCAATGATACAAACATGGGTTAATGATTAGAGGTAACTGAGTTATTTATTTAGTTAAAGTTACAGCTATTCTGTTTGCAGTTCTATCATCACATAATTTAATACGATTTGTTAAAACATTGTTGTTTCTTATTTTCAGTTTGCTTCAAGCAGTGGCTGTACGAGAAAGACGTGGAGGACCAAGAAATGCTGTCCAGATTGGCAAAGACCGGAAGATACATAACAGAGAAGATAATGGATATTAACAAGAAAAATAATGTTTATAATTTCTTTGTTGCTGTTTACATTTTGAATTATATTTTTTATTTTTAAATCAAATGCATCTATTTTAGATGATATATTTATTTAGATGTACGTTTTTTTTGTAATATTATTGTATTAGGTATAATCTATTAAATAAAAATACTGTTATGAACACTATACAATGTCTTTATTTTGATAGTTACCAGAGTACATTGTATATTTAATACTAACATAAGCTGGTGATAGATAAATGCTGGTCTGCTGGTCTGCCAGCAGACACATATTTATAAAGAAAGAAAGAGAAGGGAGGAAATGATGATAGCTAGACTCAGAATAAATCACACAGCATTGAATGGTACGCTGCATGTCATGGGGAAAAGTAACAGTGACAAGTGTAGGAACTGTGGAGTTAAAGAAAATGTGGAACATCTATAAAGCTGAAAGAGAAAAACTAAAGGATAACGTTTTAGAGGCAGAGAGGGAATGGAGTGTGGTTGGTATTTTGGGAACAAAAGGTTTGCTGCTAAAGATCTGTACAACAAAAGATCTGTAGGACTGAAGGATTAATGGTCATCCACCTTTATGATTTCCCTTCAACGTCACCACACAACCATCTCTCTGTTCCCTGCTCTCGGCTTCCTTCCATCGTGTCGCTCTTCAATCCTTCATTTTCATATCCTTCAGTATGTGCATGCAAGTGTGCTTTTGCATGTAAAAGAAGGAGTAGAGAGGAATACACAGCTAAAGGAATGAGAGCAGCTCCAACAGTAACATGCTGCATCAGAATTTATTATTATTTACATTTTATTGCACAACATGTACTTTTACCGCTGATACTTAAAGTACATTTTTGTTGATAGTATGTCTGTACTTTGACTTGTAATTTACATTGTTGTAGGTACTTTTGCGTAAGTAATGGTTTTAAGTACTTCTTCCACCACTGCTGAAATCGTGCGAAGAAAATGTTGCCTGACCTAAGGTTCTGGGTTCAACATAACTCTGAGGGTTTGAACAGTTTCAAGATAAACTGCCAATGCCTGACTGAAAGGAACATGGGGGTTTGATAGGGCCACAAGATCTTGTTCACTCAATGGGCGCAGGAGCTGGATCTCAGGAACAAAGACATTAGATGCACAGGGGGTATGTGGTCCTTCCCAGTCCACACCATAATCCTCACCAACCTGACATACGAAAGGAATAAAGCCGTTCAGAATGTGTAATCAATTACAATGTGGGTCATTTTGCATGTATTTTAAATAAATAATTGAGCCAGGGAATAAGATGGCATACATTACATCATCTAAAAAACGTTGTTTACCTGTGAGAAATCTTGTCCCTCTCTGTTGTTTAGTAACCACAACTGTAAAGGTGAATGGTGGCTTGCAGTCCTCAGCCCATGGTGATTCCATGCCTCCTTGAAACACTGAAGATGATGCTGAATATGTGGCATGAAGCACCTGTGTAGTGCATACAGGTCAATCTCTTGGTCAGGATTGAGTAATCCTTGGGCCTCCAGCTGGATGAATATTGTGTAGAACAGATCAAGAACATTTTCATACACATCTCTCCAAAGGTGCTCAATTCTGTAAAAGAAAGAATGAAATACAGCCTTTATATTGTATTTTTGGCAGGTCACATTATTCAACAGTTAGCAGGATGGAAAAGTTGTACAAGGTTCTACTAGTAATGGCTGATTGACACTTATGTTCAGACTGGAGTGTGAACACAATGATGAGCGAAGTGAGAGCTGGATTTTAGGTAGTGACCAATGAACTTGTTATGAACTGCCAGTAAAACGCCCCGCTATCACCCCCTGCCCCGCCTGAATGTAAGTATTGTTTTGTGAGGGTGGACAGACATGCTTCTTCTCTCGGTTTCATTGTACTTTAATAATTTATATTTTTTAAATCCTCCATACCTTTGGTTATGAACACTCCGTCCAGTAATATGAGAGCTCCTGTTCTCCCCTTGTGTTTGGACCATGAAATGAGCAACCCTAACATTCTCACCCCCCTTGTCAGATCTGTAAGGGGAAAAAAGTACATTTATCTGAAGATGACTATCCAACATAATTGTACCTTCAAAAGAAAGGTCTTCTCTCGGAAAGCCTTCTTCAGGGTCTAAGCATACCCTGAAGAAGGCTGTTTGTGCCGTTCTGCGTGGGTTGTAACCCAGCTCTGTTTTAAGATTACCAAAGAGCACCTTCATTACACTTGTTTGAAATTCCGAACACTCATTTTCTTTTTGATAATTGTACCTGTGTTACAAATGCTATTAAAATACATTTTAGTCAAATAAGTCTCATTGTACTTCATTTATTAGACATTTGTAGGACATTACATACCGAGTTCGAGATGGCACGCCATATTGGCCAACAGCAGACAAGAAGCCTTCAAGAACAGTTGTAGCTCTGTTGTTGGTGGCACTACTTAAGTACACAATTAGCCTGGAGAATCCATCAATGCCACCATGAACAACAATCCTCCATCTGTGTGAAATATAACAGGATTAATTGGTTATTGAATTGGGGCCTCATGTCCAAATCACAGTTGATAAAGGCACATCTTGTTCATTAAGCTATGTTAGGAATAGGGTTTGGAGGGGTATGGTTGTGGCAGGTTGGGTGATAACGTTGGATATTGCAATAGCAACATGTCCTGCAATATCACAAAACATTATTGCCATTGCAATATCCAACATTATCGTACATTGCATGTTAACCTTCTTTAAGTTAAAAAAAGTTGTACATAAATAAGCAAATTCAATGGTTTAATTTACTTTACCAAGGCAAGCAGATTTGTCAGCTGGGTGAACAACATTTATATTTTAAAGTACCTTTTTCCAACATCTAACCTCTCATCTCTACTAAAGATGGAATCACACAAGGTGCTAAATGATGGTTTCCGGTAGGCTAATCTCCGTAAAAGGACTTTGCCAATGGGTCCTGAGATTGTTAGTAGGCTAAAACTGATTTGACCACCTCAGGTGCTAATACAGTGCCCTAACAGAGTAAATATGAAGAGGAAACATGTGATTTCATGTGAACATGTGAACATATGATTTCATGGTACTGTTTGGAATTGAGACATATTCTAGATCATGTTCATACCTTTGAAAATGCTTATAAATAATTTTGTATGTCAAAGCTTACACACATTTGTTAAAATACATCATGGATGTCCCAACTAAGGGTCAGTGTGGGTGCATTTCAACCAAGCAGAGAAACACCCGATTCCAGTGCACCAACTAGTTGTGAGTTCATGTGTCACTGCTTTGTTGGAACACATTCACACCAACCCTTTGCGGATAAAATTGGACACCACTGACATTATGGTACTATCAGAAGAGCTCATATTTAGCTAGGATGTATGTGGTAGAGGGCTTGCCCCCATGCAAGGACTGTACCTTTAGTAGCATCTAATTGTGTTTTTGTTTGAAATTCAAACTCAATTATTATCTAATGAGTAGACAAGGAGTTCAATTCATATCCTCAACTAACTAACATACAGAACCCTCATTGTTATATTTTGTATTAAAAAAGGATAAAGGCATCTTTAAGTATTAATGACCTGGCCGTATATCTTTTAATGTTACTTTTTCCTCAGCCTTCAAATTGGTCTCACACTCAATACTTCCAAGGGTGCAATGTCTGTAGATAGGCCTACTTATTTCAGCAATCACACCTTCACCTCTGTTTTCTCACATGATGTTACTATTTAGTGATTTCAGGTGGTGTGGTACAGGCTTGGAACAAAGAACTGCAGGACTGCAGAACTTGAGTACAGGAGTTCAAGAACAGTGGCCTACTAGATTATGATGGACACAGCTCAAAAAGCAGCAGGAAAAACTGACCTGATCAGCTTGTGATTACCGTCTATATGCCATAGACTATTTGGTGCAGGAACATTGTACTGACGACGCCTTGTAGTCTGGAGGGTTAACCTTCGCATCAAGATTGCTCCTGGATCCACTCTCTCCACTCCTTACTTAATGCCCTGATTGAAAAAGGAGATTTATTTGTTTATTCAAATTGGCGACTGGCTAAACCCACGTCATTTGGAATTGGGTTGAACATTGAGGTTAAACAAAAACTGTTAATTTTTACTTTGAATGTGTATGTCTCTGGACCGTAGATGTCCCAGCATCATTTTATATCCAGCATTCGGATTAGTGCGCTGAATCTCCATCACCAAGGCATCTACATCGTCATCGTTAATTGAAGAGTATAGGTCTGATTTTCTACAGTAGAAAAACATAAAACATATATATGTGTAATGTCACTTCAATTATATATTTATTACATAAGCGACAGCAACGTTAGTTAGGTGTAACAGTTAGCATGAACACAACTCCAGTTATCTTAACATTAATTTATACAGTGGCTGCAACTTCACGTGTATCAGGAAACATCTCTGACTTTAGTCATTTTTGATGAATAAACAAAAACCGCAATTTCACGATACAAACAGATTTCGGTGTAACAATAGTCATATCTGACAGAGCAGCTGTTAATAATAACTGACCCAACTTGTGTGCAACGTCAACATAAACGTTTTGGCTAACGTTGATGAACATCCACCAGTCTAACATATATACTCCATTTCAAACATCTCTTCGTATCATATTGCTACACAATACTAAATAATTGTTTGTCAATCATGTTTTAATTTTGTTAACTGTATTATACACGTTTTTGCCCACCAGTGTCGTCCATAGAAATAAAATAGGAGTAGAACGGACATTCCCATTCAAATCAACGTAGCAGGATAATGGATGTATTATATTTTAAGATAATGCAGGATGGTCAGAGCGGCGGCCATTTGTATGTGTACCGTTGCCATAGTGACAGTTGTAGCGGGCTGACCATATAAATAGAATATGAGTATAGTAGTATACTCGTATTCTATTTCTATGGGCTCGTTATTTGTATGACGTTAGCTAGATAGAGCAATAATTTGATTTTACGTTAGCTCAAGTAATTCACCTTACGCCTTCTTCGACCGATCTCCTCTGAATTGTGCGGGATGACATGCCCAAACAGATCCGCGATTTCTCGTTGTGATAGACCGGACAGCACATAGGTAGCGAGCATATCGCATGGAATATCCAGAGGCGGGCGTCCTGCACCTGTGCTTGAACCAACTTCTTGGACATCTTCCACACGAACACGGTGCTCAATCAGTGTCAAAGTATTTACAACTTCGTCATCCGTGTCGATATCTCGAAGAGCGCTTATCCGCCCGAGTACTTCGATAAAGTCTTCAATATGGGCCAACACAGTATCTGTTGGTAAACCGTGTTGATCAATTTGATCTGCTAAGGATAGCATAGCATCTTGGAGCCCACCGACGTCTTCCATGTTGTCTGCCCCGCCTTATTTTCATTTAGTAGTTATTATATAGTTTATAAAACATTTTGTAAGTCCTTCTCCTCCTTTTTCTTCCTCTTCTCGAGTAGTCAGTGTTGTGGTGCTGTTGCTTTGGTCTGGGTCTCTGGATCTGTGAGCTAACCACGCCCCGTTCATTTGCATATAAGGAATGGAAATGTCTCATCATGAAATGTCTCATCATGAAATACAAGTCACCTGAAATAAATAAATGCGTCATTATGAAATACAAGTCATCTGAAATAAATAAATATGTCATTATGAAATACGATTCTCTTGAAATAAATAAATGTGTCATTATGAAATACAAGTCTCTTGAAATAAATAAATGTGTCACTATGAAATAAAAGTCTCTTGAAATAAATGTCTCATTATGAAATAAAAGTCCCATGAAATAAATAAATGTGTATTTAAATGTACATCTATACATATTTATTGCCTCATTTATTTATTTCATAATTTATTTCATAGGCATATTTATATATATATGTATTTATTTAATTATTGATGTATTTATTTATTTATTTAATTTTGGCTTAAATGGCATTCCATACGGCAGAGCCTTATTATACATCCATGAGCAGAGCCGACAGGCAGGAAGACTCGAGCACACAGCTCGTACTTCATTATAATATATAAAAAAAGAACACCATGCGTGTCATGATGGCACATAACAGCTCACGGCCGCAGATTACTCCGGGTCCCAGCCCCCCCATACCCCAAAAATATTTGTATTGCAGATCTACATGAATCACACAAACGACTTATTTTGGATTCAAAACGGCAAATTTTGCCGAAAGGTGACAAGTTTGCATCACTGAACATAGACAGAGCACAACCGAAACAAAACATCTGAAACGATGTAACAACATAATACACTTGTGGGGAAGCTTGGGATGTGAGGAGTGAGGGACACGGCTTACAACGGGCGTGTCGCCTGGCAGGACAGGAGAGTGTGTGCACCAGTCTGCCTTGATCTATGAATTCATGTCCGTGACACTCACTGCTGCCCACAGCTGTTTTATAGAAGGAAATTCCTTCACTTAATGAAAGTTTTTTAACCACACACACCTCTACACACACATGACGGTTGTTATTTTCCCCATAAGGAACAAGTCGCTGCAAATTATCCCGCTTATTACACGGCCACATTCTCAACAAAGTAACGACATGACTCCCAATATTAATTGAAATGCTTTTATGGATTTAGAAAATGTTTTTATTGATTTAAAAAATAGTTGTATGTCTTGATTTAAAAAATAGTTGTATGTATTGATTTAAATTGACATGCATCCGCTAAGAAAAATAGTCCGTTGTTACAGTTTTTTAAACAGTCTGAATGAAACGTCAGCTCTCAGCTCTGTATTTACACAACTAATGGCCCATCAACCACAGCTCTCTCCCCCCCTTCCCCCTTGATCTTTCTTCTCCAGCAGCTAAATTAACGGTAGGTTACTCTGAGTGACAAGCTTAGTTAGACAGTTAGACACAACACTGTCATTGCAAGTGACCCTCAGTTAGTTGACTTTTATGTTCAACTGCTAAATTCGTTACTGATAAAAAAGGGCTTCTACTGTACCTAATTACCTTAACACTAGAACCGCCAGAGGTTTTTGTATAGGTCTACCTAAACCCGTCAAATCCCGCTATTAGAATGCAATTTACATAGGGTAACACACTTTCAGGAAAAGTCACGGACTGGGAGACTTTAATATTTTATTGAAAAAAAGTTACATTGCACACACACAACACACATCACACAAATTGACCCGATTGGCGGTTCTAGTGTTAAATAAACTCACTAATTAATTAAACCAGTTCAATACGCATTATTCGTATTCTTATCATTCTTTATGAGCGCAGAAATAGTCTTAAAATCAGATCTGTTTTTTAAATGAAATCTGACTTATGACGGAGTTTCTTTTCCTCCGCTTAGTAATATGCTTAAATTCAGCGGGTTGTCTCGTTAGCTCTGATCACCTATGATAAATACGCCACACCTAATCGCTGGCCATTCAGCCACAGACACTGTTCGAAATGGGGGGGAGCTAGGGGGAGCTTGGCTCCCCCGAAGAGGGAGGGAGCTCCCTTGATGGCTGACTTTGAGATAAATAGGGGGAGCCCAAAACAATCGTGCATATTTGTGTCACACAGATTAGAAAGGTTGAGTTTCTGTAAATAACAGTTCTTGAAATAAATAATAGTTATTGTTCATTACAGTTTCTGAATATTTGTTTTATATTTGTGAATATGTCTGGGTGTTGCCATCTGTACGTGGCGGCGCTGCATTCTTACTTACGTTGCTATGGTTATGGCGGTGATGCCGGCGTGGTATTTGAAATGTTCATATTGATATTTTTTTAACTCTGGCTGTGTAATAAAAAAATATGGCAAAACGAAAACAGCCAAGCGTCACAGCTTTGGATTCACAAGCAAAGAAGCAAAGGAGTCTAAAAATGACAACGTGAACGGAAAACAACTTTTAGTTGGCCGGCTGTAAGCGGCGTTAGGGTCGAGTTTGACAGCTCCAGACCGACGGAGAGGCCTGCCGATGCGGAGCCTGAAGAGGCTTCAACAACGGCCACATCCGCCGGCATAGTGACACCGTCTGTATTAGTAGAAGAGTGTTTTTATAGCAATTGATCGCATCCGCGCTGCTGCGCCAGTCAACAGAGCGTGCGTGTGACATATTTAGTAGCAGGATGTGCTCTGAAAAATAGGGCTCCCCGAAAGCAAATGGGTAATTCGAAAACTGACACAGCTCCCTCTATACAAATCAAACTGTAGACGGTGTGAAAGCACCTATTGTTTTAAATAATGGTCGGAATGTGACCTGTGAGCCTTCTGAATTACCGTGGGACAGCACATTCTAAACTAAAATGTTCAATCAATAAAGTAACATCTTATCTTATCTTAATAATATCTTCATATTAATAATAATAAATCCTACAGTATGTGTCCGAAAGGGAGCAGGAGGAAGCAAACACAAAAATATACTGCATATTAAAGCAAACGATTGTAAAGGTTAAAGTATGAGCATAACAAATAAAGAAGTGTATTTTAAACATTTACTTTATGATTATTTAATATATAAAGACTATATATTATTGAATTACAAGATTAGATATACTTAGTTGATCTAAAATATTGATGTGTTCAAATGCTCTTCAAAACACAACTGAAAGTCCATGAAACTTGTCTTTCTGTATTTGTGAATGAAGCGCCATCTCCTGGTTAAAACCTGAAATTGAAAATCTGGCAACGCCCTCTTGGAAAATAGTGGGAGGGCTTAACATTCCTCTATACTGGTCTTTGGCAGGTCTTTGGCAGGAAGCTGTAAGCTGGAGTCCGAAATTCAGTGCTACATCTGTATGCACATATCTATATTGTCATATGGATGGAATAACACTTAGAAAACCAAAGACAGACATACAGAAGAACGGACCGACTATCACTGCCCGTCCCTGAAACTCCTGTTAGTGTTTGTATGTGTTTCTTTCTACTGTGTGTCTCTCTCTCTGCCTGCTGGTCTGCTCTACACGGCTGGGAGCAATCTCCAATCAACCACACCTGCAACATGCTCGTCAGCCACACTATGAAAGCCTGCAGCCTGCACTCATTCCCTGCCGGATTGTTGCCGTGAATGGTTTGTTGCGTGCCGCGCTAGCTTTTTACCAGCATATTCTTTGACAACTTATCCTGCTTTTGCCTCACACTGATTTGTGTGTCTCTCCCAGGAGGAATCCAAGGTAGTGATGGCAAAATGAAGCTTTGAATGAAGCGTCGAACCACTTGGACAATTGTGTCGGAAATAGGTTCATTTCTCGAAGCTTCAGTTACAGCGACCTCTCCTGGCGAAGTGCAAGGCTGCAGTGGGTTTAACGTATCTCTGCCTTGAAAAATATTCGATGCACGCAGCACATATGAACATCATGTTCTATTTGCAATTAAAGATTGATAATTGTGTGTATTGGGTTATTGAGAAGAGATTAGAGAGTGCTAGACATTTTTTTGGGTGGAGAGGGCCTTTTATCAGTCATTAAAGTATTAAAGTTGAAAAGCAATGATTCAAAGTTTAACTCTTCCAGGCTTTGAACCAGCTGCGCGGAGGACATCGCTGCATCCTGGCCACCGGCTCTATCCACTGGACTATCTATTCCTTAGACCGATGAAGTGTTTTTATATTACTGATTTTCTTTTTGTTCACAACTTCTCCACATTTCGAAGTGTTTCACGAGCCAGAACGACCTATTTTTCTTCCTGGCTTGCTTTATAATTATCCAATTCAAATGCAATGCCAACAACAACAATTCAACAGCAACAACGCAAACTACGACAACAACCCACACATTGTTTCGAGCGGTTATAAAGTGTTGAAGCGCTCAAATTTGAAACTGTTTCAACCTGTCACCTGTCAGGATCGAGACGAGGCAGTGCATTGAATCCCCAGATTGGACCGCGAACCAGTCAAGTGATTTATTCAGGAAATGAAGCAATTGCTGTTTCGACCGTCACATGTCACGTGATTTGAAGAAGTCGAACCACTTGGACAATTGTGTTGGAAATAGACAAATAAATATGTATATATATATATATAGAACTATAAATAAATATAAATATGTGTATATATATGTAGAACTATAAATAAATATAAATATGTATATATATATATATATAAAACTATAAATAAATATAAATGTGTATATATATATATAAAACTATAAATAAATATAAATATGTGTATATAGAACTATAAATAAATATAAATATGTATATATATATATATATATATATATAAATATATATATAAACTGTATGTATCATGAATATCATTTACAAATAAAGATGGATGAATGCGTGTATTGTGTTATTGAGGAGAGGGTTCTGGCAAAATATGGCATAGGTTATGGTGTGCTTGTGTAACTTTGGCAGGGGGTGTTCATGTGGGATGGGGAACACTCAAAGATTTTGATTCAGGAACATCATTTTTTCAACAGTTTTTGGATTGAGCCGATTTCTTTTCTTGCTTACAATTTCCCCGCATTTTGAAAACACTCGCTCAGATGGAACTGATGATGCTGGCATGCATAAAAATTGTTTCGCCAGTTTGAACGGATTGGGATACACATTTTGATGGTCCACCAAGTATGCCAGTGGTTCTTTCGATCTTTCCAGCGGTGGATCAGTCATGTACCGCTGCACCTCCACTGTAGCATCTGCTGTGGCATTCCTTGCCGTCCTCGCTTCAGAAGCATCTCTGTCCAGAGTTTCCCAAAGGTTAAGACCTGAAAGACAAACATGACTCTAATCATCAGTACTGAAAGGTTTTAATGTGTATCCTTTTTTACTTGTACTTATTTTGTCCTGCATTTTATCAATTAACTATTTACAACATTACCTGTGGATGATGGATTGTCAACATTTGCTGGTGCCGGTTGAGCTGATGTGGAGGGCTGTTCTTCTGTGGGTGTGTCAGGCAGCACTCCCAAAAGCACTGTGGCCAGCTTCGCAGAGTCATCCACATAATGGCAGGTCACTGCTAGATATGCGTCCATATTAATGGAGGTCCACATATCAGCAGTCAGGCTCACAGCCTCTACCCTCTGCATGACAGCCTTGGCCTTCGTCTTCTCCTCCTCATAGCGCTTGACCACCATCTCCTTTTGAACCCGTCTGGATGGAAGAGTGTATCTAGGATCAAGCAAGGCCACAAGCTCCTTGAAGCCACAGTCATCCACAATGGAAAAAGGCTGCAAGTCTTTCACCACCATATTCGCAAGAGCCCCATCCAGCTCTCGCTTCCGGTCCACTAAAACAAAGAAATAAAGACATAAAGAATAAAAACAAAACCAACAAAAGCATATAAGAATTTATGTGAAATTGCACTCAAAGGAAGCAGACTTGTGAGCAGTCTATGCTTGTGAGTCATGGAATACAGTCATAGCATATTGTGTTAGTGTTACTAGTTAATAATAATATAATACATACCATGTATGTTCCCCTGGTTCACAGCAGCTCCATGTTTGGCACTGAAGTGCCTAATCATGGAGGAAGTATTCCCATGATACTTCAGTTCAGTTGAACACACCACGCACTGAATCTGTAGAGAAAGGCATTTGTAAATAAAAACGCAATTTCAGTCTATAAAGCTATAGCCTAATGGCTACATTGATCATATACATAATTGTACTTTAATGCTACTTAATATAGATTTGAGATAAACCATAGCTATAATACTGTAGTTGTCCAACCTTATCATGCGCAATCAGATTGAAGTGATCCCACATCTCAGAACGACCTCTCTTCCTGGCTGGCTCCATAATGATCCAAACGCAATACTAACAACTCAACAGCAACAAGGCAAACTACAACGACAATCCCACAGATTGCCAAATTGTGCATTTTTTTTTGAGCGGTTATAAAGTGTCACTTACTAAGTGACGCTCAAATTCAAACAGTTTCAACCAGTCAGAATCGAGACGAGGCAGTGCATTGAATCACCTGATTGGACGGCGAACCAGTGAGTTGATTCATTCAGGAAATGAATTAGTTGCTGGTTCGGAAGTCACATGTCACATGATTTGAAGCAGTTGCTGCTTCGGACGTCACATGTCACGTGATTTGAAGCAAGCTTCGAAGCACTGCTTCTATGGAATTGGAAGTCCAGGGTTGAAGGTCCGTTCGAAGCTTCAGTGTCAAACTGCCATCACTAATCCAAGGCCTTCCACACTCCCAAGACCAGCCAGGCCTCTCTACCCACCCTGGAACAACTGTTTCCCACTGCCGCCATAACCAACCTCCACTCCCAGCTCCCCTTTTCTAATAAACAAATGTTACTTTCACCAGCTGATTCCGTGTCATCCTTTTACATGTGTTAATAGTCAAATTCCAATAGTTAAGTAAACTATCATAATCATCCTAACAGGCTTGGAATTTCGTCATGTTAGGGGCAAGGCCATTTGGCCTTCCCATTCACATTTTTTTAAGGGCACAAAGGCCACATGATAGGGCACAAAGGCCGTTTGGTTAAATTATGCTGGTTTTACATTTCAGATTAATACCGTAACATTCTCATTCACCAATAAACATTAATTATGTATTCAAACATTTGTTTTAACTTAAAAACATTGAAAAACATTGCATAAATATGAACATATACACTCAAACACACAAACAAAACTACTTAACAATACAAGCTCAATTTGAAACAGTGTGTGTGAGAGAGAAAGAGAGAGAGAGAGAATGTGAGTGAGAGAGAGTGATGGAGACTGTATGAGAGAGACGGAGAGAGTGTGAGTGAGAGAGACAGGGAGTTTTAATCTGACTCGGAATCAGAATCAGAATCTGGAACAGGGTCAGAGTTCAGTCTTGGCCCATACGGCTGAATGTCTGGTCTCCTGCTTGAGAGGACAGCTCTCCAACACCTTGCCACTGCATCCTCACTTTGGTATTCCAAGGGATCACATCCCTGTGATTTGATTAAGATATCTTCTATTGTTTTCAATTTCAATCTCAAGCGCCAGTCTCCTTGGATCCTCTTGATAGTTGAGAATTGGTGTTCAACTTGGGCTGTGGAGACAGGGAAGACCAGTACAATCCTGATGAGATGAAGGAGGTTTGGATAGATGGCTTCTTTTTCTGTGAGCATCCTGTGGCATAGCACAAGGAAGGCCTCCCTCCTGTGATGCTGATGAATGTAATGTTTGGCTCTCAGCCACTCTCTCTCCACTTCGGCCACATTGCAGCCATTACTCAAAAGCAGTGGCTCAAAATGCTCACACGGTCTCTGAACTTCCTCATCTCCGTAGGGGTCGATTGCACTGATGTTCTCTGGCATATTGTGTGGATCGAAAATCTCAGCAGTCAGGAGCACAGGGTCTGTGGAGAAAGTTGCAAACCGTTGAGAGATGCAGTCAGTGATTCTGTTGAAAATGTACACTCTTTGGTGGCGGAAGGCCTCATCAGACGTAGAATGGTGCCTGATAGCCACTCCCTTAAACTCAAAAACACCAGCGCTGCTTGTGCTGGTGAAGGCATTGAGGACAGGACGCAAGTAAGGGCCAGGTTTTTCGCTCTGTCTGAGCAGAGCAGTCTGGGAGGCCACAACCCTACTCCTGACAGGCACAGCTCATCTGCCTGGAAGTCCAGAGAGAGTTCAGACAGTTCAGCCAGGAGATCCTGGTATAAGACCATATGCAGGACGAATTTAGACGAGGTTAGTTGCCGCCAGTACGCTTTCAGTTTGACTTTGTCTTGTCCAGGTTCATCTGCACCCTGGAGAAGATGGACCGAGAGACTGCGATAGTTGGCAGCAAGGGCGACTAAGGCTTTCCTTCTGTGGTTGATCCACCTTGTCCCCTGAGCACGTGTTTGCTTCAATAGCCGCTTTCACACCGCAGGACTTGCCGTACTTTAGTGCCGGCACTATGGCACTAAAGTACCACGGCACTGAATCCGCCAGGGGACTAGTGCTAATCGCATTCACACCGCAGTACTTTCCCTGAAGAGGAAGCAAGATTACGCTGACGTCACTTCGTCTTCTTCTTCTCTGGGTTTACTGGCAGGCCGCAAAACCACTTCACGGCGAGTACAAAAAAAAACGAGAGAAGAAGAACTACACAGGGGAGGGGGTATAAAGCCCACCCGCTGTACATGATATATATATATATATATATATATATAATAGGTAGGCTCAGCAGACAGACCGTAGTGCAAAGATAAAGTGTCACATGATTATCTACTAAATAGTGAATTCAGCATCAACTTCACCAAGATGAAGTTCATATCTTCCTAAGATACGTGTTACTTTATGTCCCTACTAGAATCCGAGCTCAAATTACTCAAACCAACAAAATGTCCAAACAAAGAATCATGTGCACCATGAGGCTGGGTTATAAGGGGAATTTACAAATAACATACCCCATTATAACAATGGACTTTATCTTTATGTATTTATTATACATTACCCCCTCAGGCTGATTTTGGAAAAGGACATTAACCCTTGTTTGGTGTTTTTCCCTTATTTATCTAAAACAAATGACATGATAAATTACTTGTGTTTATGTGTGTAAGACTTATGTTTCTGCCCCTGCCATTGCTGCACAAGGTTGCAACATTGTAGATAAATTCAACCACCGACACCTGTCTGCTCTCACATTCTTCTATTCTGCCAATTTGGGGTGGGACACAATAAATAAAGCTTTGCCAGTTTGTTTGTTTTATTGCACAGTCAAGACATAACAATAACGGCATCATGCCGCTCAAGTAGCTTTTGCGAACATCGCTCAAAACATTTGGAGTTGGGAACTGCTTTCTGTAGAAGCTGCTGCATCCCGTCCTCAGAGTAAATTGCCAGAAGCGCCGACACTTCCTCATCATTCAAACAAAAACAATTCAGAGTCTAACGGGGCGTGGTTTGCAATTCGCCCAGCCAATAGAAATAGAATATAAATTGGCACTCTTTTATCACCAGGTTCGTACCACCTCTCTCGCAGGGACTGAAAATGGCCAAAAGAGTTCCCGGCACTGAGTAGTCCCGGCGGTGTGAACGCGACATTATTGGTACTAACGGAATTAAAGAACCAAAGTACCAGGGAAAGTCCTGCGGTGTGAATGCGGCTAATACATGCTCCTCAAGAGCCTCTCCAAGGTCCTTCAGCTGCCTCCATTTTTTGGCTGAACGGCGGTAGAGTGAGTAAAGGCGGGTGAGAAGGTCATCAATCTGGAGGGGCGGGGGGGGTCGTGAGAGAGAGAGGAGAGAGAGAGAGAGACATAAGCAATGGAATTCTTCATATTAAGTGTGTTTTTTACCTACAGCATTGTAATGGACAAAAATAAGACATGCATTTCTTCTTAAGTTACAGAATGTAACAAAACATTGCTGCACAAACACACAGAAAATCCCCTAATGTATGCTTATTTGAACACACCTGGCTAAAGTATGTTTCCTTAACAGCATCCTTCAGACACAGCTCAAGCCTGTGAACAATGCAGTGAACCTTGATCATCCAGGGGGCCGCCTGCTGCTGGAGTCTTGTCAGGACACCGGTGGTTTTTCCAAAATGTACACTGGCACCATCAGCTGCTGTTGCAGTCAGACAGTTGCTGAGGTTGAGCTGGTTCTCCTTACACTTCTGTGCAACAGCCTTCAAAATCCCCTGAGCATCACAGGTGTCTGGCTCTAGAATTCTGAAAAGAAAAGAAAAACATACCAAAACAAAACATTTATTCACCTTAAGTTATTAACATTGAGGCATATGTTGGCTCTGGCTGAAATGGAAAATCATTTGAACTGAATCAACAACACACTAAAAACCAGTTATTCAAAAGCCAGGTGCATTAATAAAAAAAAGCCAAGTAAATGATTGTATAAACAAGTATGTGAGGGAGCTACCAGTACTTACCCAAGCAGCCGAATTCTTGGTGTGCCATTTTCAATGACCTTAATGCTTATCACCTCTTTCTCTGTCGTCGTTTTGTCTGTGCTCCCGTCAAAAAGCAAAGAGCAGTAGAATGGCTTCTTTTTAACAAGGTCATGAAGCTGGTCTTTCAGTGTCCCAGCGATGTGCTCTATGAAAAGTCGACAGGCTTTTGAATTTTGATATTTAACTCCAAGCTCCACACCATGCTTCTTTTTCCAGTCCGACTAAAGTTCTGAACAGCCTGAAGAGTGTTACAAAGTCTTTCTTGCCCTGCATGCAGTGGGATAGACCCCTGGTGTTTGCTGTAGTATTCTCTGCATGTGCAACACCAGACCTTTGTTACTACTTTGTTGTTAGCCTCATAGCGGAGCCAATCAAAGCCCCAAGAGTCCACAGTGTGGGTAGCTGATGCCCTATGTTTTGCATTAGCCTCAGTTTATATCTGGGTTCCTGTCCTGGCCGTTGTTGGTGTATCTCCCTGTTCCTGTGTCAACTCCATGCTTTCTGGTTCCTGTGTCTGCTCTCTGCTTCCCTGTTCCTGCGTATCTCTGTTCTGCTCTCCATCTTTTCCCTGTGCACCATCATCTTGAGCCTGACTGACCTGGGTGCTGTGAAGACCGAATATGCAAGTTAAACAAACACAGCTTCAGCTTGAGATCAGGACTATTGTAATATATAATATATAGCCTGTTCACAACTTTTACTAGGACATAATTGGAACCTTTACATTTCCTTAGTTCCGATTTTCTCACACATACACATACATACTTGGGAATGAAACTGCAAAACTCACCGATGTATAAATCCATCAAGACGCATGCACTTAGCTGCAGAATCACGCAGAAGTTTCTCTTTTTTTTTAAAGGATTCTGTCAAATCCAGGCATCTCTGAAAAGGGTGAAATGCAAGACGATTATTATAGTATTGGCGACCTATTAGTTGCGTTCAGTGTTGGGAAGTATACTTTTAAAATGTATTCAGTTACAGAATACAGAATACATGCCCTAAAATGTCATTTGTAACATATTCTGTTACATTACTCTATCTAATTACCGTATTCCAAATACTTGGATTACATCAGCGCTGTTTTACATTTTATCAAGTGTGAATCAAGCTGCTATTTCAGAGTTTGAATCACCCACATGATGCCAGCAAAAACCCACAACTTAACTATAGGATAAACTGAAACATTATGCATCATCTCACAGAAATGTCCGAATTTTTTTTCAAAAAGCCCAGAAAATCACATGAGAAGGATTCCAAAAGTAACCCCTACAATTCCTCCAAAGAGAGACGTATCCTCCTAACAAGTGATAGCTCACCAGCTATCGCTAGTCAATCAACATGACTGAAAAGTGTTGCACTAACGTCAACACCAGTCGTTTTACAATCGGCTGAATAGCAATAGTGTTTCTTAAACGTATACATTAAGTTCAGCCATAAACCACATAAGTCAGTCATGTATTATATCAAAACCGCTTAGCAAGAAAAATACTAGATTCAAAGGTGGCAGCTATCTGCTAGCTTGTAGAAGCAACACTAGATGTAGTCCTCTTGAAGGGAAGACGTTAGCGCTATCCAAACTAGCTAGCTATCGCTAGTTTTCATGTCAAAATGTAAGTCGACTTTAAATAGGCTAATACAATGGTAATTACCTGTCAATAGTACTTTCTATAAACACCTCTCTGAAGAACCAGCACCTTACCGTGGTAGAGAGGTTTGTGTGCCCTGATGAACCTGGGGGCTGTGTTGTCTGGAACCTTGTGTTCCTGGTAGGGTCTCCCATGGCAAATTGGTCTCAGGCAAGGGGCCAGACTAAGATTGGTTCACAAGACCTCATGAAAGACGACACACGAAGTGAGGATACCCGGCCCGGAGGAAGCCCGGGGTCCCCTTCTGGAGCCAGGCCCAGAAGGAGGACTCGTCGGCGAGCGTCTGGTGGCCGGGCTTGCCACGGAGCCCGGCCGGGCACAGCCCGAAAAGACGACGTGGGCAACACCTCCGCTTCTCCGTCCCGCGGGCCCACCACCTACGGGAAACAGCGATGGGGTCGGGTGCGCTGCCAGAAGGGTGGCAGTGAAGGCAGAGGGTCTGGAACGTCACCTCTCTGGGGGGGAAGGAGTCGGAGCTTGTGTGGGAGGTGGAGCGTTTCCAGTTGGATCTGGTTGGGCTCACCTCTAAGCACAGCGTCGGCTCTGGAACCTTACTTCTGGATAGGGGTTGGACTCTATTCTTCTCCGGAGTTGCTCAAGGTGTGAGGCGCCGGGCGGGTGTGGGGATACTCACAAGTCCCCGGTTGGGTGCTTCGTTGTTGGAGTCTACCCCAGTGGCCGAGAGGGTTGCCTCCCTACGCCTGTGGGTTATGGGGGGGAAAAATCTGAATGTTGTGTGTGCTTATGCACCCAACAGCAGTTCAGAGTATACGGCCTTCTTGGAGACCCTGGAAAGAGTCCTGTATGGGGCTCCTGAAGGGGACTCTTTAATCTTGCTGGGAGACTTCAACGCACATTTGGGCAATGATGGAGACACTTGGAGGGGAGTGATTGGGAAGAACGGCCCCCCTGATCTGAACCGGAGTGGTGGTTTGTTACTGGACTTCTGTGCTAGTCATGGATTGGCCATAACAAACACCATGTTCGAACATAAGGATGCTCATAAGTGTACGTGGTACCAGAGCACCCTAGGCAGAAGGTCCATGATCGATTTCGTTATCGTATCATCGGACCTGAGGCCGTATGTTTTGGACACTCGGGTAAAGAGAGGGGCGGAGTTGTCAACTGATCACCATCTGGTGGTGAGTTGGGTCGAGTGGCGGGGTAAGCCTCTGGATAGACCTGGTAAGCCCAAACGTGTAGTTCGGGTGAACTGGGAACGTCTGGAGGAGGCCCAAGTTCAGGAGGCCTTCAACTCACACCTTCGGCTGAGCTTTTCGGGCATTCCTGTGGAGGTTGGGGACATTGAACCAGAGTGGTCGGTGTTCAAAGCCTCTATTGCCGAAGCCGCGGCGGGGAGCTGTGGTCTCAAGGTCCTAGGTGCCTCAAGGGGCGGTAACCCTCGAACCTCCTGGTGGACACCGGTTGTCAGGGAAGCCGTCCGACTGAAGAAGGAGGCCTTCAGGGATTTGTTATCCCGGGGGACTCCCGAGGCAGTTGCAAGGTACCGACAGGCCCGAAGGGCAGCAGCCTCAGCCGTGGCCGAGGCAAAGCAGCGGGTGTGGGAGAAGTTCGGAGAAGACATGGAAAAAGACTTTCGGGCGGCACCAAAGTTGTTCTGGAAAACTGTCCGACACCTCAGGAGGGGGAAGCAGGGAACCATCCAAGCTGTGTACAGTAAGGATGGGACGTTGTTGACCTCAACTGTTGGAGTGTTAGGGCGTTGGAAGGAGCACTTTGAGGAATTCCTGAACCCGACAACTCCGCCCTCTATGTTAGAGGCAGAGCTGGAGTATGACGGGGGATCGACACCAATCTCCCGGGGGGAGGTCACTGAGGTCGTCAAACAACTTCACGGTGGCAAAGCCCCGGGGGTGGATGAGATCCGCCCAGAAATGCTGAAGACTCTGGGTGTTGAGGGACTGTCATGGTTGACACGTCTCATCAACGTTGCGTGGAAGTCGGAAACAGTACCGAAGGAGTGGCAGACCGGGGTGGTGGTTCCCCTTTTTAAAAAGGGGGATCAGAGGGTGTGTGCCAATTACAGAAGCATCACACTACTCAGCCTCCCCAGGAAGGTTAACTCTAAGGTACTCAAAAGGAGGGTCAGGCCGATTGTCGAACCTCAGATTGAGGAGGAACAATGCGGATTCCGTCCTGGTCGTGGAACGACGGATCAGCTTTTTACTCTCGCAAGGATCCTGGAGGGGGCCTGGGAGTACGCTTATCCAGTCTACATGTGTTTTGTAGACTTGGAGAAGGCGTATGACCGGGTTCCCAGGGAGTCACTGTGGGAGGTGCTGCGGGAGTATGGGGTGAGGGGGTCTCTACTCAGGGCCATCCAATCTCTGTACTCCCAAAGCGAGAGCTGTGTCCGGGTCCTCGGCAGTAAGTCGGACCCATTTCAGGTGAGGGTTGGCCTCCGCCAGGGCTGCGCTTTGTCACCAATCCTGTTTCTAATATACATGGATCGGAATTCGAGGCGTAGTCGTGGGGGAGGGGGTCCGCAGTTTGGTGGACTAAGGATTGCACCACTGCTTTTTGCAGATGATGTGGTTCTGATGGCCTCATCAGTCTGCGACCTTCAGCACTCACTGGATCAGTTCGCAACCGAGTGTGAAGCGGCTGGGATGAGGATCAGCACCTCCAAATCTGAACGAAAAGAACGAGATCGCGGGTACAAGCGGCCGAGATGGGTTTTCTCCGCAGGGTGGCTGGTGTCTCCCTTAGGGATAAGGTGAGAAGTTCGGTCATCCGGGAGGGACTCAGAGTTGAACTGCTCCTCCTTCGCGTCGAAAGGAGCCAGTTGAGGTGGTTCGGGCACCTAGTTAGGATGCCATCTGGGCGCCTCCCTAGGGAGGTGTTCCAGGCACGTCCAGCTGGGAAGAGACCAAGGGGTAGACCTAGAACCAGATGGAGGGATTATATCTCTTCGCTGGCCTGGGAGCGCCTTGGGATCCCTCAGTCAGAGCTGGTTGATGTGGCCAGGGAAAAGAAAGTTTGGGGCTCTCTGCTGGAACTGCTACCTCCGCGACCCGACCAAGGATAAGCGGGAGAAGATGGATGGATGGATGGATAAACACGTACATGTTAAGTCCTTTCAAATACTACCACATACTTCAGTTAAATCATATCAAAACAGCTTGTTCCCCTTGCTTACCTGTGCTTGTCTTGCTCCCGCAGCTGAGGAGGAGGCTTTCGGGCCCCTACAGGTATGTCTGACGGAACAATCACAGCAGAGCAATCGCTCTGATCCACAGACACGGGACTATCCTACTGCGCGCACTAATATGACTTCACTAGCGTTGTTTACACGGCATGTCTGACTGAACTATCACAGCAGAGCAATCGCTCTGATCCACAGGCATGGGACTATCCTACTGCGCGTACTAGTATGACTTCACTAACGTTGTATACACTGGAACTTTTGACAGGGGCACAAAGGCCAATTTGGCCGCGAATTGCATTTTTTTTCACAGGGCATCACGGCCAAAGTGCGGGGCAACGACCATGGCCGTCGAGGCCGTCGTGAAATTCCCACCCTGCATCCTAATGACCACAGTGGTCAGTCCACTTACCCAGGAATTTTGAGTTGAACAATTACAGGAATATTCTGTTTTTATGTTCAAATAATGTAAACATATTTTAGTAAATTGTTACCATAGAACATTTGCATAATTTCTTTAATATAAACCATGTTATCCTTCTCTAAAATAATAACATTCTGGCAACATAAAAAATCTAACTTGCAGCTGGAAATGTTTTAAGAACAGTAGGGCATAATGTTCTAACAATGTTATCAAAAACATTTTAAGAATGTTTTTAGAGAACGTTATCCTACCTTTCAGAAGAACATTCTGGGAACCAAAATAAAAGCTTCTGGCGAAAACGTTTTAAGAACAGTAGGGCATAATGTTCTAACAATGTTTTCAAAAACATTTTAAGAAGGTTATCACCAAACATTTTAAGAATGTTTTTAGAGAGCGCTATCCTACCTTTCAGAAGAACATTCTGGGAACCAAACAAAAAGTTCCCGCTGAAAACGTTTTAAGAATAGGAGGGCATAATGTTCTAACAATGTTATCACCAAACATTTTAAGAATGTTTTTAGAGAGCGTTATCCTACCTTTCAGAAGAACATTCTGGGAACCAAACAAAAACTTCCCGCTGAAAACGTTTTAAGAATAGGAGGGCATAATGTTCTAACAATGTTATCACCAAACATTTTAAGAATGTTTTTAGAGAATGTTATCCTACCTTTCAGAAGAACGTTCTGGGAACCAAACAAAGACTTCCCACTGAAAACCTTCCTAGAACAATGACTGTAACATTCTCAGAATGTTTTTAGAACCAAACATTTCTAGCTGGGTAAGTGCTCTAGTCTTTGCAATAGGATATCATGGTAGATAGTATCAAATTCAGCACTGAGATCGAGCAAAACAAGAATAGAGACAAGTCCCTTGTCTGAGGCTATTAGAATGTCATGTGTGACTTTAACCAGAGCTGTCTCTATGCTATGATGTAAAGCCAGACTGAAAATCTTCAAATAAATCATTGTTTTTTAAGTAATCACACAGCTGTTTTGCGACTGCTTTCTCAATAATTGTTTGGAGGAATGGGAGATTAGAAATCGGTCTATAGTTGGCTAAAACCTCTGAATCGAGGTTCTGCTTTTTAAGAAGAGGTTTTATTACTGCAACTTTAAATGATTGTGGAACATAGCCTGATAATAAAGACATATTCATAATATTTAATAAAGAAGTGCTAATTAATGGAAAAACTTCCTTTAACAGCTTAGTTGGAATCGGGTCTAAGATACACGTTGATGGTTCAATAAAATAATTTTCTAAATCCATAAAAGCATTTCAATTAATATTGGGAGTCAAATCGTTACTTTGTTGAGAATGTGGCTTCATGCCAATCTAGATCCCTTCGCTTCGCGTCGGGCTCCTGATCAGCCTGTCGGTGTTCTTTTCCCCATAATGACTGCGTCGCTGCACATTATCCCTTACATATGATTATATAGAGTCATTATTCATTTGTTTTAAAGCAGGAGACGCAAACGCTTGCCTCGGGGAAGGAGAAAAAGAGCCACAGCGGAGAGAATAAACAGAAGGTCAACCATGGCAACCATGCAAGGGAAGTCTTTTTCGCTGCTTTTGTGGCTGACTACAGTGCCACTTACAGGCCTGGCATATGTACTACAGCGTCTCCAGCGCTTTCGAGCGGCAATGGCCGGCCGTGGCCCAACCTCTCATTCCCCTGATAGGTGGAGAATTGACCAATAGCCGTAGCGCCACTTTACTGAGTAAAGTGTTCAAATCTGGATCAGTTTTTATCAGATCCGTTGCAGCCCCTTTTTTAGAGATTTGGGTATGGAGGAAAATAGAGAGGGTTGTGTTTTCTGACACTTGGTGAGTTCCCTGGACCACCGGGGACACATATTCATGTATAAAAGAAGTACAAAAGTGCATTTTGCCTGATAGGTCCCCTTTAACTTCGGTGCATTCTGATTGGCGTAAACGAACATCATTACCACCGACGTGAATAACAATCCTACCGTATTTACGTTTATTTTTAGCCAGCAGTTTAAGATGTGGCTCAACGTCGCCCGCTCTGGCCCCCGGAATGCATGTGACTGTGGAGGCTTTGGTCTCTAAGTTCACTTGTCTCATAATAGAGCTACCAATAACCAGAGTTGACTTCTCAGCGGGTGCCTTGCTGAGTGGGGAATATCTGTTAGATACGTGAACGGGTTGGTGGGGACCTGCGGGTTTCGTGTTATGCACCCTTCTGAACAGTCACCCAGTCTCCCTGCTGCTCGGGAGTCGCCGGGGGACGGCTAGTAGGAGCTATCTTTTGTCGGTCCGCACCGGGTAACATGGGCTTTACTGTAGCTGAGTGACTTTCTAAAATGCGGAGCCGGGCTTCTATGGCTATTATTCCCGCCTCCAACCTAACAACTATACTACATTTAACACATGTATCGGTACCAGTAAAGGAGGTAGGGGAATAACCAAACATGAGACAGGAAGAGCAGGAAACAGCACCTTCACCTCAACTGAAAGAGGACCACAAACACACACAAAATATAATACAATTTTGAGATTTGGGGATATATATATCCCAGTCTTTCACTTTTTCTGACATTTTCAACACCAAACATGTCATTAATGTCTCTGTTTAGTGAACTACAGAAATCTGAAAGCCTGCACATCATTTATATCACACTTTATCAATAGAGAAATGCAGGAAATTACTTTTTTAATGCAGTATTTTCTGATTTATGGCGCAACACAAAGATATCTCGCTCTATGCAAACCTTTGACTCTAATATGTCAACAACATGAAACAAGAATATGAACCTGGTTTTATCCAAAGTTCACACAAGAGTTCTACATCTTGAGACATCCTTTATCTACACTGTCTCAACTGAAAAAGGACCAGAAACACATTAAAAATATAATAAAATGTGGAGACTTTGGGATATTTATCTCCCATTCTTTTACTTTTCGGGCATTTTACAGACCAGACATGTCGTTGATGTCACTGTCATTCCTAGAATTCGGTGCCATTTCAGCTAGGGTATTCAAAAATAAAAAACATAATTTTCCATGTTTTTTTTTTATTTAATCTGAATGATGGCTTGTTAAAGTATAAGAAAAATATTTTGGTCAAGCTCAGGATATTATGCTTACATTTTTTTTTTTTACCATCCCCAGTTACTGTGTGTGCACCCTGTTACTGTGAAAAATAGTAACAGGGTGGACGGTAACAGGGTGGACATTTTAGGCTAAACTTGGCTATTGCTACATGTGTGATGATAATCAAGCTAGCACTTGGTGACAACAGAAACATATATTTGATAGATATATTCACCATATTTTCTAAATGTAAAACAAATTATCAGTTCCACTAAAAATGAGCATAACAGGGTGGACATTTTATGCTTTACCGCAATAGTTAAGTTCTTTAAAACATTAGAAAAACGTTGAAGGAAGAACGCATTCACTCTGCTTATGAAGATTATTTCCCACTCAAAATGTATCCTTCTTCTTCTTGAGTCATACAAATAGTAGAATAGTAAAGGGGCGTGTCCAGAGGGATTCAAATCAGAGTAACAGGGGGGATATTCAAACAGGGGACACACACTTTATTTTCAATACAAATGAATTAATAACAACAATTTCAATTTGGTGAGGATAATTAGCAAAAGGGTCATACAACACTCACAAAAATGTAGAATTTGTTTGTATTTCTTTGATTTATTTTTGTATATCTGTTACAGAAGTTGAGCAAACATGATTGGGGACACAGCAATTTGGCCTACTTGTGCTAAAATCAGAGTAATTATTTAGAATTTTTTATATCCTGGCTAAATAACATTGTTGTTTTATGGTAGAGGGTATAAACATTTAAAACCAAGCTTTTAAAAAATAAGCATTAGACCTTTTTAAATACAAAATATATGATTTAATGTTGTGGGGACCTAAATGGCACCGAATGCTAGGAATGACCCGTTTACCAAACTACCACTTTTTCTGAAAAATGCATAAAATGATGCAATATGTGTTAAATACATGGTTTGTATGTAACTACTGGGGTTCCATTTCTTCTGATTACCTAATTTGGGCGTGCACATTTGCCGAGCGCAAACCTACCTCTTTTGGATTTGGAAAGGTTGGCATCAAGCTAAAGTAGCTACCGTTAGCAAACCCGAAAAGAGTGTAGGCAACTGTGGAGTTACAGTTGCTAAGAGAGGGAGAGTTGTGAGTGCTTAAGCTGTAGTAACGTGTGATTACAACGTCAGGCAGTTGCCGAGAACAAGAGTTTTAAAACGATTGATTTAAGTTAAGATAATATAAGCTATCAGCAGCAGAACAGGTACACAGGATACCCGGAGTTGAAAACAACGACCGGAAGTTACAACACGCTTTCCGCAATAGTGAGGGTCTGTGTAGAATAAACACAACAGAAATGAAAGGATCTGAATAATTTGTCCACCAATACTGCTCAGGGATATTATGAAACCAATAAACCTGATTACCTCCTAACAGAAGTGAAAGTTTAGTATAGTTTTTGTATGAAATATCTATTTTGAGGAGTGAAGGCTATAGGCTAATGACTGGATCGTGTTTTCAGAGTAGATTTATTTATCATGATATCATGCACTGTACTCAGTATCCTCTAAGCTCAGTGGTTCCCAACCTTTTTTTTTTTACATAATTGTAATGCAATACATGATTGTCACTACAAGCCTTGTCTCTACATTACAATACAATATAAAAAATAATTGATTAATTAATTTGAATAAAAATTCAAGTTATTAGCTATTAAAAGCATAAAAAGACAGAAACGTATAATTCTTTCTTTAATAGAAATGTTTCTTCTGCCCATAAAGTGTCCAAACCAGGCTTGTCCGGATAAGCGCATATTTAAAACATAGTCATTGTCCATGCCGGTTTCAGATTATTTGTCAGTTGCTCCGATCAGATCGGTCTCCTCCATTTTGTAGATTATTTAAGACTTTTGAATCCACATAAACACATCGGCAAAATCCGGCTTGTGTTTTAAACAGTTTAATCCCTTTGTGAATTGGTTACACTTGCGGCGTCCTTTAATTTCTTCATACAGCGGGAATCCAAATGAATTAATCCTGAGTCCAATAACCATCATAGTCACTCCAATAGTGCTCCTTAATTACGCTTTCATCCTCCTTTAACAACATTTCCAGTTTGTGACAGTAGTTGTAGCATTTTTGAGACTTTTAAACTTTAATTACCTCTTCTGCGCCCCCCCTTCCAACAGGAGTCATTTGGGGGGGCTCTTGGGAAAAAAGGTTGGGAACCCCTGCTCTAGCTGTTCTGCAGTATCACCAGGTTTGATTGACAGGCCTCCTGCAGGATCACCAGGTTTGATTGAGACTGTTTGTGTTTTATCTGTGTTGTCCTGAAGAACAGAGACAACACAGTCAGTGATCAGATATATGAAACACACATCCCGAAGAATAACGTCAGGCTTTGGCAAGGAAAAATAATTCTAATATGCAGTATTGTGTAACTGTTACAGCCGCTGGCTTCCTGGTGCTACTAACTCTGTTTGTGACTGCATGTGTAAATGAGCTGTGCGGTTCCCTCGATGTCATTGGCTGTTCCCGCCCTCGTATCCGAAGAGGTGATTGGATCGACGTCCTCCAATCCCTTCCTGCATCCGGCCCATCTTCCGGGGGAGGAGTACAAAGGCCCGTAGACTGAGATCATACATTCGGGAGGCTCTGTGATGTGGGACAGACGCCTCTAGCCTCGTGGTGTATTTACTTGCTTGGTTGACGTTTAGTGCTGTGGTGTTATGTGTTAAAACTATACTGTTTAGCAGCGTGTTAAATCTGTGCTTGTGTGCTTAGCAAGATATTGCCGTATAAATTGTGTGGGTAGAATCCAGGTTAGCTTAGCAGTTAGCGTCTGTTGATTACCAGCAGCTGTGTTTTTGCACATCCGTTTTTTGTTAGTTATACCACTTTAAAAGTGAGGTTTTGTTTTCCTTTTGTGTATTACTCTCTGTTTTGTACAACCTGTGAAACTCTTTTGGAGTTCTCTTTTTGTTGATTATTAGCCAACAGTATTTGGCCTTTTGTTTATGCCAGGCTGCATGCCTTTATTATTTTTGTTACCACTATTCTTATAATAAATACATATAATATTTACCAATTCCACACCGGTGTGTGTTGTGTCTCTCTACCCCTAGAGAGGGGCGTAACAGTAACACACACACACCATTTTGTTCCTGTCACACACAGTGAAGAATAGGACCTCAGGGAAAATCACTGAGCAGACAGCTGGTGGAAGTTTTTGATTTAATGGCTGAAATTAGTTTAATAAATGTGTGTGCTACTTTCCATCATCCCATACACTCACTCTCAGACACATACATATCCACACACACACACACACACACACACACCAGGACCAGAGTATCCTGTTGGGATGGAGGCAGTATATGAATGGAGCAGTGAACCCTGGGAAAGACTGTCTGCAGCCGAGGACAAAGAAGAAAAAAGCAATTTCTCACTATCAGCCGCTCATATTATTGCTGGACTGTGGCCCTTCCCCACATTTATGTCCAGTAATTGAGTTGTAACACTGCACACACACACACTGCACACACACTGCACACCCTACACACACACTGCACACCATGCACACACACACACTGTGCACACACACACACACACACACACTGTGCACTCACACACGTACACTTTGCACTCACATTGAGCTGTCGCCGAGCCGTCCAGGAAGACAGAATGCTACTGAGAACATGAAGGAAGGGGAAATGTGGAGCCCTCAGGAGCTAAATCTTTCTTTCTCTAACAAAAACACACACACACACTTACCAACAATAAAAGAGACACCTCTCTACTAAAGGACGGTTTAGGACTGGGGGTTCTGACGCACCAAACTCAAACCCTGTCACAGTGAGGCGTCAGTGATCATGGCCTCGACCCGGCCTTGATGTTCCCAAGTTTAAATCAAATCCAAGGTTTCTTTGTCACTAAAAACTGTCATTTAAAATGAATTTATAGCATACTTCACCTAACAATAGTAAATCACATGTGTATTGCAGGAACTGCACAGGAAGAGGCTGTAAATTCATGGCTGCACGGTTACTCCTTATTTCAGGCCCTCTTACCACTTTTCACCTAAATGAGTTCAATTGGAGTTTTGCAGTGTGGCTAGTGTTGAGTTGTTTCAACTTCCAAACCTCCTGAGATCCTGTTTGCTTTTCAACCAATAAGAGTCACGCCTTTAATGTGCCATCCTGGAGAATTACCAATAAGAAGAAAGCATCTTCATTCTGGAGAAGCTCCAGCCGTTAATGCCTCCTGGTTTGACAGAGACATGTGAAGTCAGCTCCCATCGATCGGGAGAGCACTGAGAGAGCCACGACACACAGGTTATTGTAATTAACGCAATATCATTGTGAAATTGATTGACACCACTAATAAATACACAAAACAAGGCCCTGTCAAACATTAGTAATGTATTTTTTTGACTGTTCCCTTGACTTACGTTAGATTCAAACTTGTATTTTTTGCAGATCTCTTGAATAATAGCTTGCCTCCGTGTATGCATTATAAAAGTGTGAAAAACTATAACTTGGTTGTATTCATACAGAATATGTCTTTATAGGAATCATGAATTATGTATTGATCATATTTATGGAAATCTTTTAAAGTAACTTGGTGAGTTGTGGCTTAACGTGTCTGTATGTGTTTGGAACACTTAAAAAAAACATTGTTTGTGAAACCATTCATTAATGTTCTGTTCATAAACCAGTAGCAGTTTTATAGCATTAACTTACACTTATTTGTATGACCTTATATTTTACCAACTACATGACTGTATGTCACTCATGCCCTCATCACTGTCAGACTCCACTACTGCAACAGCATCCATCCAAATCACCAATGAACATCTATATATCTCGAACTCAGGGCCTTCTCCCACCCTCTTCAAAATATTTGCCAAGGGATTTCAATTTAATTTCCTTATTATAGGGGTCAAGTCATGATGAAGTCGATCAGGGGAATAGATTATTTCCCCAGAGAATTCTCAGCTTCACTACATTACTCTTATCCAGTCAGAGGGGAATGGCTGTGTGCATCCTCACATGGCCCTGCTACAGCCTCTCCCAGCAACAGATAACACAGCAACATCTTGGCCAACAGTCATAAAGCTGGGCAGTGGTGGTGGTGCCGCGGCGCCGGGATGTCGCCATAGCGGCAGTAAAGCTGCAGTGTAGTTGCTGACGGATCAGTATTTTCATCCACGCTTCGTTCAATTCAAACCCGGCTGCAATAAAGCAGAGCTGGAACTCAACCTTTGGTACGGGCTTAAGCAACCAGGAGGAAAATACCCTCCTTGTACACACACACTACACACACAGGCACACACAGACATACACACACAGGCACACACAGACATACACACACAGACAGGCAGACACACACACACACACACACACACACACACACACACACACACACACACACACACACACACACACACACACACACACACACTGACTGTGCATTGGAGCATGGGGAAATATACCTTTGCTAAATGTATATATGCATCTTATATACAATGGATGAAATAGTTAAACTAATGGTTGAAAAAAAAAGCTTACAGTAATAGGTCCTTGTATAATGCACACAGTGTTGATGTTCAATATGTAAAATGTATAAACAGATGAAAAAGTGTATTATTTTAAGTTAGATAAAGTGATAAAGGGTTGGACATTGTTAGCTAAGAAGGTATTAGCAAAGGTGAAACCCTTGATAGTTAGCTTAGTAATGGATACAGACTTGGTTGAGATAACTAAGAAATATTGTATAAACAGTTAAAAAGTTAGGTCAAAGTACACTGAAAAAGAACTGAAACGTTGACTTAAATAAATGTATCATGTCAACAGATTACACATATTTGTATAAGTTAGTTGAAAGCAATACTATTAGGTTTTAAATAAAAAATACTAAGTTTAATATTATTGCTTTCAACTAACCTAATACAGTTATATGGAACCTGTTGACATAGTACATTTAATTAAAGTCAATGTTTCAGTTTTTTCAGTGTAGTGGATACATTGTAAATTAACAGTTATGCACAACCTAAACATTGCATGAAAAATATTTCTACAATATTGATCTGATTAATATTATTCTATTCCTTGGTTTCAAGTTTATAAACCATTCATAGGAACATGTGGGTTGTGCTGATGTGAGGAACACCTATCTATGACATAAATATCTAAATCTCAATGAAGCAGTACACTTCATATATTTTTAGATAACTCAAAAGCCAAACAAATCTTCAAGTCAATAAAATATTAATCAGTTTATTACCTGAAGAAATTCAAAGAGCATTGAAAAAGGAGAGGGACGAGAGGATACTTTACAACATTATATAATAATATAATTCCCTTACATATTAACAAAATACAGACAATAAAATTAGATTATTATGTTAAGATTAATTTCACACTCTTTTTGCTGTGCATTTAATTGTCATTGCACTTTCATTCATTTCAAATATTAAAGCAGTAAAATGATACACTTCTGATATGCATTCATTTTGTCCGAATCAAAATGACCGTTCTGATTTTCAAATGAATCACACGATGCAGTTTGTATTTTAAAATCCCTCACACAAGCCGTTCTACAACAGTGAGCTCTATAACTGGCTGCTTTTAGTGTCAGCCACAACTTTTAACTGCCCTTATCTCAACATAAATAATGTGCCTATAAAAGTTAATAATCTACCGCTTTTAATGAGACATGTTCAACAGCCATAAAAAGGTATTTTCTGTCTGTTTTCTGTGATGACCATAACATCACTAGGTTCTTGAAAACAGCCCAGAAAGCCGTGAGGAGAATATCTACCAGCAACAACGTCTTAATGAAAATCAGTTTTCAGCTTTAAAAAGCCTTGTCTTTTTACATTCCACATGATTTTCTGTGCATATATAAATGTATTTGTATCTCCAACAATGGAGATTTCTTTAGGAATAGGTAGTTCTTGTTGTTTGTTGGGTTTGACTTCAGGAGAAAGGGTCAGCGTTGAGACCTGGTTCATCTGAGTCGGCGTATCGTGGATTTGACAGTCATCCTGTGGTAAAACAACCCTGTGTCGTTGTGAAGCTAAAGCATGGTCCAGGTAATGGTCAGTTACAGAGCCAGTGTTACAGTTTGTATGATCAGTTCAGGTCAAGGCTCTCCGGTCAACAGTTCCTCCTCAGCTCCAGAGGAACCGTTCAGGATGGGAACAGTTCAGGATGGGTCAGTGCAGGGGGGCTCATGCTTGGGACAGAGCGCACCAGGAGTTCTGAGGGGCCATGGAGACCGGGGTAAAGGGGTAGTCCTCGTATTTAATGTCCACATGTCCTGATCCTGTGCTGTCTAACTGAGAAGCCACCTGCGGGGAGAAAAGAGACATTTATCAGAACATGACTTTAAGAAAATGGGGAAAAGAAAGGAAGCAGCAGTCTCTCAGGACGGTTTGTCTCCTCCTACCACAACAGACTGACACACGTCACACATATTATATTCTTTATTATTATTTTCTTATGATGTATTATATTTGTTTATTATCAGCATTATCCTGCACAATAATCAATAACTCATCTTAACTTTTTCTATTGGTCTTTGTTTTAGAAAAATACATTTTCTAGTTCAGCTTGAAAAAGTATACTGTTTTCATGCAAAGAAATATAAACTTTTATGTATATTAAATGTATAGATATCGTAATTGTACAAAGCTTTGGCAATACTATATGTCATTATGGTCATGCCAATAAAGCTATTTGAATTGAATTGATTAAAAAACGAATTGATGTCAAAAAGGTTTTTGCATTATATGATTTTGATTTGTCTTTGACCTTATTTGCCGTCATCAACCTTGAAGCAGCCTAAATAATGAAAGTACATGTGATTATAAATATCCATATCTATGTCCATAATCTAGAAGCTAATCATTTGATTTCATTTATTGTATTGTGTTATTTTTCCCCCATTAATAGCTTATCATAATTTAAAATGTAATGAGGCATGTTAAAGATGTGCATGTTACTTCCTGTTTTAAGAAAAGCCGTAATGGTTTTCTATCTCACATGCACATGTTATTTTATGAATTATGCTTTAAGCAAAGCACAATTAAGCATTGACACTGAGTTCAAGCTTTTCTTGGATTAGTCCATTTGAACAAGTGTCCGTAAATCACTATGGCCGAATGACCTGAGACAATAGTGATCCCGCCTATGGCCCGCAGGACTCTCTGCAGTGAGATCCAAAAATGACCTGCAATTATTTGCTTATCACCTTAGGTGGCGTTTTAAAGAGCAATGGATGTCTTTGAGATGGTAACTTATAAATAAAAAAAGTTTATTTTAGGAAGGGAGAGGACTACCCTTAAAAGTCTCATGTAAGGGACAACAAAGTCTGGGAAAACAATGAACTATGTCTTCTGTTTCTCTTGAGGGAGCTCACTCACGTGTAGAAAATAACCCTGATGATGTCACCATGGTTATCTTGAGATAAGGCCTGTTCACATCAGCATTTAAAACCTAACATTAAACTGCAAAATAAATTCATTCCAATTGATTAGAGGATCAGTGGATCCACTTGTAAAGGTATCATAGTTCCACTTTGCTCGACCGTGTGCCATTGACCAATAGCAAGCTGTCTTGATGCCGCTGACCTTTGACCAACAGGGGGGGGAACTCAGATTGTTTCCAGCTCAAAATGATGCAGTGAGAACATCATCTTACAGAATTGCAGGCATTTAACCAAATGTCCTCAAAAAGCATTTGGATTTCAAGCCACATAAACAAAAGACTCATTTCTGGGTTTAAGGACATGTTCTTGCAGCACACTACTCTACCGCAACTGAGCTAGCAAGTGTGCTAATGATCAGCTAGAGCTGTTTTCCACCTCCAACAATTTCAAAAATGTTTGGAGAGGAGGTTTACCTGAGAGGCAGATGTGACGGTCTGTCCGGCGTAGGGTGAGGGGGCCATGTTGGGTTCGCTCTTGATGGTGGAGGCGTGTTCTGAGACGGACAGGGAGTTTGGGGAGCTGGTGTCAGAGTTAGTGCAGCCTAAAGAAAAACAGGACCGTCAAATGAGTTCTCAGATTGAAAATAAACCCACAACTATGAGACTGTAATCAGACACCCTTCAGTATGATGTATTTGATGACCTTCAATCATTAGCATTTTTACCAGCTTTAGGGCGTTTCCACAAGCCAACATTTAGGCAAATATCTTAACATTTGGAAAGACTTCTACAAATACATCTCTCATTTTTAGTTTGGTCCACTTTATTTTCTGCACAAATTGAAGTAGAATAAATAGAAAACAAAACAAAAATATCAACCTCACCCTGATTTGGACAGGCAAATGTCGTGTTCAGGTCAAATTGGCCAAATCACTACTCTCATCAGTCATAACTATTGTGTTTTAAATGTGATGACTCAAGGCCTCATGATATCCTCCACAGTAGGCATTTGAACATAAACTGCTGATAATCACTTTCCTTACATTTTGAGTGGTTTAGTCAACTTTGTAACACCTGACAGTCCCGGGCATTGTCTGATACTCCCGGTCAGACAATGTTTACAGCTTGAAAAGGTGTTGAATAAAAACATGTTTTATGTGAGAGCAGATCGGTCAAATTTGACACACAACAGGAGGATTAAAACTAACATTTTAGTTTATCCTAACAAGTCAAAGTACATCAAACTGTGTATTTAGATTTCTTTGTCCATCTTCCCCACCTACTACATTCCATTCTCCCCTTACTTACTTCAGGGACCACGGAAGAAAAATAGCCTCTTTGCTAACTGATTAATATAAAAGAAATCAGGCCGTACCTGTGGATGTTTTATTCTTGGGCATCTTGGGTTTGCGCTTCCTGGTCTGAATGCTCTCTTTCTTCATGGCCAGAGGTCTGGACACCTGTAGGGAGTAGATCAACACACATTAGCTCCCAGTGATACAGTCTGAGGCCACAGTGTCATGGCAACCCACACAGTCCCCCCCCCCCCCACACTGATAACAATGACCACAATGCCCTTGGAGAGGCTTTACACTGCGCAAATAATGGGCTGGTTTGTTTTTGCTGTGGTTGGAGCTGTTTCACACACGAGGAAAAGTTATATATTAGGATCCAGCATGAGCATTGGCTATTCTTCCTGGGATCCACACACACAGTCAACAGCTCATCATTTCATGCAATCAACAGTTGAGTATTAAGTGAACCAAAACTATCCTCCTATTATAACCATCATTAAGGATAACATACCCCAGCTGAGCATGGCTCTCTGGATGACTGTTTTCTGTTCCATATATTTATTTAGTTTTGGTTAAGATTAACCTTCCTTCTGTTGCATGTTGTGTTTAATATGTTGAGCAAACTGCGATATAAACCTATGTGATAATAAGTGCGTCACTGCAAAATAACAAAGCATAAGGCCCTCTGACTGACAGTTAACCAGTTGAGTTTCTGCAGCATTTCCCTCACACTGGTTCTGATGGAGCAGTGTGTTATCTTGTGCTGCTTTGTGGAGCTCTTTCACTGCAGCACTGGACCAGATTATACAACAATAATAAAGCTGCAACAGAACCGATGCATTTAAAACCTGTGTGAGAAAAGCCTGGCTCTGCACAGGAGGCACCATAAAGAGACATGGACCCTATGGAGGTTCGTACCCCGTGCAGCTTCATGTAGAGGCCGCAGGCGTTGCACACAGGCTCTCCGTCAGCGTTGCGCCTCCACAGGGTGGTGGTGCTGGTGTGGCAGTTAGTGCAGCAGAGCCCGGCCCGGCGAGAGGTGGTCTGCTGCAGGGGGGGGGGGAGACATTTCAATAATTCACAAATCTATAATTGTGCAATATAAAGACTAACTTTGCAATAGTCATTTTTATACATTTCCCAACATTTCATTTTTATAAGGCCTCAATACGATATGTTATTTATGTCACTTAGTTCTTTTAAATTGCTACTACACATTTTTTACCCATGGTTGGATAATTCTTTGACTTTATTTTTTATTTCATTACTCATGTGTGCTTTTCTTTTGTATTATTGCATGCCTTTTTTCCCTGCGACGCCATTTTTGCTGTAACACTGTAAATGTCCCCGCTGTAGGG
>NC_136902.1:47990794-48135794 GCF_949606895.1 Notothenia rossii
TAAGAATTAGATAACATAACCCTAACCTAACCCTAACCCTAGTCCTAAAACCGAAATAAAGTAACCAAAAACAGTCCTCGTACGGAAAAGAAACTAACAAAATCCGCCATTATCCGGCAAATTTTCGCGCACAATTTCGGAGCGCACAATTTCGGAGAGCACAATTTCGTCGACTCAGAAGGTGCCCTTTTTTTCTTCTCTTGAGCACCTGCCCCTATAAATGTCTGTGCACGCCACTGCTCTCTATGGTGAGAATATCAGCTTGGTTTTGTCAAGTTGCTTTGGAGCCTCGTCTAAAAACGGCTCTCAAGGGCAAGGTCGCTGCAGGACAAATAAAAGAGAGAAAACAGCCGAGATGTTGGGCAACTCACAGCTGCTGCAGAGAGGACGCTTCCTGAGAAATATACTGCGGGGGGCCTTGACACCCACCCAGCAAACACACCACACAGCTCTCCCATTTCATAAACCTCAGTCCGCTGCTTTGATATATCAGCGGTAGCATATAAATCTCAAGAGCGAATAAATAGAGGATTTTGCATTATCAATTAACATAACAATTTCATTTTGCTATCGGAGTAACTTGTGGTATTATACTAATGCGGTGGCAGAATCATTCAGATATTTTACCTATAATAAAGGTCCTGCAATTTAAACTGTAGGCTACTTAAAGAATAACCATATAAGTAAATAGGTTATAATTAATAATTAATATGGCACCTTGCAAAGTGTAAATATCTCATTACAAATAGTAAAGCTGTTGGAATGGATGTTATTGTAATGTAGTCCAATGCTATTGTATTTGTTTCAAAGAACATCACAATCCAAAGTAACTTATAGCTGAGAGGTCAAATTGCCGCTGTAAAACATAGGATAATTATTATTAATGATTGTTTAAGTATGTTTGCATTTATATTCTAATGAACAGTTACAATGTAAATTAAATCGTCATCAATCTGTTCAGATGTATAGATTGGTGTGTGTGTGTGTGCGTGTGTGTGTGTGTGTGTGTGTGTGTGTGTGTGTGTGTGTGTGTGTGTGTGTGTGTGTGTGTGTGTGTGTGTGTGTGTGTGTG
Source organism: Notothenia rossii (assembly GCF_949606895.1). Taxonomy (NCBI): domain Eukaryota; kingdom Metazoa; phylum Chordata; class Actinopteri; order Perciformes; family Nototheniidae; genus Notothenia; species Notothenia rossii. The sequence continues at coordinate 47,991,867 of NC_136902.1, forward strand.
TGTGTGTGTGTGGTGTTACAGTTACAATGTAAATCGTCATCAATCTGTTCAGATGTATAGATTGGTGTGTGTGTGTGTGTGTGGGGGGGGTGTGTGTGTGTGTGGTACAGTTACAATGTAAATCGTCATCAATCTGTTCAGATGTATAGATTTGTGTGTGTGTGTGTGTGTGTGTGTGTGTGTGTGTGTGTGTGTGTGTGTGTGTGTGTGTGTGTGTGTGTGTGTGTGTGTGTGTGTGTGTGTGTGAGGTGTTACAGTTACAATGTAAATCGTCATCAATCTGCTCAGATGTATAGATTGGTGTGTGTGTGTGTGTGTGTGTGTGTGTGTGTGTGTGTGTGTGTGTGTGTGTGTGTGTGTGTGTGTGTGTGTGTGTGTGGTGTTACAGTTACAATGTAAATCGTCATCAATCTGTTCAGATGTATAGATTGGTGTGTTTGTGTGTGTGTGTGTGTGTGTGTGTGTGTGTGTGTGTGTGTGTGTGTGTGTGTGTGTGTGTGTGTGTGTGTGTGTGTGTGTGTGTGTGTGTGTGTGTGTGTGTGTGTGTGTTGTGTAGGGGTGTGTGTGTGTGTCTCACCAGTCGTTTCTGCGGTTTGATAAGCGGCCGGTTGATCCCGTTCATCTTGTGGTACAGCCCGCAGGCGTTGCATAGGTAGTGCCCGGTCCCGTCCCGGCGCCACAGCGGGGTGGACACCGAGCCGCAGTTCACACACTCCCGGCCCTCTGTGCACATGTCGTCGATCAGGTCTGCCCGGGGGAGACACACGGTGTTAGGATGTAGCCGGTGTTAAGAGCACATTAACATCAGAACTGCTTTTATTCTTTATTTGGCGTAAATATTATTCTTTTATTCTTTAAATCACAACCTTCTGTCCAGCCAGCGCAGTCTGAATCATCAACCTTCTATTGGTATTCGATATGCTTATAAACATAGTTGTTATAGGTTACTTTGTATTTAACGTCTCATACATGCAAACTGATGTTTTCTTTGCATTCAGTATAAATAAAATACAACGAAAAACATGCCTTATCGTGTGTAATTTCTTTGTTTATGTGGAAGAAAATACATATATATTCTTCTAATAACAACATGCTGAGTGAGGAGGAGGTTAAGCGCCAGTGCATGATGAATAGCCATGAGTAGGAATTGACCCCTCTCCCTCCATCCCCTCCGTGATGAAGAGACATGAAACCCCCATAATGGATGAATGGAGAGACAGACGGATGGAGGGGGGGTGTTCTGTGTTATCAGCTAGGAGGATCCCCCCCACTCCATCAGAGCTCTGACACACGACGGACTCCTGGCATTAACACACAGCCAAATTCATGTTGAATACATACATTAACATTTTTAATAGTTTTTTTTAGAGCTTCTCTTTGTGAGGAATATGTATTGTGTGAATGAGGAGTGTCACAAAGAGGATTGTTTGGGAGACTTTGATTCGATCTGCTCTAATAAATATCCAGCCGCCTCATAATGTAGGCCTGATACACGAACCAACTGAACTGACCCAGGCAGGGGGGCAACTTCTAAAAAATTGAAAGCAAATACTGTCCATTGTATAATAATGAACATTTGCTACACTTTTAAATTTAGCAGCTTTAATAAACGATGAAATATGAACGAACATATTCTAAACTTTGAGTGATTTACAGCAATCAAATGAAAAAGCCTACAGGTGGGGCCATACAAACATTAACTTTTCTAAATTTGATTCTGCACTTTTTAAATAGTTTTAATTCAAATTTAAATATAAACATTTATATTTTAAGAGTTACAAATACAACTAGCGAGTATACAGCTTGGGAACTGTATACAAATAATATGTTCAGTAATTAAAAAAGACTCTACGTTTGTCTTAGACCTTTGGTTAGTTTAAATGCGCTTCTCATTTAAAATATTGATTTTAAAGTTTGGCTTCAAGAAATAAACTTCTCTTCATGTTCGATGTAGAAATCAGTGTTGGGGTCTTTCTTACCCAGACTGGTCCTCCTCCCGGACAGTCCTCCATGCCGGCCCTGCAGACTGATCATCCCGCTCTCGAAGTGTCCTGGTGTCCAGGAGGACGTCGCCATCTCAGGGCTCATGTACGCGTACGGGCTGGAGTAGGATCCTCCGACCGAGCGCACCAGCGCGCCTCCATACTGCTCCGCCCGGGAGCCGTTCCCGAGCACCAGCGGGCTCTGGTAGCTGGCCTCCCGCCCCGTGCTGCTGCTGACCGGCGGGCTGTGCGAGTACGAGAAGCCGTGTGGGGCAGGGTGAGGGCTGCTGGGCGTAAAGGAGGAGCAGTCCGCGGCGCTCTGGGGCCAGCCGTGGTGCCCGCCGAGGCCGTGGGACTGGTGGGCCGAGTCGCAGGTCTGCAGGTAGGGCAGGTTGGGCATCATGGCCGGGACCCTGCTGGTGGGCACGTAGACCGGGGAGCTGGCAGAGGGGTGCATGTAGTTCCCGGTGTCGTGTGCGTAAGGGGACTGGTTGGACAAGGCCAGGCTCTGATACATTTTCACAACTTTGTGGCGTAAACTGTAGTTTTAATTTGTTACGTTGGGATCAGTCCTATTAATCTGGGTTTTTTTTAACAACTAATTGAAATTCTGGAGAATTCTGTCCTATGGAGAAAAAAAAGATGTATTAAACGTGTGATATGAAGAAATTACTTCGAAAAGTTCAAGGGCATCGGATTTTTAAAGTAAGTTATCATTTGTAATCATTCATAGGCCTTCTCTATATACACTTGAGTTCAATATATGGTGGTAATCCGTTTCCACATAAATTTCACAGAGTATAAGCAAGTTATAAAATCGAAAATAGTTCATTTACGAGGTGAAGTAAGGTTGGCTCGTGAGAATACATGTCTGGAAAAAAGTCAACAATGATCCACCATCAGTCATATTTAACCTCTATCACAGTGATTGACATTAAAGTGGCATTAACGGCCTGATATCTGTCCATGCAGATAGAGACACTATCACTGCCTCATTCAATCACAACCGTAACGGAAATCAAACAACAGATATGGAGCTGTGTTCCATATCTGCCATACATATACTTTCTATCAATAGTACCTCAAATCACACACAGGGCTGATAATAGCGCGTGCTGATGAGGAACAGCATTTCTTTCCAAGGGCTCTCAGTGTATTATCTCACCAGATAAGGACGGTCGTGCGATAAAGCAGTCCGGTCCTCTGTACCACAGCGCATAAAACGTATTCCCTCCACACAGAGACACGCACCAGGCAGCGCGAGGACTCTCTCCAAATATCTCGTTTTACGCGTAAAAGCTGCGCGCACCAAAATAAACCAAAGTGGTGTTTTTGTTCCAGGAGGACTGCGGAGTTTCTCTTCCTGCAGCTGTATCTGGAGATAGTTACTGCCGCTGATAATTGCTGGTATGGGTGTGCTCCTATTCGCTCCCCTACTGGAAGATGTGTACCGGACAAAAACACGTGACGCGCTCGGCTGCTCCGAGGTAGGCCTTTTGGTGGGAAAGAGGGAGGGAGGGCAACAGGGAGGGGGGAGGGGTGAGGAGGTCCCCGGGCTGGGAGGAGAGGGCCCACATTTTAGGGTTGAGGGGTGCTAAAGTAGCGACTTTATTTACACCTGCGACATTTCGTGATTGTTATTGTATTTTAGATAGTAGATACTTTATGAAGTTGGGAAATTATTTTGTCACAGCAGCATTATGGACAGTCAATCTGCAAGAATTACAACATTACTTTAAAAAACAATATATACATATTCTCCGTAAAAATACCTATATTCAGAGGAGTATCTAAACATTATACAGAATACAATTGAATATTCTCTAATATACCAATCTACTGAACATATAAACATAGTGTACTATATACATTATAAAAGTGTGTATGAAATGAAAAGTACTATATATCCTGTGGTATAGGCTGCAATATGTAAGTACAGTATGTGCAAAGTGTTCATGATTATAGAGAGGGAGTCCCTGAACACTGCAGCCAGAGGAGAGGGGTTGGGTGGAGGTGTTGCCTCAGGAAGGTTTTCCTGGATCCTGGACTGTTGGAGAAGGAGTTTTATTCTGAAGGAGGACACAACATTGGATACATCCAGGCACAACGTGAAGGATGAACCCCAACAACCTGCAGGAGGCTAATTTTAAATGTATTTACAATACATATTATGCATCAGAATGACTCATAGAGAAAGGCTTTTAAGCCTTTGAAATCATTGGTGATATTTACACTTGATTATATTTATGGGTTTAATGTGTGGTTATTAAACCCATGATGATAATTATGACGAATCATGTTATCATAATGATCCACCTTTAAAATGTATGAAATAATTCAAATATTTCGGACAATATTGGCTACTCTTCACACTTTTTCTGTCCGTTACTTGAAAGTTGAATTTATTCAAGATGTTATCGCTTAATAAAACTGGACATGACCAATGTTAGCCATAAGTCACTCAAATAAAACACCTTCCTGTTCGGAATATAGAAAAACAGATAGTTAAATGTGTGAAAGGGAGAGCTTTTACGAACAGTGACGATAAGAATTACGAGCAATAACTAACGGAACAATAACGTTATGCTGTGATAAAGGAAATCGCAGAGATATGAGGGGATAAAACGCTGATGCTTAAATAAAGGAGGATTTATTACTAAGGTTATGATAGTTCACATAAATAAATATACATTCAACAATACATAGGCTAAATAAATAAAAACGAATAATTGTTTGCTGATGAAACGGCCCTAATAGGCCTAACGGCTATTCCGCTATAGGCCTATATGTTTGTTCATATTTTGGGACAACTTTCTGGCCAACAAATTATTGTTGTGAGAAATTATATCGGAAAATATAAGTGAATGGCTGACTGAACTAGGCCTACTGTAGGAAAAATCCCTAAAAAAATAAACATATTTACGGGAGCGTTTTTGATGTAATGAAATATGAAACTCAAATTTAGGGGCTTGTTAATATTCAACATCTGACAATTGAAGAACGACCGATGAGTGATCGGAGGAGGAATAAAGCGACACAGCCGAGCATTCAGACCATCAAAGTGTGAAAGAGACATCATGAAAACAGTCAATAGTAAATATCATATTTACATCATTTAGGGAAGCCTACAAGTTGTAATTATTTCTCGCGATGCCTGACTTTCCTTGGTCTTTTATTATCAGATTATTACCTTTCATTCAACTTTTATCCAAAGAGGCTTACAATCAGTGCCTTTCAACCGACCAATAACACTAATGTCTGCTGAATGGAGGCCATGAATGAACCCTTCTGTCTGTCTTAATTATTCTTCATAATGCAGGGTGTGTTACCTGCTTGAAGAGAAACGAAGAACAAGCATTTGTTATTCCGTTCATTCCCCCCCCCCCCCCCCCCCTTTGATATATTTTAACACTAAAACAGTAGAATGTAAACATAGCGCAGTAAAACATCTTTAAACCACTGGATTGTTCAACACTGTCACATTAAAATGCAAATGAATAAATAAATAAATGATTTAGATAAAAGAGGAACGTAGGTCATTTCCGCACCAATGCAGTTCAACGTGTCTCAATTAATGAATTGAATATACTTTTTTAACATTTAAAACAGTACAACATGTAGATCTAAAAAATGAACACTGGAATATTTACAACAGACTTTCACATTAAGGACATCAATGAACATTTCATGTGCAAAGAAGGAAGAAGAACATATCATCTATTACATAAATCAATACTCCAAAACCTCACCATTAAACAGCTGTATTCATCTTCATCAAATATTCTCCAAAAGGAAGAATGCAGCATGCATATTTCAACTTTCCATGGAAAGGCATCAGAGGAACAGTTGAAATATTGTGAATACGATTAACCTTTTCCTTGTCAACAGTTAAAAAATCAAGCTCTATACCACTCATGGCTTTTTGACAGGAAGTCATCTGACATACCCCTTTCCCCTTTCTACAATTAAGTTGAATTGAAGAAATACATATAATGTGTTCATTCGTCAAATGTAGAGGTGCTGTAAACTGATTTTGTCACCTTTGGACGTCACATAGGTGCAGCTCCCTTCACCAGAGTGTTCAAGAATTATTTTCACCATGTTGTGTTGCCGTCAGCCACGTGCCATTTATTCTAATTATTGCAAGAAGCTATGATATACATTAATGATAGTGTTGTATATGTTTGCAGCACTGAATAAGCTTCACTGTTGTGAGAGATGCTGTGGAGTTGTCCTGCATGAAGCACAACTTAACTCACTCTTGTTTAGGTGACACGGCATCATATGCTGCAGACAAAATGTCCAAAGGTCGCTTTGAAAATATTGAACATAATATGGGATTTAATGTTTTATATTCATAGAAACACAAATGCATTTGTTTAGAAAGCAATACATGTATAACAAAACGATAAATTAAAAATGTAAAAATTATAAAAATGAAAACAAAGAAACATAAAGCACAACAAATGCAGGCTATAGACACTAGAAATACATTTACAAAATCAAAGCATTATTACAATAATTTAAAAAAAAGTACAGATGGGATTATCAGAGTTTAATATTTTAGGGCAGACGCAGAGAGTCTGATGAGAACAATCTGCTGCAGTTCTGACCAAAAAAGGGAAAGATAGGGACATGTTTTTTCTTTTTAAAAGGCCAACAACGCTACGCTGAGCAGTTCACAACGAGGTTGACAGAGAACACACACGCAGCCAGAGCCTGGGGGCAGGGCCGGCACTAGACTTTTGGGGGCCCTAAGCAAGCTTTGGCTTGGGGGCCCCCTCACTCTAGCGCGTTCTCACTACACACAACACGGAACCAACTTTTGTCTTATGATATTAGCATAAGCACACATATTGTATAAATAAGCATATAAAAACCGTGGACCTAACGTCCTCTAAGGGGGTCCTCACCTCCTCTAGTGGGCATGCTCCCCCGGGAAGATTTTTTTTTTAATATTGAAGTTAAAAGCATCAATCTGGTGCACTTTGAGAGAAAAATGAAGAGATCTATGGATACATATCTCAACACCCATATGAAACAGAACTGTGATAAGATTTTTCTTTATGGATATCTTACAAATCACTTAAACTGTATTCTTGTTTTTTCATATAGTATTTCATAACTCTTTTTCATTTATTCTCTCTGGCTGTCCATCATATAATGTTCACATAGAAACTAGCTGTCAATAGGAATATACATTTAGATTATATGACAAAGTGTTTATTTAATATATCTGGCTAGCTATAGCTACTTGCTAACGGTTTAGCTTACCCCCGTGATTCAAAGTAACGTCAACGTAGCTGTAATTTATGCTTTGCTTACATGTTCGCATAACTTGGAAGTTTACTGACATTTACATACCTTGTTTACCTGGCTCAAGTGGTGGCTCTGGGGTTGTTGTGTGAGCCACCACTTGAGAATTGTCGTATTTTTTAAGAAAATGTTTCCTTATGTCCATCTTCAAAAACTCTGAGTCCGACTGACAGTTTATTTTAAACATTGTCACAGCTCACATGATAGGTACCTGTCAGCCAATAAGACAGATGTTTATTTCCATTCAACTCTCTGGTTGGTCTGGTGTCTTGCCTCTGTTGCATTCACTGAACACGGGAAATTACAATCCTGCCGTCCTCTCTTGTGTCATGATGAGGTTCAGGTAAAGCACGGTTAATGTATTATATTATTGACTCAATAATATAATACATTACTTTGAGAGTAGGCAATCTAGGCATATTAACACAATTAATTAAACATACTTATCACGGCGACGGTGTACTGAGATTTATTTATTTTTTAAATAAAAAATAAAAAATTTTTTTTTTTTTTGCTAGGGGGCCCCTTAGTGGCTGCGGGGCCCTAAGCGGCCGCTTATGTCGCTTAATGGGTCGGGCCGGCTCTGCCTGGGGGTATACTACGAAGCAGGGTTTTCGCTTAGCCGGCTAACTTCAGGGACAACTCGGGGTTTCCGGTCCTACGAAGCTGGTTCTCTTTTTAGCAGGCTAGATCTCCATGGTAACAATATGCTGTGGTGCTAACCTGCCCCGGAGCAGGTTAGGTTGCAGGCTAAGAGCTCAACTCAGTGAAAGCACTGCCTGCTGACCAATCAGAGCTCAGTGTGCAGAGTTTAAAGCGACATATCACATCATGTATCATATTTCCTGATCTGAGTCAGCTGAGCCGTATCTGGCCGTGCAACACTTACAGTGTCACACACTGTAGGCCTATGCAGAAGTATTATTTTAAGCAACACATTAAGTTGACGAAACACTCGAGACAAATGTAATTAAAGTCAGATCCACTCGTGTCTTAGACGGGGCAGTGATATCATAAACCTGTTAATGTACGCATTCAAATACTTTTTCTTTTACCAGCTGTATTCACCTTGCATGTGCAACTATGTGGCTTTTATCCTGGATACAGTGTTTAAGTCATGGATGTTTAAAGTTTAACTTCTTCACATGTCTAATATTATAGTTGACTTTTCATTCAGGAAGTATGACGCTACGCTGTCAGTACGCTTCTCCATGTTTGTGATTGGTCGAATGCTCCAAATACCACCCCTTTCATGTGAACGCGCACCTAACTAGATAGGGTACGGCTGGCTTGAGCGATCATCCATAACGGGTTGATAACGCGCGTCGTACCGTTTAGCGAGAGCGCGTATGTTTTGGATTAGGCCAACCGGCTAGCTCAAACATATCCAGGTTAGGTTGAACCAGCTTCTTAGTACAGGCCTCTGGTTTCAAAAAGTGTTCAATAACTCTGCTCAGGTTCCTCATCTCCTGGGTGCCGGTTACAGAGTTCAGATGAGTTTCCAACGTCCACAGTTACCTTTTTACATTGATCAATCCGCTACACTCATACTGCATTTGACCATGATCACACGTATGCAGTATTGTACTTAAGTACGATTTTGGGGTACTTGGACTCTACCTGAATATGTTTCTGTTATGCTACTGTATACTTCTACTCCACTACAATTTGGAAGCAAACATTGTACTTTTTACTCTACTAAATGTTTTTGACAAAATTAGTTGCTATACTTTACAGATTCAAATTATTAGCTAAAAATTTATATAAATAAACTAATAAATAAACTATGATATGTAATTATAGTTTAAGATATCTAGCAGCTGTATATTGGAACACATTTATACATAAAACAAAAATAATCGAGCAATTTATTATATATGATTCTTAAATGGGCCATAATGCACAGGAAGTACTTTTATTACTTTAAGTATATTTTGATGCCAATACTTTTGTACTTAAGTACAGAGTATTTTTACACTGTATTATATTTACTTTTACCCCTCCTGTTGTCTTCGGGTCAAATCTGAACTATTTACTACTTTCATCAATGATAACTTTGTTGTTTTACATTCGATTGCATTAAGGCTTTACCATATCCTTCACAGTAGACATTTGAAAATATAAAAATGCTGATCACCACTTTCATTGAATTTTGGATGATTTAGTCAACTTTCCCGGTTCGCCATAAAGAAAAGGAATTAGTAAACATCCGGATCAGATAAAACACACACACACACACACACACACACACACACACACACACACACACACACACACACACACACACACACACACACACACACACACACACACACACACACACACACACACACACACACACACACACACACAAACAGAACCATTTTACACATGTCCCGCTCTTATGTGCCCATCCTCCCACATGGATCACACCTGGCACACGCAATACATGTTCAGTGTCTATTCTTTGTATATTTACTGCAGTTTTTCATGTATAACAGTAGTCTGATACAATATGTACAGTTTGAAAGGGTGTTAAATGACATTTGGTGATGATTAATGGGTTTTGTGTCAATGTAATAGCAGTTAAAACAGGACCGGTCAAATTTGACCGTGAACACCAAAGTAAGGGGGGGAAAACGAAGACAATAGGATAGTTAAGTAAAATAGCTGAGTACTTCTTGAGCCACTGCACGTATGCATTACTTTTACTTTGTTAACAAGATCACAGGGGCTATATGACAACATGATGCTCAACATGACAACGTAGGTTTCTAACAAAACACAGAGGGAACACAAAGGTTACTACCATAATGAAATCAGTATTGGCTGCCCTCATATGACCTCACCCTCAACAATGATGCAAGAGATCGTCAGTTGATGTTTTCTACATGTTGCTGTTTTCCAACTCCACATGCCGCAACCCCAATCTTTCAGCCTTGAGAAGAACCCAGCGAGATGGTTTAGCACATGGAGTAATTCTCGTCTCTCAGTACGGGAGTCAGATATCAACCTTATGAATGAGGTGATTGGTGAGGGCTCGCTCCACCACAGCCTAATTTGCACAGTCCATCAGGGCGCTCCACAGGGCCGTGTGTCGGGCCCCCGGGGCCCTGCTACAGCTCCCTCCGGTCAGTCTGTGGTTATGTCAATACAAACTGGGACCCGCAAATGTGGCACATTCCTGTGGCCAGCTGCATATCTGCTGTTTATGTCAGTTTTCAGTAATGTTACTGTGGAGTCACTGATAGGCCGATCCTCGGGGAGGCATTGTCTCTGCAGAGAAATGCCTTTTCACTTTGATCACTGTCTAATGCATCGCCACTGTCCTCTACGGCCGCATTCTACGGCAATGGAATTTCAGCCTCTATCTTCATTTTACATATACATGCCTGCAAGATAAGTTAGGCATTTTCAAAGGTATTTATCGACTGGGAGAACAGACTAAAGATGTGTGTGTTTGTGTGTGTGCTGTTGGTCAAATGTCTTGTCAGTGGTGCAAATTGATGCTATGATCACTTCAGATAAGATCTCCCCAGTCTTCAGTCATCACTGAGAAAGTGTTATCAACCTAAAGAAAAGCCACCATGAGCAGTTAGCAAAGAGGTGCAGGGGTGGCTCTGGTAGAAGAAGAGGAGCAGACACTGATAGCAGATCTGGAGAGGGCTCAGTGAAACTCAGAAGGAGGCCCAGCTCCATGGCAGATGACTGTGTTAACATGTGAGTATGTCTGAATCCGGATGTGAGGAGAGACAGAATAACATGTGGATGAGACTCAGTCTGCTGTGTGTGTGTTTCTTTGCGAGAAATATTGCCACACTATGACCATGGTCATATACTGTCATAACTTCCTTTTTAATCAAGCCTATAGTTAGAGATGGTTTAAGATTAGTCAACATTTTATGGTATTTTATGTTATTGTTTTCATTTTATATTTCCTTCTTTTTTTGTATCTAATCCCTTTTTAATTGTATCTTTTTTATTTGTATTTCACGTTCTATCATGTCTTTTATAATGCGATTGCAATTGTCTTTTACATTGTCATCTATGTTGGTTATTCTGTAAAGCCCACTGAGACAAACATGTTTTGTGATATGTGGCAATAAAAGTAAACTTTGTTTTGATTGGATTTGATTTGATAACTCTTTAATCCTATTGTTTAAAATATATATATATATTTCACCCTGTATTGTAGAATAATTGGGTACTCTGGTGATGTATCGATCAAAACACAAACACACCCACACACACCTTTTTGATGTGTCATATAAGACAAATTATCTATATGTAAATGAATGGATGTAATCAGATGCACTATAGACACACTGTCTTGTCACTTAATTCTTTGTGTACATTTTGTGAACATAATTGTTGTTAATCTTTATGTCTTATTAATATATAAATATGGTTTATTTAACCATATATTGCTGTAGTACATTAAACAGTAATTTAGTGGAGTCAACTATCCTTTGTCATTGTTTGGACAGGTTGAAATCCCTCTGTGTGATTTATAACTCACTCAATGTAAATGTTCATTTTAATAATTAGTATTATTAGTATGAACTTAAAAAGATAAACAAATGTTAATAAATTAAACTTAAAATGTCAAAAACATTGTTATTATTATGTGTGTTGTATTTTAACTGTATTGTCTTTGCATTCTCATAATGGGATTTTTTTAGTACCCTTGTTTGAGCATATTCACATATTCACTTCCATTTGTACTTTTTTAAATGTTTTAATTCCCAGAGTTTGGTCTTTTTACTGGCACTGCTTATGCGGGAACTTGCTTGAACAGTGCTGTATTAAAAAAAGAATATCATTAATATGAAGGCAAGCTTAACGATGATCAGCAAATTGTCAGACTTCCCAGCATGCATTGTTAGAGATGATACATACATTTATAAATGAGAAGCTGAAAAGAGTATGTACATTCCACAGGAATGCAGAGAGTAGCAGCTTCTCCATGGAGAAACTCTGCTTTAGTAGGAATATGTGAAACTATATTGCTAAGATTTTCAATATTTAAAAACAATCTCCTATGCTTGATTTACTACAGTATATTCCTGTGTCATGTACAGCATGTGCTTTGTGTCTTTCTATTTTTATTTAATTAAAAAATATGCAAACGTAACAGAAGGTAAACAGGCAGGAAGAGGCAAAGATCCCATTGGGTTCATTCAAAGCCTCTACCTAAATAATATTAAAAATCACAATTTTACATAAAACACAAGATCACTATGCAAATGGTTGCTTACATTCAATACAAATGTCAAACTTAAAGAACAATATACTGTATATTATAATTCAAATGTAAATAAAATAACCCTGAGATGACATGAATGACCATTTTTTAAACATATTTATGTCAAATAAATGAGAATGAAATTGTTCTGTATATATTTGTAATGATTCAGCCTCCCCAGACCCGCTGCAGACTTGGATGGGAGGGGGGGGGACTTTAGATGGGGGCCCCGCCCTGCTGCTCTGCTCGCTGGGGAATGTGAAGTAGGAGTCAGGCTAATCTCCAGTGCCCATGAGAGACTGGATCCTGTCTGCCTGCTGCCACTTCCCTATCTGTGTGTTTCATTTCAGCCTGTCAGCCGTCTGCTGAGGGCCGGCACAGGGACACGTGCACTCACATGTTGTATTGATGATCACATTGTTTCTCAAAGCTATTAACGGTCTGCTCCTAGCTATTAATCAGACTCAGTACTTCTGGTGCTGACTTTTTAATTATGCCTGAATTAGAATAAAGACTCACGGTGAGTTTATTCATATGGCCCATGATATTGGAACATTCTCCCAGAAGACCTAAGAGCCAACTCAAGAAGTTTACATTTGGATTTTAATTGAATATCTGTATTTGTTGACATATTGAGTGCATTATTGATCATGGAGTTATGTGTTGCTCTGTAGTTTTTCGGTTCTTTAAGCATTTTGTTACCTTCTGTGTATGAAAAGTGCTCTATAAATAAACTTTGACTGATTGATTTATTGGTCATGTTGTCTTCTCTTGCAGTTCTGCCAGTGTAAATGATGCAACAAAAAAAAACAAGTAATTCTTCAACACCTGTGCTTTCTTTATTAAACTTCATAAAAATGACACAGTTGATTATTTGATGTCTTTATTAGGAACCCTGTTAACATTGGCATGAGCAGTGGATATTGACTCCTCACACATACAGTGGAACACACTTCTCTTCAGCAGGATGGAAGGTTAAACAAGTGAATCTACATGATCATTATTTTACTGATCAGAAGGCAAAACACCATATTAACAATCAAACAATCCTTCAATAATTTATATTATAAAAATACAATAAATGTTTGATTAGTTTATTAGCACACATCCATTTACCAATACTATGTGTGTATAAATAGACCATTATATTTTAGGAATAGACTAATCTCATGATAAAAAAGGGTGTGTCTCACACAAACATGTTGGGTATCAATGAACTCACAACAGTTTCAATATCAAATGCATGTACACACAGAGAGCAAACAATTATGTCATATGGTACATTTCACTTTAAATAAACAAAAGGTAAGCAGTTTAACTCATTTAAAAAAAGGTCTCAATCAATTCTGTCTGTTGGAACTTGCTCAAAATATATCTGTAACATAAAATAAAGCTTTATGTATAAAGCACTTTAAAACCTCCAGTCAAATGAACTAACAAAAACATACAAAAAAATCACACAGCACAGCTCACACTCCTTAAAACAAGTACAAGTAAAAACAATAGACCATTTAAAAGCAATAAAAGCAACAATCTAAAAGATGTCAATACGCTAAGGCAATGTGAAACATATTTCAAGACTTTGAACCAGTGGCGGCCGCGGCAGGTCCATTTGGGCGCTAGGGGCTCCGCCCCCCCTCTTCCCACATAAAAAAATAATATATATATTTAAAAAATATTTTTTTTATTTTGATTTAGATTTTGAACAAACAAGGTAAATATGATATAATTGGTATCAGTAAAATGTATAATTTACAATAAAATCTCGTTTAAAATTGTGTTACGATGTCTTAAGTTACTGATAAGTCACATGTTTCCTGCCTGGCCTTGCCCGTGTATCATTTCCCTCTCTCGTCTGGGCGCTGTGCACAGCGCCCAGACGAGAGTGCAGCAAGTGTAGCAAGTGTAGCAAGTGTAGCAAGTGTAGAGCCAGGAGTGTTTTGCTACCTAAAGCACGTCGTGTGATGTCTGTATTTGCTTCCCCTGTCGCGAGTTCTGATCGTTCAGTGATGATACTTATATTTCTAGAATCTGTGGAATCTCAACTTGTTAGTTAAACTTGTTTCTGCATATCCGCTAAGTATATCGATTGATTTATACCTAGAGCGCGTTAGCATTTTTTCGCTCAGATCTCATGTAGACGCTTCTTGTGAGACTTGTGTTTTGTTTCGGTAAACATGGTTCATATCATCAGTTAGCTGATATTCTTCCCGTTAAATGAGCAGGACACATGAATAGTTTATTACATTTTAAGAAGCCCTGAGACACAGTTTCGTGAGAATAAAAACGGGGAGGAAAAGCCCCTTAACAGGTTTAATGGGAATTAAATCATGTTAAGTAATTTTGAGTGTTCCCAAAGCCCCAGTGTTCTTCAGTTTGTGTGGGCCTACTGTACTGATGCACAGTTTATGCTGTAGAAACTATGTCCAGGACAAGGTGTTTGGAAGTTTTGGAAGATTCATAGCTAACCACACTGAAGATTATGGAGGTATTGATCAGTCTTCTCATATTTTTAAACCTCAACATCACAACATCACCAGAAGTCATAATTGAAGGGGTCTTTTCTGAATTTCTTTTACCGGGGGAGCATCCCCCCGGACCCCCCTAGTGTTGTTTGGTCACCAGTTCCACAGTCCCACCTAAAATATTTTCCACCAGTCGCCACTGCTTTGAACGTATCAGGACAAAGGTGGTTGCAGTTCTGTATGACTTGCTATATTGGCTAAGGCGCTGCTGTCTTATTTTCTTTCTATTTCAGTATGTGTGTATGGCCATGTGTTTCTCCTGAGTTAGTCTGAGACATGCATGTATTTTTTCTACCTGAAACACGTGTTTTGTATTTATAACTCAATCCTTGCTTCATTTTATTGCACAAACATTTGTTCACAGTCTTTTATCACATATTGATTTGAGTCAGATGATCACCAAATCTCACAAACACCAACATTTTGTCTCGGTGACATTTCCTGGCAATCCATCCAATAGTTGTTCAAAGTGGTGTAACGACCAAAGAACTAAGAATATCATACCTGGAGCCACACCACCATCTTAGCTAATACATTATGTTTGTGTGTGTTTTGTGTGTGTGTCTGTTTGTTAAGACAGTACTCTAATGGAGCAAATTCCCAGTAAAAGCAATAAAAGTGATTCTGACAAGACATTATTGGTGAAGTTGTTTTTGCTCCATGCTGATTGGACACACCTCTTGGTCATGTGGGAATAAAGTTCACCTCACTGTGTTCCACATGCTGATCCATGAGTTAGTAACCAATCTGTATATGAATGGAAATGTACTGTATGGATCGCCACAACATCTTAACATCTTTAAATGATAAACCAATCCATTACCATCGGTAGGTGGCATAATAGAAAGAGAAAAACGAAAAATGTTTACTGATGTAATCCATCGATTGATGAGTAGGGTCATTTTCTCATAGACTCCTATACAGCCCGGGGTGTTGAAAGTACTTCCACATTGGTTTACTTAGATTGGTGCTTGAAATCGGTGTAAGGAGTTTGACAATATGGTTAGGTCTACAGGGTGTCAGCGAGGGTGCCCATGATAGCACTGTGGTCATTTCAATGTTTCCTGTTAACACAATATATGTCTGTTACAATGTAGAGACAACAATTACTTTATTTATTAGTGTAATGTCTAGTAGACCTGCACCATATTATAAAAGCTAATACAATAAATGCTTAAAATAATACATTCTACAAACGGTAATGTAGTTTTCATGTCCCTGATTTGTTGCTGATCATGTCATTTCACAACAACAGTGTGTTTGATCCTAACTGTTTGCAGGAGCTCTGAGTGGATTTCATCCTTTTGTGAAGTTGCCATATTTTAAAAGCCCCTGCTGAATGCATTATACGACCAGCTTTTAAGATGTTTCATTATTGATAATTACATTTTTGGTGAAATGCTCCCAGATAAAAAGCCTAGCACTATGCATGTCAAAGTCACTCACTTACAAGTCAAATAATACTGGTGTTACATCCTTAAAACCCTAATGCCCACCAATTTGCAAAACATTTTCTCTTTGATTTGACAATTGGTATCTCTACAGTGGCTCAACAGATTTTCATCCACTTAAACAGCATCTTAAACATCCACTGTTATGTTAGGGACGTACGGTTTATATGAAGAACCTTAGACATAAGAACGAGTTGACTTCTGTCTGCATAAGCTAAACCTGGGACATGTATATTTATCATAGAACATGTTTTTGGCATGTTTAACATTATATTTTTTGTAGACTTTACCCCTTATCATGAGTCAGGTTTTCATATGTTGTAGAGCAGTGGTATAAAGTAACTAAGTACTAGGGGTGCACCGAATGGAAAATTCTTGGCCGAAACCGATACCGAAAATAGGAAACAGTCGCCCGAAAACCGAATGCCGAAAGGCCGAAAATGATTAATAGAAATATATATATAATATAATGTATACATTTTTTGCCAATGTTGTTCAGCTACCTGATTATGGAAAAAGACATGATTATGGCAAAACTTAACTTAAATAATAATCACTATTATGGGTCCATAAAACATTTATTCAGCACTTTTGAATGCATACAGTACATTAATTCCAAGTCAAGTGCATTTTCTTTTCTCTGTAGGATAACTACAACAAAGTGCATTCAGAACAAAGCCACCTATAAGGTTGGTAACCTAACGTGTTATTGTGATGACGTAATCAAAACGCGGCGACAAGCACGGCGCGCGACCATGCTCGCGGCTGGCTCACAACCAACATGTCTACCACTTGGAGATATTTCAAAATATCAGAGAAAGAGGCGCGGATTGCGATTTGTAAAACGTGTTCAGCTGACATTTCTCGAGGGGGTGTAACTGCAAAGACTTTCACCACTTCGGGATTACTCCACCACTTGAAATCAAAACACCCGGACAAATATGCGGAGTATGATCAACGTAACCCTGTTCTCTGACATTTGGTTCCCTTTCGGCCGAAAGCCGAAAGGGCCTTTTTAAGCATTTTCGGCCGATAATTTTCGGAGGCCGAATATTCGGTGCATCCCTACTAAGTACATTTACTCAAGTACTGTACTTAAGTACAATTTCGTCATAGTTGTAATTTTCTTGAGTATTTCCATTTAATGCTACTTTATACTTCTACTGCCTTATACATTTTGGTCCATTAATTGTTATTTTGTCTGTTTACATATAAAACACATGACATAACGCAGTACGTTACGATATATAAAAACAAATCAAAAATGGTCTTAATAATACCAAAACTACTACATTTAAATGTTGGTACATACGTTGGCTTAGTGTTGGTTGTCTTCAGAATGATTTGATCACAGCGAGATCGATCCAGCTTGTCTCTCAAGGGTCAAACAGTGTGTGTGTGTGTGTGTGTGTGTGTGTGTGTGTGTGTGTGTGTGTGTGTGTGTGTGTGTGTGTGTGTGTGTGTGTGTGTGTGTGTGTGTGTGTGTGTGTGTGAGAGTGTGTGTGTGTCAGGCCAGGAGTATTGACTTATGTTTATGTACAGATGAGCATATGATCACTCACATGAGCGTGCTCTCATAATCTTTGTTTACTTATTAACGATGAAGCAAATCAAGCTTGATTTGAAGAAATTAAAATAACTATGAGATTCTAAGAACAGCATATTATTGTGTATAAAGGTCAGACAATGTTTGACGAGTGAATCTTTAAAATAGCACTGTTTCTGTTCTGTTACACACTTGTACGCTCTCATTGCCACACAATGAGAATTGGTTCTTAAAGCGGTGCCGTTCAGGATCCTTGGAGCCCTGCTGGCGAACAGATCTACATTTCCACCACTTTAAAGCTGAACCTTTGAAATTAACGCTTGATCAGCTGAGAAACACACTATGTTCTGGTTGTTTTGGTCCCAAACCATTGTTTTTGGGACAAAATGCTCCAAACCGAGCAGTTCAAATTCAGGTCCTTGAAGCAAAACGGATTACATTTCTGCTCACAACCCTGCTTTAAAACCATTCACATGCTTCACATTTCCCTGAGTTGGGAAGTCGTAGTTCCATCTTCAGTGTGTTCATGAATGAAAGATGTGGAAAGTCAAGGATTGATTATTCCAAAACCACATGACGCAGCACAAATACCCTATATCGTAATGTTAAAGGAAAGTGAAATGTAGTCCTGGATCCACCCTGTTATGTTTGAGTTCCTGGTCCATGTAAACCCTTTCAACCCTTTGTGGAAACTGGGCCAGTGGTGTTTTGGTCATTCTACTAACAGCCACACAGGGTAACGCAATTACACTGCTCCCTCATCCTCCAATTGTTTGACTTCATTGCAGTCAGCGATTACCACCAAACTCTTTGTTTGCTTTAAACCTGACAGTATTTAGTTTGCACACATGTTAATACATGTATTTGTTTTTAATACATTGGGACAAACCTTGTGCTCTCCATGTCAAATGATGTGGGTTAGATCTGTGCCTTTTTTTATTCTGTTATTTTTTATCACCCCTTGTTTTCTATTTGGTTTCTCTTTAATCTCATTGTGGCAGGTCGGTTTGTTAAGTAAAAAGCTGTTTAGTTGCTGTTATATTTATTAGTTATTTTCTGTTTACCTCTGTTATAGGCCTTGTTATTCAAACTTCTTGGTTTATAATGCTATTTTCATTAGCAAGTTGCCTTACTGCTTGGTCCCTGACACAGAGAACAAAACACATCACTTTCTCTGCGAAGGTAACGAACATCCTCCTGTCATTCCAGCACACTTCAGAAAGGTTCTAGGCTCTTTTGTGATGAAGGTTGGAGGAATGCGGAGGATTGGGAGGAGTCCCTCAAAAATATGAGAAGGTCATTAAACAGAAAAATATACTTCTGATCACAAACACAGATTTGTCTTCAAAGTGATCTAGTTATCGGCATCTAATCCCAGAGGGAGGAACTGATAGTGATGCTGTCCCCTATAGAGGACAGAGGGACGTGTGGACGGACTTCCAACAGAGTCCAACAGTCCACACTGTGATAGACACTGACCTCATCCGACAACAACACAGCACCTCTCTCTCATCATGGAAACCATAAACATATATTGCTCCTTACCAGGAAGAAAGAGGAATATTCAAAAAGATCAATAACCCTCCACTCATTCAATGTCTTTCTTCTTAGCGTTCGACACTTTGTACATTGTTGCTTTTATTATTTATTTTTGCCTGTAATTATTTTAATAATTTTTTATTTCAGTTTTTCCCTTTTATTTGCATTATTACTTATTTTATGGTTTGTGAGCTGATCTGTGAGGTTTTCGCATTTTATTTCTTTCTTTCTCTGTACAGCACTTTGGTCTGTAGGTTTTAAAGTGCTTTACAATTAAAGCTGTATTGTGTATTGTATTGCATTTGTAACATAATTGGCTAATAAACGACTCAAAACGTTTTGTTTTAAACATCCAAAAATGTAGTAAATTCTCCAAAAGCCTTGTTGCGGTATTGTTGTGAAAGTGTCAGAGCTTTACAAAGTCTGAACCACATTTCCCAGAAGCCGTGGAACCCTTGTTTTTATCATAGACAAAATGCTGATGTTTGTGAAGAGCTGAAAGCTTTAGTTGTTGTTTCAGGAGCTGAAATCTCTCAGATGATAGGATTTATTTACTGATAATTGTATTCATATTATTTATGTTATATGTGACTCTTCTGTTGTTTTCTATTGATGGATGAGATGGTTCATCTCAAGTGGTTTAACTTGTATTAACATATTTGAACAACAAGACAATCTGTTGACATGTTTGTTCATTTTAGTAAC
The DNA here is from genome assembly GCF_949606895.1 of Notothenia rossii. Taxonomy (NCBI): domain Eukaryota; kingdom Metazoa; phylum Chordata; class Actinopteri; order Perciformes; family Nototheniidae; genus Notothenia; species Notothenia rossii. Next base: position 48,012,155 of record NC_136902.1, read on the forward strand.
CAGATAATATTGAACATTTTCATCTAGTTGAGCCAAAAAAAAAACTCCATATCTTCAGTACGATTAGGTCCGCATATCAATGGAAACATAACTACTGCATACAAAATAAATGTCATAATGTCCTCTCTTTTGTTTCTACAAAAATGTAGTTGTGTCTTTGTTTCTTAATAAATATTGCATGCTGGGACCCCCCATGACACTGACTCTTACCCCCCAACAGACACTACACATTACTTTGATGCAAATCAGGTGATCTTGTTCTTTTTTATTGTGTGAACCCTGCACATAAATCTTTACATTTTAATAATGCATATATTTTTCCATGTATTTTTTATCTGAATCTAGTTAACTTAATTTGTGTATTTTAATGTTAAAATAGCCTTTTAATATATTTTTTTAATTGTTCTACTTTTGGTCTTTTTCTTACAGTTACATTTGTCTTGCTATTTTATTTACGCACCATACACACCAAAGCATATTCCTTGTATGTGTACACCTCCTTGGCAATAAACCTGATTCTGAAATATTGGCAGTTAATTAGTTACTCTTGTCATCGTGTCACCTTCTTCATGGATAGAAAGATAGTACCCAACATACTGTGTGTAGTCACAGTTTCTGTAGATTAACTTAAAGCTGCACATATTCCCTCAGGCTCTTCAGAAGCTTCATGTTAAAAAGCTGCTCTGTAACTGGATCAATTGTTCAAAAGAAAAACCATAAATGTTGATTAGAGCAATGAATATGATTTTCCATCATCCAAAGGTACACCAATCATAGAAATAACAACATTTTAAAATCACTTCCTTGGCATTCTTACAAATAAAGTGTTCCATCATCCTCAGTTAGGAAATACATGAGTGGTACAAAGCTTCATATCTCCAACAGAGCACCTGTCTGCAGACAAACAGAGCCTCGTGCTATCAGAGCGGCTCTTATCGTGAGTAAATGCCTCTCCACACGTTAGCCGCTCTCCCTCTGCAGAGCTGTTGTAATGCTCAGGGGACGCTCAGTTATCCCTTTACCTGACTCACCTCGCTTCAGCTCCCACTCTACAATTCCTTTTCTCTTTAAACACCCAGGCCTCATTTTAACGCTCCCCTTCACAGCTTGCACCTTTATTCTTCATTTATTGTCTCTGAAAATGTCTGACAATGTAACTCGTCTCCTCTGCTTTTGCTTTCAGACTGAAGGGTTCACTAAAGTTTCCCGATGCATTTAGTCATAAGTGTGCTTGTGCATACAGTAAACACTTTAAACTTGTGATTGCATTGCTTATGCAAAGACACACACACACACACACACACACACACACACACACACACACACACACACACACACACACACACACACACACACACACACACACACACACACACACACACACACACACACACACACACACACACACACACACACACACACACACACACACACACACACACACACACACACACACACACACACACACACACAGAAACCTATTAAGCTGATAGCAAACTAGGAAATACACGCAATAGCCGGACTGACCTTGATGTAGAACAATCATTCTGCACGCCCACTTGAAATCAGAAACACATATAAAGCACTCAATAAGACTTGTTAGAACAAACAAGATTGGAAACAAAATGGATAGAAAAAACATTATTTGGGATTTTACATTTGACATAAATAAAGTAAAAAGTAAAAGAGACATAATTACCAAAATATTTATGTTTACACATGGTTAAACACTGTTGACAGTGTTAGTCTGTTTGCAGAGAACCTTCTAATCATTAGCTGGGTTATGCAAGGGCTATCACCTGCAGCCTGCCTGGTAATAATGCTGACCGTTGGCTTCTATTATCTCCAGCTCACACAAACACACATAGACAGAGACAATTCAATGTGCAGGCAACGTTTGGATTCAAAACCACTTTTGTAGTCACACAAAAACCAAAATAAATGCATATGGGTCATAAACTTTAGAACTTCAAAAAGAATGTTGCAAAAAGAAAAAGCAATTTTTTAAAAATACAAAATAGGATTCAATATTATTTGTGTCTGTAGTGAAACTCTAGTTGTTGATATCTTCAGCCTTAGTGGACTCAGGCTGTTCACTGCCCCAATGACAATGACCAGATCTAAAATATGACACATGTTTGGATATGTTCACACACTTTCTGAAAAATCTTGTGATCGGATGAACCACTGTCAATCAAACTGTTTCTGAAGGCAGTTTAGAAGAAGGTCGTAGAATGTTTTCCATGGAGGAAATCTTATTTAAAGTAGCACCATTATTGGCTTTTCGTTCAAACGATAAACTGTTCTATTCTCTAATGGTGCTACTGCAGCATTTACACTAACATTAGAAACAGTGACTTTTCATGTCGTCACACACACCTAAACCACACCGGTAGCAGTAGCTCCTTACCGGATGTTCATTGGTCCATACAACACAAGCGCATTACTTCTTTATTTTATTTTGATGTTTTGCAAGATCCAGCAGCAGGGTGAGGCTGCCTTTTGGTCTAAGTCCCAATAATGTAGAGCCAACAAGTATAGACAGCAGCTTTAATATATCCAGAAAATCACTTAAACACAGGGTATACTGTATTATGCCAGTTAAAAGGTTGATTAAACTAGATTTTATTTGTTTATTTTATACTTTAGTTGTACAAATTCCCCAACAAATGCAAATAATGCAAATAAAAAAAATCAGCACACAAACAGTTCAGTTTTTTTGTAGCTTACTCAGGCAGGTTTCTTTCTTTTAAATCGATCACTTTATCTAAGGGTGGAGTTTGAAGTCATCTAATATAAGATGAAATCATGTTTCTTTTCCTGCTGTTTATCCCATTAACAAAACTAATTGTAGATGGTGAGCAGGTAGATGGTGAGCTGTGATGCCCTGTGTTCAGGCGGTGCTGTGCAGAGACCCCCCAGCAGGGGGCAGTATGGACCCTCTCCTCAGAGGCTGTGAGGGTCCCTGCACTGCGTCTCCAGGCTGGGGGACTGCAGCAGGTTACAGGAGCTCCTCTGGACTCAATGTTCTGATCCACATTGTGTATTTACTGCTACAGTGGAGCTTTACTGCTTTTTTCTCACAGTCCTCCTAGCAGTGTGGATGAACAGAAGGGAATAACTAAAAACATATTCACAAGATTTAAAAAAATGAGGGGTTTTTAGAAAGGTGAAGTCAGTATCAAATTCTTCTAGACCAAGTTAAAAGGTTTGTAAGCCTGTAATGTGGAAATGAATAGATGTGACAAGTTTGATCAGGAATGGATATATGACGTATTGTATTCAATATATATACACTCTATAGATATATATCCTTCATTATTGATATGTATATATTTACTGTTTTGCATATTTTTTTTATCTTCTACTGCGGATATGTATCTTTATTGTTTTTTATTTACCTCTGATTCATGTGTGATGTCCTATCTATGCTGCCATGATTAAAACATTTCCCAAAGTGGGTTACATAAAGTATAGGGTATCTTATGACGTTTCATGGATAAGCAGTGGGATACATTTGAACACCCACAGTTTAGATTATTTAACTAAAGCTTTACTTTTTTACATCAGCTTTGTGTCCCCAGCCTGGGAGACTGTCTTGGTATCGCTGGTGTTTTGGTCAGTGTTGTTTCATGCTCTCATCAAAGTCATTAAACTAATAGATGTTTTTGTGGAGCAGTCCTCGCTGGCTGAAATTCCTCACAATGAATTGTGTGTGCACTCCACTTCTCCCGGGTAAATTACGACTATCCTAGGTTTGAGCGGATGCTACGTCTGTGATCACACCTGAGAGTGCTTTGATAAGCCTGACTCTTGTAAAACCATCCAGTGTGATTTGTTTTCTCTCCATATAATATGCAGTGTGAGCAGTAGCATACCACTGCTGTCTTTCTAAAGCTTAATGCTCTTTCCTCTTTGTTTGTGGACATCAAACCTGCTGACGTTCAATATCCTGTTAAATGTGAGACAATGACAGATGATCAGTCATACCTGAATGCAGACTTGATTATTTGTTATGCCTTGAGAGGTCAAGTGGAAATGCGTCTTGATAAAGAGAATTTTCGATGTTTTCCAATCCGACCCAATTTTTTCCATTTGTATGTGTCTGTGTGACTCACATTTTTGAAATTGGTCGAACATTTCCCCAGAAATAGTCTGCCATGTATGTATCATCACGACAAACATTAGCTGCTTTTAGCTTCTATCAGTGCAATATCAGACAATTGAACCAAAAGTCTATGTGAACTTGTTCCATAATGGAACAATGTTCTCGAGAGTCCGAATTCATGGGAATGAACATTGCTTCCAACGCTGTTCTCTTTATATATCAATGGTTAAACTTCATAGCAATTACAGTTGTTATTGCTTTCGCGTGAGGCAGTCGCAATTTCTACAGGCTCGCACTACCTGTTAGCATCTGGCATCTGTTAGCATCTAGCTCTCCTGCTTACAAACATTTAGCCATCCCTGCTTATACAAGTAGTAGTTTTAGTTGTCTGCGATCTGCGGAGGCCTACTCCCACCTGTCGAGTACGGCTGTACTGAGGTGTTTTTCCCCCGGAGACGTCGCGAACAGACGAAGCGGCTCCACCTGTTGCTGCCTGCGATCTGCGATCTACGGAGGCCTTCTCGTCGCGAAGAGACGGAGCGGCTCCACCTGTTGCTGCCTGCGATCTGCGATCTACGGAGGCCTGCTCCCACCTGTAGAGTACGGCTGTACTGGAGAGGTTTTTACCCGGGAGTCGTCGCGGAGAGACGGAGTGGATCCACGATTCGGGCTTGGCCTGCTTCCACCGGGCGTGTGCTGCTGTGCGGAGGAGGATTTTACCACGGCTGGGGCCTGCTTTCCGCTTGTCATGGTTCTGCTGTTGCAGAGGCCTGCTTTCACCCCGGGGATACCACGGAGGGACCGGAGCGCTTCCACGCTGCTTCTTTCGCCTGTCCTTTGCTGCTGTGCTGATTTGCTCCAGGAATATTGCGGATACTGTGTGCTGGTCTGGGAAAATGGCCCATATCGGGATTCTGCTGTGCCTGTTAACTGTTTTGGACTATGAGAAGATCTCTAGTCTTTCTGAGAAGTCTACTGGATTCAGGTCTGTTCTGCCACCCGCAGTGGGCATCCCCTGCAAAGGTTCGGATGTGTTGCACAAACAATTACCGGTTGCATTGTCACAGACAATCTGCTCGACAAAATATGTTTGTCTTTTTTGTTTTCCTGCGATGATGGTTCCTCAGGACTGCTTCTTAAGCTCAAATCACACTCTCACAGACTTTTCCGTTGATTCTAAAGTAGATGACAATGTATGTGTGTCGCTTAAGAGGAACAGATGCCTAGTTTTTTTGTTGTTATTACTGTCAGGAAATGTACAACCTAACCCTGGTCCGCCCTCTAGTAGTAGTCAGATCGCTACTCCTGCTGATTTTAAAGCTAGGTCTGGGTTGGGTTTCATCCATTTGAATGTGCGCAGTCTGTTAGGTAAACTAGATTTTATCCGCATTTGGGCGAGCTCGACTGACGCTGACGTCATGTCCATCGACATGGCTAAATAAATCTATTTTGGCCTCTGACATCGCCTCAAATGGTTATAATGTGTATAGTTCCGACCGGCCTAATAAAGGTGGTGGTGTTGCCATTTATGTTAAGAATAAGTTCAGTGTATCCACATTAGTTTCCAAATCTATCAGTAAGCAATTCAAATGTTTAGTCTTAAATATAGAAGTGGCAAAGGGGCAACAGGTCATGGTGGTGGGCTGTTACAGACCCCTCTCAGCTGGCAAGGACTCCTTGTCTTCGCAAGCAAATGTTTTATCACAGCTAGACTACAAGCAAATAGTGCTACTTGGAGATTTTAACTGGGACTGGTTAACTGCAGTATCAGAGGATCTTAAAAACCTTTGTATCTCTTTAAATGTTAATCAGATTGTTGACAGTCCTACTGGCCCTAACATTAAGTCCCCTAATAAATCCTCCCTAATTGATCTCATTCTAACTAATTTTCCCTATAAATACTCATCTGTGGGAGTATTTGTGAATGATGTGTGTGACCACTGTGCTGTAGCCACAATTTGGGACACTAAGGTCCAAAAGGTTAAACATCGTATTATTATTAAGAGAGACATAAAACATTTTGCGGAGCAGGGTTTTGTTCATGATCTGTTTGGGTTTGATTGGGGAAAAATCGATCTGTGTGCTGATGTTGAAACTGCATGGTCTTATTTTTATCTTGGTTTTATGGAGATCATTGATAGACATGCACCCAGTGGCGGTTCTACGGGGTGGCACGGGGTGGCAGCTGCCACCTTAGAAAAATGCCTTGCCACCCTAGCTGCCACCCCAGTTGGCAGCTTTGTTTTGAAAGAAAAGTTGTGGCTCATCGCACATTTATGAGAGAAAATCTCTAATGTCCGAGTGCAAGTGAATGCAGCACAAGACGCGAGTCTTGTAACCCCTCCCCCGGCCCTGGCGCTAGCGTGGAAATATGATTGCCGGCAATTTCATTTGAATGGAGAATCAAAACGAGAAGCATTTCGGATCCAAGCAGACAGAAATAATGAGTTATTTGCGGTCTACAATGACAGAGAAAAGACTGTCAACTTTGGCTGTACTCAGCATTGAATCAAAACACACTAAAGCTTTGGACCTTAATCAGTTTGTGAGGCGTTTTGCTGAACAAGATGGTAATCGCCGCATTCAGCTGTAATAGGCATGCCAACTTGATGCTCTGTTCACGGATCACTCGATGAGCATACAAAACTGTTAAGATGATGACCTTATGTGTATTTATTTTTTTTCTTTGAGGGGGTCTGTCCCTAAAAAACTGTTTCAAGTCCTGATAAAGTAAAATAAGAGGGTGTGTAAAACTACACTGCCCAGTCAAAAAAAAAGTAACCACTTTGATTTAACTAGGCCAGTAGGTAAGGGCTTTCCACTGGATAATAACTGCAGCGATGTATATGTTTTAGCTAGTTACGCCCCTGATAAAAGGGAAGAATTTTGACAAGAGTCAAAGCTGGGTTTCATTCTCCGGAACTTTACTCGAGTCAGTCAACAAATGCAACACCTTTCTATAGCACATACAACTTGGCTATTAACACTGTATTTCAATCATGAAACTTCTTAATTACCACAATATCATTGATAAGATTATATCATTGACAACATATTACATATAACTGTCACAATACACAAGATGGCGGCAAATGCAACACCTTTCAATAGCACATACAACTTGGCTATTAACACTGTATTTCAATCATGAGACTCCTTAATTACCACACTATCATTGATAAGATAATATAATTGACAACATAGCAGAACCCTCACAGAATTATTTAACTAAAATATAATGACAACATATTACATACACAATACACAAGATGGCGGCAAATGCTCGCTACGCAGTGTTTGTTCATGTAACCATGTAGACCAGGGGTGCCCAACCAGTCGATCGCGATCGAGAAGATTCCCAGTTGATCGCGAGATGTGTCTAAAAATAGAACAACAATATTCTGTTTTATCGTTAATGTCCTATAACATAATCTTCCTGTGCCAGAATAATGCACTTGAATGCGTCAAAGCTTTGTGATTGGCCGGCGTGACCCCATGTGTCGGGGCGTGGCTGGTGGGCAGTGGGCAGTGCACTAGTTCGCTGACGTTGTCCGTGTCAACAGGAGTGACAGTCCGCCGCACACACGCAAGACCGTAATTATGGCAGAAGCAAAAAAGCCCAAAATATATAATTTTCACTCCGAGTGGGAGGGAGTGCAGCACCCCCTGGTGGAGGACAGGGGATCTGCCCTTCTACAATATATAATACAAATATAATACAAAACAAATCGAATTTTCAGCCTTGATGTAACAACATTCATAATTAAGTAAAGATATCACCCTTTTCACCCCGGTTACATTTTCCATTTGCCCTGTACGATGGGCGCTGTAGTGATGAAAGTGGGGGATGTTGGCTTATCAGGCGCCAGCAGCTCACAGCCAAAGTGAGAGAGATAGAGAGAGGGGGTGCACCGGTACCGGCGGGGATTGTTGTTAGCTTCTGCTGCGCTAACGGATATAAGAAACTGTTTCTACAATAATGTGGAGGGAGAGTTATGTCCTGTCAGACTGAGAGGCTCAGTGAGGTAAAGGACTCTGAGGGTTTAGATAGTTCACTTTGGTCTAAATTATCTCAGTGAGTCTCAAATGTATTGATCACAATTTACGTAAACAAATCTTTCCAAGGCACACCTTTATAATTATTAGGATAAATAAAAACAGGTTTGAAATCATTCCAATGTATAACCTACTATAGGACAGTAAACCAAACATATCGTTTAAAACTGGAGAGATTTAAAAATATGCATAAATAAATAAATGTTAACTGGTAAAATAAGATATGAATGAACAACAAAAATAAAATAAGTTACATTTATTTGTTATTGGCTATGGTAGGTTATTGGTTATGTTCATATACTTATTTGATTAATAAAATGCAAACCGATCTTTTTCATATGGGTGTGAGTTGTACCCCCTAGATCAGTCTCTAGTAATTGGGCGCTCAAAGTGCACCAGATTGAAGCATTTTACTTTAAAATGTTAAAAATATCTTCCCGGGGGGGCACCCCCGGACCCCCCTAGAGGATGTGAAGTCCACCCCCCAATTAAAACATGTTATAATACTAAAGACATTTGAAGCCTTTTTATATAAGCTGTCGACCATGTCAATATGTTTCTCTTTTTGTAGTGTATTGGTCTTTTGTAGAGGTTTTTAATTACCAGCTAAAATCTTGCCTATAAGGCAGCACATTGGTCAGAACCAGCCCTGGTGTCATCCCCACAGCACCCCCCATTTGAAACATGTTCCCACGGCTATGAGTCCATCGGTCTCATCTGCAATGCGAGCGTGGCTTTTTCGAAGAAAGGTAATTTAGGAGCGGCATTTCAAAACAGTGCACGAACGATACGAGACGTACGAGACGGAATTCCCTCCTAATTCTGCCCTACGCTCCCAAAACGTGAGGGACCTAAAAGGACAGCTAAATGCACAGCAGTCCATTTTAACCAGGCCCAACAACAAGAGCAAGGCTGCTACCATAGCATCTTATCGTGTCAGTCACGTTCTTGCGAAACACATGAAGTCTTTCAAAGACGGCGAAGTTGTGAAAGAAACATTCCTGGAGGCTTTTTGGGGACAGTAAAAATAACAGTAGCATTTCAACAGGTTTTTGATATAATAAAAACTCAAGTTAGATACCGTTATTAATCAGCTGTAAGTTTTAGTTTGTTTGAACTTATTCATTATAATGATTGTACAACATTTTATAAGAATGCAAACTTAAATTGATTATAGTCTATTATCAATTCAGGTTAAGAAACTAGTGTTGCTTGCATCCTATTTTAAAAGGCATTTATTTTTATACTCTACTAAAATGCAACAAAAAAAGGGTTTGATTCTATTAATTTTGTCTTTTTTATTGCACTTTGTCAGCAGATTCCTGTGTAGCTTCAGATCTGAGTTGTCTTATTAGTAAGCCTAATTTATACTTTTGAAGCAAACATTTTTTTATATAATGGCAAAGAACGAGTTCAGAGTCTTTTATTTTTTTTCCTGTGTCATATATGGCAGCATTGTTCAATGTTTCTTGAAAACATTACCCACTGCAGTATGTGACGTGAGAATAAACTCCAACTCAGTATCATCAAAACTGTTGTGTAACTTCAGTTAAATACTTGTATGTGTGTAGATTAGAAAGAGGTAAGATAAAGGATCTGCAGTATTTTATGAAGTAGCTTATTCATTGTACAAAGGTCAGTTTTATACAAGTAGAAGTGTGTATTTACCTGGCTGTCAGTAATGGCTACGCCTCTCTATTTGGACTGGTAGATCTCGGCAGACTGGCAACTTTAAAAGTAGCTCTCGGTTCAAAAAAGGTTGGGCACCCCTGATGTAGACGTTACTACACACATTCTTGGCTATCACACACATCAGCCCAAGCTGATAAAACGTAATAATAACACACTCAATATTTCACACAACCACTTTAAAACACTCCGTACACATGTTATGTTATACAGTAGTTTGGCCCAATTTGTTATGGTTTTGTACTATCTACATACCTGATAAAAGGGAAGAATTTTTACGGAACTTTACTCGAGTGAGGAAAGTACCGCGAAACCCCCCAGATATGTGGGTGGAGACAAGAGCAATCGATCTCCGTCTCCCAGATCAAGGCCATCTAGTCGATCACAGTTTAACAGATCACACTTCTCCAAAACGAACACAAACAAGCGCAGACAGAATACCTTCTCATCCTTTCCAAACACCCTACAATCAAACTGCATTAACAAAGGTCAAAGGTAACAGTTAAAATACTGTCAATGTTACGAAAACAATCTATTACACACTCCCCTGCTAAATTTGATGTCGTCCCGACAACTGTTTCTGTTTTTGTCAAACGGTCTCAGTCCTACCATTCTATCACTGTCCATGTCTATTTTATGCCTAATATCCTTGCACATATAATGGTTAGGCAACTTGAAATGGATTTGTCCACATTGTCACTAGTTGACCTTCCCTAAATAAACTTGGTTGATACTGGCAAAGCATTCCATTAGCATGTGCTGCGCTATAGCATGTTGGAGTCCAAAGTTGATCATAAGTGAAGAATCTAGGAGCTCGCCTTTCCCTCCTTGGTAGATCATCTCTTTGCTCCCTTTCATCTCCACCTGAATCTGAGTATGGGGATGTTGGGTTCTCATTCTATGCTTCCTCAACCGGTTGAACATCTCCACACTCACAATTTTCCTCTGGCAGCACATCTTTTTGCTGTGTACCAGACTCTTGTGCATTTGTTATAGGCATCTCTTTAACCACAGGCTCATCTGTACTCAACACTGGTGTGTTCTGTTCAGCACCATCTTGTGTGTTAGACTGCTCCATGGTTACATCAATAAAGGGCCTTTGAGAATGTTCTACTGGCTTGTAGTAGTACTCAAACTCCTCTTCGTCATCTTCCTGTTCCCGAGCTGTGTCTTCAGCAGCTGTCTCTGTCATCCTCCTTTCGTTCTTTTGCTTGGACACTGTCTTTGGCTGAATTTCCAGAGGTAAGTGATCACAAGGTAGCAACAGATTGCGATGCATTATTCTCGATCTTCCTCTTCCCTGCTCAGGTTTGATTTCATAAACTGGAATATCTTCTCCGACCTGGCGGATTACATAGTGGATGTTCTCTTCCCAATGGATACAAAGCTTTCCAGTGCCTCCTCTCGGTGTCAGGTTTCGAACAAGGACACGATCACCGGGGTACAGCATGGAGCTTCTCACTTTTCCATCATAATGTCATTTACTTCTTTCTCTTAACATCTTTGCATTCTCCTGCACTATTTTGTACGCGTCTTGCATCTCCATTTTCCATTTTTCCATGTAAGTTCGATGGTCTGTTGTTCCTGTTTCAGATGTTAGACCAAACAGTAGGTCAATGGGTAACCTTGGGGATCTTCCAAGGAGAAGGTAAAAAGGGGAGAAGCCTGTTACCTCACAACGTGTGCAGTTGTATGCATAGATCAGCTTGTTTAACGATTCCTTCCAGTTTGTCTTCTGTTTATCAGTAAGTGTCTTTAACATCTGTAGCAGTGTTCGATTGAAACGCTCAACTTGCCCATTTCCTTGAGGATGATATGGTGTTGTTCGCGATCCTAGTACACCATAGTTCTTTTTCAGCTGGGCAAAAAGCTGGTTCTCAAATTTGCCGCCTTGGTCGTGATGTATACGTGTTGGTAGACCAAACTTGAGAGCATAATCATTAAATATGCGATCAGCAACAGTTTTGCCAGACTTGGAAGTGGTGGCGTAAGCCTGGGCGAAACGAGTGAAATGGTCAACGATCACCAGTATGTACTCATAACCGCCGCTGCATTTGTCCAAATGAAGAAAGTCTATTGACACCAGTTCAAAGGGTTGAGTAGTGACAATGCTTGTGAGAGATGCACCTGATTCTTTGATTGGTGTTTTTTGCTGAAGGCAAGTACAAGTCCTCGCTACATAGTGTTCAATTTCTTTTTGCATGTATGGCCAAAATAATCTGTCTCTAATCAGTGATGTTGTACGATCAATGCCTTGATGGTCCATCTCATCATGCAACTCTTTCAGTACAGAAATTGTATGCCTCTCAGGTAATACAAGCTGTGTTTTGTTAACTGTCTTCCTGCGAAGAATGCCATCGTCATCGATATGGAGTCTTTCCCATTCGCGGAGAAGGCACTTGCTTTGTTTACTCAATGCATGAAATTCATGTCTATCTGGCTTTTTGTCCCTCAGTTTAAACTGCATCACTGGACCAATGTTTTTGTCATCTTCCTGCGCTTTTCTTATTTCAGGAACTGAAAATGATTTATACGTTGCTTCACTCACTGATGAACTTTGGAGAGTGGTAAGTACTGGGCAGACCAACGATGAGCTTGAGTCTTGAGTCTCGAATGCTTGGGCTGTAGCTGCCACACAGTCTGATGGGAGCTCTTCAGTACATTTGTTCAACATCTCTTCAACATTTACAGGCATCCTTGATAGACTGTCAGCATCCACATTCTCTTTCCCTGGACGGTATCGAATGGTAAAGTGAAAGTTGGCAAGCTCTGCTACCCATCTATATCCAGTTGCATTAAAGGCCACATGTCATGCTTTTCCGGTTATTACCCGTCCCCTTGTGTGTTATGAAGGTTTTTCTGCATGTAAACGGTGTGCAGAGTCAAAACCCTCAAAGTACACCCTGTAGCGAGTAAAACTCTAAAACAGAAAATACCTCCCCAAAACGCCTCATTTCATTCTTCCGGGTACGGGTCCGTTTAGTTCCGGGCACGTGCTTTCGTAAGCACGTACCCGGAACTAAATGGGCCAATCCGTCGAGCCGTTACGTTACTTCCGCGGAGCCGTTACGTTAAGCCCCCGCTGACTGGTCCAAATTGACCAATCCACACACACACTCAGTGCATTCAGCCCTGCAGATTTCTGCTCCCTGCTGCAGGCTGATAACAGACAGTTGGGATCGCGCGAAATTCTCTCTGCAGACCCATTCTCACAGTGTTTATCAACCCATAAACCTTTTTCTTACTCAAAATCAAGCCACACTTATTGTTTTTATTTCGGCTTTGACTTTGTGTGTGTTCAGGTTGAGTTTGGCTGTGTTTGGCTGTGTATTGCTAAACAAGGAAATCACGGAGGGGGGGGGGAGCTGCAGCGAGCCGTTTAGTGGAGAAAGTGAATACTGCTGAATACACATACTTTACAGAGATGCTGTATGCGAAACCAATGTGAGTTTGGAAAATGGCACAGTATTTTTCTATTTTAATATACCTCAACAATGGAATTATGACCAGTGGAAATGGCCATGGCACCTCTCCTTTAAGCTTGGCACTCGACAGGACATAGGTAAGTGGATTATTATCACTGTATACAGTAAATGTATGCGCATAGTACAAATAGTCTCAGAATTTTTCTGTTACTGCCCACTTTAATGCAAGAGATTCCAATTTTCCTGAGTGGAGATGGTAATTTTGTTCAGAGGCTGTCAGTGTCCGGGAATCGTAGGCGATCACACAGAGTTTACCATCCTGTTGTTGGTATAGGACTGCGCCAAGGCCTTGGTTTGACGCATCTGTATGGAGGACAAAAGGCAGTGAGAAGTCAGGGAACCCGAGGACTGGGGGCTCAACCAGACAATCTATTAGCCGTTCCATGATGCATTGATGTTCTTCAGTCCAAAACGATTGGTTTGTGTGACGGCACTCCTTTCTTTTTTTCTGTGACTCGTCTTGTTTTTCTCCTGCTGTCTGTGACATTACTGTCTTCTGCTGTACCTTTCAACAAGTCATAAAGTGGTCCAGCAATTCGGGAAAAGTTCTGTATGTATTGTCTGTAGTAGCTTAGCAAGCCCATGATAGCTCGAAGCTCTCCCACATTTTTCGGTCTCTTATCTTTCAATGCTCTCACAGCGATGGTGTCAGCTGGATCGATTTTGCTACCTTCGGCAGAAACAACTCTTCCCAAATATCGAACCTCCTTATATAGTGGCTTTAGCACAGACACGTACGTTCGTGCTACAGGATCTGTGTCAACTCAATATCGTGATCGGTGGGGTTTTGCACATCGAGAATAATGTAAGGTGAAGCACCACTTTTAAGCATCACCAATGTATCACAAAACTCAAGGCCTTCAGCCCAATGAGGATTTATGTCAGGCTCGAAGATGAGGGTAGTGTCTTTCTTCAGTGGCTGTGTCTGTACTTAACAGTCAATTTGAACAGAAGAGTGTTTAGGAACCATGACTTTTTTGTGGTTTTTACCATATAGTCACATGACTGTTCTGTAGTCACTAGGTCAATGAAGACTGTGACATTATTTTTCTCAAGACTGGGAATAGCTGCTGTTAAAGTATCCTGCAACTGCTCTCTTCTTCTAACATCCATTTGTTCTGAAGTGCTGGTTTTCACTATTCGCTCAATGACATTGTAGCCTATTATAGGCTGTGAGAGAGATCTGCCTTTCATCACTAGCATGGGGACAATAAGTTATTTGGGATCAGCTCCTTCTGCAGCTAATCCAAAAGTTACCTCAATGTTGCCCTTGTAAGGCATGCTCTCTCCGTTAGCAGCAGTGATGTTCAAATTATCTGGTGCATCCAGTAACTCTGAAACATCTCTGAGCTTCTCATGTGGCAAATGTCTCTTTTTCCATTTTTCATCAACAATGCAGACTTGGGAGCCTGTATCCCACAATGCTTTAGTTTTACGGCCTTGGATGTAGCACTCAACTATACACCTTTTTCCTACCAACGCCACAATGCGAGAATGGCTGTCCTCTTTTCTGGTGTGGGCTGTGCTTGCACTTGGTTGAGAGCACTGATTAACATGTGTGTGAGGGGGCTGCTTGCATTTTTTGTAATGTTTTGGCCAATGTTCAGTTTGACAGGTTTTAGAGCAGTAATTGTCTTCTTTACACGATGCACATTTTCTGAATTTCTGTCCATTTTCAGGGACACCACAGTATGAGCAATGCTGTTGGGACATTACACTGTTGTTGGTTACTCCCTGTCCCGTGGGGGTAACCCTGTTTCGTTTAGAGGGACCTCTCTGTCTGGTCCGTTTCCTCTCAGCCTGCAACCTGCGAGAAAATGTTCACTACTACCACACCTGTAGCAATGGGTGCAATACTCAATTCCATTTTGCTTGCAGCCAAAACATTTTCTTAAACTTGCACGACTTGGCCCGGAGAAGTTGTGTTGTGGTGCGAACCCTCTTTGGTATTGAGCTGTCTCTCCTCTCTGCCCTGGTCCTGGGGGTGGCCAGCGGTTTTGCTGTGGATACTGGAACTGAGGAGGGGGGATGCATTCTTGTGGTATGGGTGAGGTGAAATACTGTGGCTGTGCTTGGTTAGGCTGTCGCATTGACTCTCTGATTTGTGCAACTTCAGCGCCTATGTTTTTCAGTAATGCCATATCAGACCGTATTTCTTTCAGTTCACTCAGAACATCAGGCTTTTGGTCTGGATTAGTATTTTTTTCCTTTTTCTCTGCAGTTGTCTCGCTGGATTGAGCTGATTGGCCGCTGCTGGGTGAGTAGTTTATTTTTATTTTGTCTCTCTGCTTCGTTGGCACAAGCAATGTTAACTTTTTCGAGGAGCAGCTCATCACTTGATGTTGTCTGTTGCAAATACGGCTGAAGATCACTTCTAATGTTGTCATTTTGCAGGCCTGTGAGAACAGTGTGGAGAAACATACTCTGTACGAGGACAGGATAATATCTTAGACCAGATTCTGCCTCCTGTGAAGCAAACAGAATTTTCTGTCTTAAATCCAGAGCGTGGATCAGGAAGTTTTGTGGAGTCTCCTTTTTATTTTGGACCTCTGAGGTCAGTTGTTTCTACAGTTCTGTTGCTCCTTTTTCTTGGTAATGGGACCTGATTATCCTCCTCAAGGTAGGTAAAGTCAGGTTGATTTTTCCCTCCAAATAGCTGCGTAGTTGTAGGCCTGGTGCTATTGCCCTTATCACTGCATCCACTATTTCTATTTCAGGAAATCCCTTGCTCATGCCTTGCTCGATTTGATGTGCTAGACTAGAGAATGTAAGTTTGTCTTTTTGACCTGGTTCACCAATCTGGCCTGATATTTTGAATTCTCTGCTCCACTGTAATGAGACACGTGGTTGGGGGGTCTGTTGGACAGTCACATTGTCTTGTTTAATAGTATTACCTTCCCCACTCAGTAACCTTTGGGCCCCACTGGTCTGCTCTGGTTTTGCCTGTAGTGAAAACGCTAAGGCTGACTGTAGTTTCTCTATCTCTTTAAGCAAACTTTCTCTTTCTGACGGCTGTATGACATGTTCCTGCACCACGTCTGTCTGTTTGTCACCTCAACTCTGCTCTTTTTCTCTGTTATCTTCTCTTAATAGCTCTCTTAATTAATAAAGCAGCCTGTTGTAACTCAACTATTTTATCTTTTAGAACAAGTAGCTCTGCCATACCCTGATCCTGAAGTTCACTTAGCTCTTCCCTCTCTAAGTGCATTGTAACATGTGAGATGAGACGAACAGCTTTTACCTGATACATACTCAAAAGTTGACCCGGCAATAGTTAGGAAATCCCACACTTCAATCAAATCATCCCTTGTCAGTGTGTACAGTTTACCACCAACTTCTAGCTTCAAGTCTTCTAGCGCTGAGGAGTCCATTTCAATCTCTTTTCCTGTGGACATTGTTAGTGTAATGTAGAACCTTCACTTTGCAGATGAGACAGCGTAACTCTCCTGGCACCCGTAGTTGACCTCAGATTGTATACAAGTCCCTCTCCGTACCTATTGAACCACCACACGTCGTCGTCCACCCTAGTTGTAGGGAAGATAGGTTGAATGATGATCGGGGACATCTATCTGGAACAGCTGGCCCTCGTCACATTGATCCCGGACGAACCCCCACATGTTACACCCCTGATAAAAGGGAAGAATTTTGACAAGAGTCAAAGTTAGGTTTCATTCTCCGGAACTTTACTCGAGTCAGTCAACAAATGCAACACATTTCAATAGCACATACAACTTGGCTATTAACATTGTATTTCAATCATGAGACTCCTTAATTACCAAAATATCATTGATAAGATAATATAATTGACAACATAGCAGAACCCTCACATAATTATTTAACTAAAATATAAAGACAACATATTACATACACAATACACAAGATGGCCACACACATTAAATTGAAAAATACTCTGAGCATGCATAGTTTTTACAGTCACCGTTCACTTAGACAGTGAGACGGAGGGGCATGATCGGGTTTTGTCCCACATGGCTCAAAACGGCTCAATAGGCACACACTGTAGACACTAATTAGAAGAACACAGACTAAAACAGCAATATACAATCAAATCATTTTCTTTGCATTTCTTTGCATTTTTTTGTAATCATTATTTTTAATACTTTCTGCTGACACCAGTCGCCACTGGGTCAGCACTGGGTACCCCTGCTGGTCTAAGAGTAAAACTCATTCAGTTATTGTTAGGTTAAAATTAATTCAATTATGTCTGCCACCTTATATATTTATATGTAAGGCTTTACTGATGTGCCACAATAATGTCACCTAATGTTATTCAGTTAAAATATCAATATTGTGGCTTTCCAAGTTAACATTAATTGATATGACTGCGATTAAATCAGCATATACTTCTGCCAGGGGATGCCACCCCTGAAATTCTCTTGCCACCCTCTTGCCACACCATGAATATTTTTGTAGATCCGCCCCTGCATGCACCCCTGCGTACATTTAGAGTAAAGGGACGAGACAATCCTTGGTTTTCTGCTGAACTGTCCAGTCTCCTGCATGAGAGAAACAAGGCCTGGGCAAAGGCTAGGAAATCAGGCTCAGAAGTAGAATGGCTGCATTTTAGGCAGCTAAGGAATAGCTTCACTTCACATGTCAAAAGTGCAAAGTCGAAGTACTATTTGTCAGTTACCACAGAAAACCTAAATAATCCTCGGAAATTTTGGTAAGCCATAAAATCGATATCCACCGGTGAGATCCGAAATGAGCTACCTCCTTGCCTTACCACAGCATCTGGCTCTATATCAGACAGGGCCACAAAGCTAAATTGCTTTAATGAGCATTTTGTGTCCTGTGGTTCTCTGTTTGATTCTGTTTCTAATTCTGCTTCTGTGAACACCCCAATCCGTGACTCTGAACAATGTGGTCTGGAAAACCCTTTCAGTTTTACTCCTTTTACTGTTGATGTTGTTCATGAAGCATTAACCAAGTTAGATCCTAAGAAACCGGCTGGCCCGGAAAACGTATAACCTTTCTTTTTAAAGATAGCTGTAGATTTTATTGCTCCTCCTCTCACTACTCTTTTTAACCTCTCCCTCAACACAAATGCAATTCCAAAAGTATGGAAGTCAGCTTATGTCTTGCCTTTACTAAAAGGAGGGGAGGCAACTATTTTAAATAACTATAGGCCAATCACTAAATTGTCAGTTCTGGCGAAGGTGCTCGAACGCCTGGTGAGTGAACAAGTAAAGGAGTTTTTATGTAAAAATGCAATAAGTCCTCCAACTCATACGACAAAATATGCCGATTGTTCAGGCCCAATTATTACGACCGAATATGTCTTTTGTTCAAGCGCTTAATACGTCCTGCTCCAGTTGAATGCAAACGTTACAGATGGTCGTTTATTCACAAATAACCCCTCTCTGTAAAATCCTAAATTGTAGGATAGTTTGGCCATTAAAACGTTTTTTTTATTAGATTTCTAGCGAGAAGTGTATATTGTACTTTTAGAATCCACGTCCAGTCGATATTTAGGATATATAGTTTGATAGATATTACGAAGATGATTTGAGGGATGCGGCAGCCTCCATGTAAAGTTACGGGTTGAAAACAGTATTTCCGGTCTCAACGTTTTCATAATAAAACCAATGATCAAATGAATATTTAATATTCATTACTAAAGGCACAGGAAAATCATCACAGCGCACAAAACCTATTACCACCGCAGATGGACCAAAAAAGGGATCGTTTAAAAAAAAAAGGGGCGGGTCCGCTCAGTGAAACGACAACATCGAAACATGGAGGAACAGAAGTCTGCGTTTAAATCGTGTGTGTGTGTGTAGAGGTGTGTGTGTTAAAACACATCAGCCACACCGCTCTTTATTCTTTCTAATGATTCTGAAGGTAAACACAGTGAAGGCGGTGCGTGAAAGGCACTGCGCGCTCCTCTTCTCAGAGGCTGAGTTAACCCTCCTGCTGCTTCCTGGTGCTGCAGAGATTTCATGAAGTGAAGGAGGTTTTCCTTCTATAAAACAGCTGTGGGCAGCAGATACTGTGAGTGTCACATACATTAATACATAGATCAAGGCAGACAGGTTCACATACTCTCCTGTTTTGGTATCTCTACCAACTCTGTCCAAGTTTCCTAGGCGGCCTCTATTCTCTGGATCTTCTCGTCATCCCCTGACTCCTGGCCTTCCAGAGCTTCTCCAGCTACCCAGGTCTCTTCCTTCCTTATGGAGGAGCCCATGCAGCTTGGAAGGATGAAGCTTACTCCATCAGAACGTCAACCCCGTCTTTGTCAGAGACTCTGCTCGTGGCCAGGCTGGTCACGTCAGCGCCGGTTGTCCCTCTCAGCCAAAAGACCTGGCTCATCAGCGACAGGGGGAGCACTGATGAGCCATACATCTATCAACTCAGCCTCCTCCAACCGCATCCCAGTCAAAGGTACTATTTCCTGGTCTCAAAACTCTGTTCCACTTCAGGTCTTGATAGATTCTGGTGCGGATGACAATTTCATTGACTCTGACTTGGTGATGCAGTCTAAACTCCCTTTTGAGCCTCTTCCTTAACCTAAGGATGTGTTGCCTTAGATGGGAGACACCTAGCCCAAGTCACCCACCGTACTGCTCCAGTTTCCCTCAAGCTCTCTGGTAACCATCACGAGATAATCTCCCTGTACCTTATCCCCTCACCCATGTCGCCACTCGTTTTAGGTTTTCCGTGGTTGAAGCTCCATAACCCCCACATAGATTGGGCCAACTCGTCTATCGTTAACTGGAGTCTATTCTGTCACTCACATTGCTTACACTCTGTCGTACCCCCCACCCCCACAGTTACTAGAGCACCAGACCCCTCCAAACCCATTGATCTCACCTCTGTACCCCCTGAATTTCACAGCGTCAAGGAGGTTTTCAGCAAGGACCACGCACTATCCTTGCCGCCTCACCGGCCTTACGATTGTGCCATAGATTTGCTCCCTGGCACCCCCTTTCCGTCTAGTAAACTGTACAATATCTCCAGGCCAGAGAAGGAGGCCATGGAGAGTTACATCTCTGACTCACTCGCTGCTGGGCTTATTCGCCCCTCTTCATCGCCTATGGGCGCAGGTTTCTTTTTTTATGGAAAAGAAGGATAAGACCCTACGCCCTTGCATAGACTACAGAGGTCTAAATGAGATCACAGTCAAGAATAACTACCCCCTTCCACTCATAAACTCTGCCTTTGTTCCCCTCCATGAAGCCACCATCTTCACTAAGTTGGATCTTCACAATGCATACCACTTGGTGAGAATAAAGGAGGGGGATGAGTGGAAGACTGCATTCAATACTCCCCGGGGACATTTTGAGTATTTAGTAATGCCTTTTGGGTTAACAAACGCTCCTGGTGTTTTTCAAGCTATGATTAATGATGTGTTGCGTGACATGTTAAACAGGTTTGTTTTTGTGTACCTTGATGACATCCTAATCTTCTCTCGCACTCTTCAGGAGCATGTCCAGCATGTAAGGCTGGTACTACAGAGACTTCTTGAGAACAGACTGTACGTTAAGGCTGAGAAGTGCAAGTTTCATGCCTCATCTGTGAGTTTCCTGGGTTTTATTGTCAACAAGGGACAATTAAGGACTGATCCCGCCAAGGTCCAAGCAGTGACCGAGTGGCCCATTCCCTCTAACAGGAAGCAGTTTCAAAGGTTTCTGGGCTTTGCCAACTTTTATAGGAGGTTTATTCGGGACTATAGTAGGGTAGCAGTACCTCTGACTAAACTAACCTCTGTCAAGTTGCCTTTTGAGTGGTGTCCTGCAGCTGAGGTGGCTTTTGTAAGACTGAAATGTTTGTTTTCCACTGCTCCTGTGCTCTCTCATTCTGATCCAGGGGTCCAGTTTGTGGTGGAGGTGGATGCCTCTGATTCGGGAGTGGGGGCAGTATTATCCCAGCGTTCCCTCTCAGACCAGAAGCTCCACCCTTTTGCATTCTTCTCTCGCCGGCTGACCCCTGCTGAGAGGAATTACGACGTTGGTAATCAGGAGTTGCTGGCAGTGGTTCTGGCCCTTCAAGAATGGAGGCACTGGCTGGAGGGAGCCAACCATCCTTTTATAGTATGGACTGACCATAAGAATTTGTCTTACCTTCGCTCTGCATGCAGGCTCAACTCGCGCCAGGCTCGGTGGGCTCTCTTCCTGGGAAGGTTCAACTTTACCTTGACCTACCGGCCTGGCTCCAGGAATGTGAAGGCCGACGCCTTGTCCCAGCAGTTCGCCTCCCCAGTGGAGGATTCAACAGACGTGACCATTCTGCCATCTTCCTGTGTCGTGGGAGCAGCTAGATGGGAGATTGAAAGGGTGGTCCAGGAGGCCCAGGAGGACCATCCAGTGGCTCAGGATTGTCCACCAGACCGGCTGTTTGTTCCCGCCGATCCTAGATCTCCAGTGCTCCAGTGGGGACACGCGTCCAAAGTTGCCTGCCATCCAGGTTTTCATCAGACCCTTGCCCTCATTCAACAATGCTTCTGGTGGCCCACTATGTCCGCAGACACGAAGGAGTATGTCTCAGCCTGTTCCGTCTGTGCCCGCAGCAAGTGTTACAACCCGGCTCCTGGGCTGTAACATAAAGCAGGGAGGCGAGACGAGGGTTGTAAATAAAGAAGACGTTTATTTTAAATGCCACACAATGATCCAGCAGCACCAGCAACAGATCCCCGAAGCTGGCCCGGCGTGAGTGCCCAGAGGAGTGAGACAGATGTAACCAGCTGGGCTCCTCTTGAAGGCTTCCGGCCAGGTGTAGCTCATCAAGCTTCATGCAGCTCGTCCACAGGTGTAACTCATCAACAGCTGCAGCTGGAACATGCAATCAAACACAAACACACACACACAACCAGACGGCACCCCACGCGGGTGTGGAGGGGTCGTCACACAAGGCTTCACAAGAAAGGAGTTCCCCTAAGAACACCGTTAATTACCAAAACAGCTAGGAGCTCCTCTCCGATATTCCGGCATGGAAAGAAAACCACTCTGGCCAGCCGGCAACAAACCCAAGACCGGGTCAAGGCACCAATGCCCAGGTCGCTGCCGGACTGGCCCACCCGTCTGACACGCGTGACATGACCCAACATGCCGAGACACATCTCTCCTCAAACCAGGCCAAAAGAAATACCTCAACAGGTAACCACATGTTTTACGGACACCCAGATGTCCTGACTGCCCATGCGCTTTTCTGAGGACGTCCTCACGAAACCTGACAGGAACCACAATCTGACACACTGGCCCACCAATGAAGCCCTTCCCACGTGACCACCACTTTCTGACCAGCAATCCCCCTTGCAGCTGACAACCCCTGGTGACACCATTTCCATCCTCGGTGGAGCGAACCGCCTCAAAAAACGGACTGAGGGAGACATCCGCTTTCTGCTCCATCACCAACTCACTGCGGGATACCGACAACAAGTCAGGAATAATCACAGAATCTCTCGCACTGCCTCTTCACCCTGCTCAGATTCCTCCTGTGCACGGCTCACAGCCCGTGTCACAGAATCAGCCACAAACACTGCAGGAGAGCACTTGACCTTCTCCTCTGCCTTACCAATCACAGTATGTGACGATGACTGCATGGTAGGTGGTGGACCCTCAGCCCACACACGGCTGCCAGCCAGGCCGTTACCCAGGATCACGTCCACCCCACCAATCGGCATTACAGGGCGGACCCCCATGGCGACCTCACCCTGCACCAGACCTGAGTTAAGCACAACAGAATGCAGAGGAACAGACACAACATTCATTCCCATACCTCGCATCCGGACAAAATCCCCAGTTCCAGATTTGTCCGAAAACGGTAACACAGAGCTCAGAATGTATGAGTCATATGATACAGTGTCTCTCAAAATCTTTACCGGCACGCTTATATCACTTCCCATCAACGACACGTATCCGTTTGACAGAAACGCAGAGAAATCCGGTTCCTTCAACCCGCTAACCTGCTGATAGGGAGAGATGACAGGTAAGGGTACCACAGACACAGCACAAGCAGCAGAGTTAACCTGGCCTACATGGTTCCCCCTGCTAGCCTTAGCTTTGGGAAAGTCACCCTTCCAGTGCCCTCTCTCCCTGGAGAAATTACAGATTTCCGAATCACCCTGTGGCTGACCTCGCATCTCACGTTCACCCCAGTGTGGATTAGCTTTCTCTTCCCATCTCCCTGCTGCGCGATACATACCAGCTTCATCCTGGGCCCTGAAGTCACGACCGCCCCTGTGCGTTAGCACATAGTCATCTGCAAGAGCAGCAGCCTCTGCAGCAGTTTTCACCTTACGCTCGCTGATATAAACCGCAATGTGGCTGGGTACAGAATTTTTCAATTGCTCCAACACCATCAACTCACATAATGCGACATACGTATCCACTTTCAACGAGTTACACCACCTACCGGAGGAGGTAACCAGATCCCTGGCAAACTCCACATGAGTCTGCCTGCCAGACATCTGCCATGACCGAAACCTCTGCCCATAGGCCTCCGGGACCAACTCGTACGCCTTCAACACAGCAGTTTTAACCATCACATAGACTTTGCTGTCTGCCACCGTTAAAGCAGAATAAGCTTCCTGGGCCCTACCTGTTAGCAGACACTGCAGTAATAAGGTGATATTAGCCTTTGACCACTCTCTGCTCTCAGCCACCCGCTCAAATAAGGAGAAAAAGTGTATCTGGATCCCGCTCATTGAATTGAGGCACAACCCGCAGATTACCGGCAACGTCAAAAGGAGCAGCTCCACCAGGGAAATTAGAGGCCTGACTTGCACCACCAACAGGAAAACCCAACCTCCGCTCCTCTAACTCAAGCCTCTTAATTTCCAGCTGCAACACCAACATTCTCTCTCTCTGCTCAAAAGTTAGGTCCGTATCACGGCAGCCAGACATGTTGAAACGGTCTCTGCCAGTATCTACAGTATCTTTCCCCCCTTTGAAAACACCTTGCTCGAACAGATTTTCTCTAACAATCCCTCTTATGTTTTCCTTCATCCTTTTATCCCCAACATCGAAACGAAAATGTTCAGCAACACTAACCAGCTGCTCACGTGAGAAACCCTGCAGTAGCTCATCTGTAGGCGCCCTCAAAAACTCCTCCACACTGTCCATCATAGCACACTTTATGCACGTTAACGCTACTACACAGCCTTCACGCTACCGCAGCCTGTCCCTCTAACTGCCTCACAGTACCTGGCTAAACTCCCTGCTAGTCTTCAGGTGCTAGTTATGGCGGGTACTTACGCACTAAATACCGTAAGCTCGGCGAAGCGACCAGAAAACCGGCAACTTCACCTGCAGCCTCGGCGTGCTCCCGAGCTAATAGCTCTAACCACTTTCACACTGCACTAACAGCCCCCCCTACGACCTCCAAGGGAGACCGTACTATACCTAACAGGGACAGATTCCACGGTAACTAATACTGATACTGTGTTCGTACTCGCTGCCATACAATCCCTGTGCATTAAAACTGCAAAACACTCACCCCCGTAACGCTACTCCCAAACAATCAGCTGCACTCAATGACAACAGCAGCTGCGCAAAATCCGTCCCCACAACGGACATCCAGTTTGCACACATTTCCCAGGTCCAAAGCAACGAGCCCCCATCTGTTACAACCCGGCTCCTGGGCTGTAACATAAAGCAGGGAGGCGAGACGAGGGTTGTAAATAAAGAAGACGTTTATTTTAAATGCCACACAATGATCCAGCAGCACCAGTAACAGATCCCCGAAGCTGGCCCGGCGTGAGTGCCCAGAGGAGTGAGACAGACGTAACCGGCTGGGCTCCTCTTGAAGGCTTCCGGCCAGGTGTAGCTTATCAAGCTTCATGCAGCTCGTCCACAGGTGTAACTCATCAACAGCTGCAGCTGGAACCTGCAATCAAACACAAACACACACACACATCCAGACGGCACCCCACGCGGTGTGGAGGGGTCGTCACACAAGGCTTCACATCAGACCCGCGCTGGCCTTCTTCGCCCCCTTCCCATTCCCCACCGGCCCTGGTACCACATTGCGGTGGATTTTGTGACTGGTCTCCCACCATCAGACGGGAACGACACTATTCTGACCATCGTTGACCGTTTTTCTAAGGCTGTGCACTTTTTCCCCCTGCCTAAACTACCTTCTGCCCTCGAGACTGCCACTCTTCTCACTCAGCATGTTTTTAGGCTGCATGGTATCCCTCAAGATATTGTTTCAGACAGGGGTCCGCAGTTTTCCTCCCAAGTTTGGAAGGCCTTTTGCCGGGCATTGGGGGCGTCGGCCAGTTTGTCCTCTGGGTACCATCCCCAGACCAATGGCCAGACGGAGCGGGCAAATCAGGACCTGGGAACGGCTCTTCGTTGTGTTGCCTCTCGAAACCCAGCCTCATGGTCTCTTCATCTGCCATGGGTTGAGTACGCCCACAACTCTCTGGTGTGCTCTGCCACAGGTATGTCACCCTTTATGGCTTCCAACGGCTTCCAATCCCCCCTTTTCCCGGTTCAAGAGAGAGAGGTGGCGGTTCCCTCGGTACAGGGGCATCTTCGGCGAGCCCGCAGAGTGTGGCGTGAAGCCCGGGCAGCTCTTACCCGCACCTCCAATCGGAACCAGAGGCTGGCGGATCGTCACCGACGACCAGCTCCAGATTACCAACCGGGCCAGAAGGTTTGGCTTTCCTCCAGTGACCTCCCTCTTCAAACTGAGTCTCGGAAACTCACTCCCAGGTACATTGGACCTTATGAGATTGAACGTGTCATCAATCCTCGTGTGGTTAGGCTCAAGTTGCCTCTTGCCTTGAAGGTGCAACCCACTTTTCATGTGTCTCTCCTCAAGAGAGATTCCTGCAGCCCTCTTTGCCCTTCGACCGAACCCCCTCCACCCCCCCGGCTCATCGACAACCACCCGGCTTTTACTGTACGGAGGTTGCTGAACGTTCGAAGGCGGGCCGTGGATACCAGTATTTAGTGGATTGGGAGGGGTATGGGCCAAAGGAGCGACAATGGGTTTCTCGCTCGCTCATTTTGGACCCTAATCTCTTGAGAGACTTTTATGTCTGTTACCCGGATAGACCTGGTAGGCCGCCAGGAGGCGTCCTTTGAGGGGGGGGTACTGTTGTGTTTTGCTTGGGGTTTTTTGTTGTTGTGTTTTACTTGTTGTTTGCTCCTTTTACTCCTCACTACTCTGTCTTTCCGTCTCTGCAGGGCTGGTGTGTGACTGGGAGCGTGGCTGGTTTACTCCTGGCTGCAGATGAGGCACACCTGTCCTCACTCACATGATCAACCTGCTCTTTAAGAGCCTGGCCCTCACCTCACTTCTCTGCCAGAGAATTACATGCTGTTCCGTGGTCCGTAGTGCCTTTCTGCAGCCTGGAGTCTGTTGTTGTTTCACTTCGCAGTTTGTTTAGGAGTTCTTTTTGAGTTTTTGTCGGGAACGTTTTCCCGCAGCTTCGTTTTTGGACTTACTACGACCAGCTAGCTCCCTGTCGTCCGTACCTGCCTTGGACTACCTTTGTCTATTAAACACGTTGAAACTTTATTTTTGTCAGTCTCTGCTTTGGGGTCCAAGTAGTATCCAAACGTCACATTTATTTTGCAATGCTAACTTCCATTGTGGCCACAAAAATATGTCATCACTGCGCCACTCTTTGGACGTACACTGAAGCTTTTTTTTGCCACAGACCGATTGGTATTGGTCTGGCAGTATTATACAAAACACCCTGAAAAAAAATGAAATGTTTTCCTTTAATTTTCACTTTATTTTGGTTTGTTATTCTTCCTCTGAGAAGTCTCGCTCTGAGATCTGGTCTTACACCCACACCGTCGATGTCAGCGAACTAAACAGCCATGGCATTTAAAATCTTTAAGAGAACATTAATCGTAGCTTTTGTGTATCAACACAGCAATTTCTTACAACACCATTCCTCCTCTCTTAGACAAAAAGATCAAGTGAAAGGTAATGAAAAGCCTTTATTTCTCCAGGGTCCAATCCATAATGTTGCCAGACACTCATAACACTAAAACTGAGCCTGTCAGAGGCTAAAACACATTTTACTGGATGTTCATTGACAGTGCGATTAGATGCAGCTGTTTTTTTTGCAACTGTCAGCTACAGCGTTTGCACAATACTCCAATTTACCAATACCAATTTCCCCAAAATGTCCTAATTTGTCACTAAAACATGAAAAATAGGTTTGAAAATACCAACCCTTCAAAGATGAACTGCAGCGGTCAGACTGTATAACCACCACAGCCCCTGGTAGACCCCCACACACATAAAACATATTTTGTGCAATATATATACTATGTACACAATTCTACTAATTTGCACTTGCCAACATCTGTAATATACTGCAATATACTGTGTACATATATATTAGTAACTATAGTATTTAATACCTTCATCTTGCAGCTACTTTATTACTGCTACTTTATTACTTCTACTTGTTTCAATACTTTTTTTGTAATGCTGTTGCACAACTTTTTATACTTGGAATGTGTAATTATTATTTGATTGTACATTTTTAATATGTGTGCATGCCACTTTACTAAATATAGTTTTAATTGTGTCTCTATCTTCATGGTCTCGTTGCTTTAACGATGTACATTTCCCCTCTGTGAGACTAATAAAGGAATTCTGATTCTGATTCTGAACATTGCATTCAAATCTCTGCAGATATCAGATTCTGCGCTGTGACCTTTGAGGTGTCTGGTTCTGGGCTTCTCCTGCTGTCTCTCTGCAGGACGTTCGGTCATCGGGGACTTCAGTAATAGCCCTCAGTGTGTACTACAGAGAACAGGAAGCATGCTGACCATAATCATATTAGGCAGCACTTCGCTAAATAAAGCAAAAGGCCTTTCTCATCAAATCCACACAGCCACTAAGTGGGCCTTCGAGGCACCCCACTCAGGTGTGTGCGCGAGCGATAGTTTGATTAAATGAGTTTTTTTTAGTGTGTGCGTCTGTTTGTGTCGGAGGTGGAAATCAGAGAAAGAGAGAGAGAAATGCATTTTCCAGAGCTTATCAATTTTCTACAAAAGTGTCATTTATTGTTTTGTTTGGCCTATATTTGCGTAATATGTAACAGAAATGTAAGCAATGTATGTACAGGCACAGTATATAATGCATACATAGACAAACTCCCAGTCTATTAATAAACACCTCATCGCATTTTGAGTAGCATGTCCTTGCAGCCCGGCCGCTCAGGTTTGCTGTCCAAAGCTGTTTCAGACTGCAGGGAGTTTCTGCATGAGGGAAATCTGAGCTTGTTATAAAGAGAGAGAGGAGCTGTCCTAGAAATCCTCATGCTGTTTATTAGAATGTGGCTCTAGGGGTCCTTTCCAGGTAGCTATTCTTGGACAGCTCTGAGGTCAGCATATCAACAACTACAGGACCTCTACGGACCCTATCAGACTGACAGCTGTACAGCACACTATCTGCAGAAACCTCATACTTTTTGCATAGCAATGCAATATAGAAATGTTCCAATGGACACTTTAAAAATAGTCAAAAGAACTGTAAATCCCGGGAGCTTACACCATTTTTGCATGCCAACTTTTATAGAAATATTAAATATGGATTATCCTTGGTACACACCTAACCCTAAGAAACAGAAGGAAGAGTTTAATAAATGGCTTTTGATTAAAAAATGTCAAGAGGTCTACATGTCAAGATGGCTATTTTGCAAAATGAACAATACCAATACAAATCACGCGTTACAGGCCATCTCTGAGCTTGGTTATTACAACCAGCTTCGCCAAATATCTCAGTGGTTAGAGCTGGCGTCATTAAATGTCAGACAAAAATCTCACAGGGGGTTGTGTATTTTCTTACCGTTGTATTTGTTTTATTTTCAACCATTGGTCCCTCTCAATCAAATTATCCTTATTTATCAATGGTAGATTTAACCAGAAAGGTGGGCTGATTTGGATTCATTTTGGGATTCATTTTAAAGTTCTGGTGGACACAAAAATGTTAAGTTTGTACTAAATTGATTCAAAATCCTCAATAACATCAAAAGTCAACTCAAAATGGCCCAAATCGGCCAAGTCATTTTTTAGCTATCGCCTGCATATGCTAACGAATGCTAATTAATGCAACGTATGCTGATTGTGCAAATCACCAAACCAAGTTAGCATCCGTCAGTTTCTATGTGCTGGGGACCCGTACTATACATTTCTAACAAAAACATTTGGGATACTCAACATTCCCGGGGTCACTATGCTGGCAAGTATTTATCTTATACAGTAGTTATTGAGTTAGACCCTCCAGAAAAACGCGGGCAAAAATCCTTGATTATGCGGGCTAAATTCCTTGATTATGCGGGCTAAAATCCTTGATTATGCGATTAAACATGCAGGGTTTTTATGTGATTTTATGCTGTGAAATTGCGGGAAGTAGCGAAATATGCGGATAGTTGCAAAATATGCAAAATATGTGGGAAAAAAGAATAACAATTTTTTTAAATATTGGGCTGTCTTATTTATTCTCTCTCACACACAACCTGCCACTAACGTTAAACCCCTTTACTATTCAATTAAAGACATTCAGTGTTTATTTATTGAAAAAAGCAATTGGGCTATTTTAATCTCACATACACACACACTTCTCCGCCTCATTCTGTTTTCATTTACTCGTTCTTTATCTGACCAGCTTCAATCTTGTAGGCTACTCACTTCGTTTCTTGTAGCCCTCGAAAGGGTTTTGGAGGTTGATGCCTCGTGAACGTGAGTTGTTTGGCTTTCTTGTCCGCAGCAGCAGAAAGCATTTTCGAATGTTTGAATGAATCAAAGCGGGTCGTCACCGTCGATTTTCTCTTATGCTCCAACACACAGTTGCACGGGGTGCAGAATAGTTTCCCCCCACTTTTTGCCCGGTCTTTAGTAGAAATGTTCGTTGGTAAATGAGATGGATTAGATTTTTTCATCTTGGTATTTTCTCTATCGTGTGAGCTCCACACGTTCACTCTATACACAAGTTATTGAGCCGTTTCCGCTCTACATCCTGAACTCCTCCCTTCGATGCAATGCACTTCCGTTTTGGCGGACTGGGTTTGTTTTGCTAGCTAGCTCCGTTGTGCCGACAAAGCACTGATATCGCAGAGACAAAGAGGATATAACAATTACAACATGAAGAAAAGTGGTTCGGGAACTACGTGTGCGGTAGTTGGTTGCAATCACTCGAGAAAGCACCTGAACGAGTGGTTAGATAGAGAGTGCTAGGACCACAAACCAGCACCCAGCACCCAGCCATGTTGTTCATTAAATACAGATAAACACAACAAATACTGCATGCATTGTATTTTTTAATATTATATATGAATATTTTCATAGTGATGTAATTGTGTGGGCTGCTTTTATATTTTAATTTGTAATACCTGTTAGGATTAAACATGTGATCTTTCTTGTTGAAGCCATTTCTTTAGTTTCCTCTAAACAATTAATTAATTCAGTGTTATTTATGTACAGTATGAGCTTAATATGAATGATGAACTGTGTTAAAAGAAATTGTAGCACTCTAAGGAACATATGAAATGCAATAATGCAATAACAGTGCAATAATGAAATTAAATTACATCAAACTTTATTTTCACTCAAACAGTACAGGCACATATGATATATTGCACAGCATAAAGAGATCATGTAAATTGTGCATTATGTAAACAACAGACAACTGTTGGCAACTGTATTGCTATGGATTGAACGAAGTAGGAGCAAATTTTGCTGTACGTTATGCTGGGCCACGTCGTCATGTTATCCTCCCAGTTTTGCACTGAATTCGGGTGGGGGAGAGTAACGCCATCTCCAGTCAAAGAAGTAGAATCGTGTTCCCAAGCTAGCATCACTGTTAGCATCGAAATCGCTGTGTTTACACCAGTGCCCGTCTGACTGTTTACACCGGTTTACACCGACAGACGCTGTGCAAAAGACTTCCGGCGGAAATGAAGTGCATTTGTGTAGGGTTATGGCGCTACCCGTGGTTTGTCGCGTAAACTTGTCTATACAGTGTTGTTTACATTCTGTGATGCGCGAGCTGATGACGTCACGTCAAGACGAGTTAACTTTTTTCTTCTCAACTTTGTGTGGAAAAATGCGGGGATTATGCAGCCTTTTGATAAATATGCGGCCTTTTAAAGATCTGCACCATTTTGCTGATTATGCGGTAAATTCTGCGATCGCAGAATCGCGTTTTTCTGGAGGGTCTATTGAGTTTCTTGCAGCTTGCAGTAGAATGGGATGGTGGTAATGAGGACAAGGAATACAAAGCAGAGAGTACAGACAGCACAGTAGATGAAGATAAGCGTGGATGGCCTGAGTAACTCAATTCACACTGCCTGACTCCCTAATGAAACTATTAATTGAATAAATGGACAATGTTGTTTTGATCGCCATCTCAGTGGTCCATGAAATGAGTGACTCTACTGTATGTGTGTGTGTGTGTGTTTGAGTAAATCTGTGTCCTTGCACGCATTGGCTTGTGTGCAACCTCTTCTCTGTGTGTGTGTGTGTGTGTGTGTGTGTGTGTGTGTGTGTGTGTGTGTGTGTGTGTGTGTGTGTGTGTGTGTGTGTGTGTGTGTGTGTGTGTGTGTGTGTGTGTGTGTGTGTGTGTGTACACGTACTAAGCAATGTGGCTGAGTGACAGTGCGCCCCGTAAGCACATTTCCAACAGGCTAATTAAAGTTCCTCCGGAATAAGGCCAGGCTTATTAACATCTCAATGCAGCCACTAAAGCCTGCTCATAACCCAACGAGGATCAATGCTCTTCATTAGGGCCGGGCCGATACTGTTGCCCTGCCAGCAGACCCAGCACCTGATGAAGAATACAGGGGAACTGCAGAGAGAGAGAGAGAGAGAGAGAGAGAGAGAGAGAGAGAGAGAGAGAGAGAGAGAGAGAGAGAGAGAGAGAGAGAGAGGTGACTGGCAGTGTGTTTGTGTGTTCCTGTGACAATGTTTCGTTCTATTTTTATAGTTTCTTGGGGAGGAAATGGCCCTGGGGTAACACTTTACGGTAAGGGTACATGAATCATCATGAATTCATGCATGACTTAATGCATGAAAAAGCATGAATTAATTCATGTAGTACTCATGTAGTACTTCATGAACTATCAGTAATGTACAGGTATTAATGGTATCTCATGCATGACTTAATGCAGGAACAATACCTTAATTAATGCATCAACTAAGGTACTGTATCTCAATCATCATGACTTCTGAGTTATTAATGATGTTCATGTCTTCTTCATATAGATCTGCAGTTAAAGTGTCAGGCCAAAAAACGGACCAGTCACAGCAATTCCAAGTGTTGTAATCATGAGCAACTAAGCATGACTTTGTCATTACTTCATCATGTTTGTGCCCCTTCAAATAAAGTGGTGACCCGGTCGGTCGGTCGGTCATAGCAGTGCATGTATTCTGTTGAATTCAAAGTGTTGTAATCATGATTAACTAAGCATGACTTTGTCATTACTTCATCATGTTTGTGCCCCTTACACTGATAAATAACATACGATTAATGGTGGTATGAAATAGAATGTATTAAGCAATTCATGGGGTGGGTTGGAGAAATGGTAGTAAGGTCACTGAATTTACACAAAATGTACTGCAGATTTTACAATTTTGTTTATTCACCAAAAACTACTTTTATTTTGTAAAACAGAATATTAATTGAGTACCACAGGGACAGATGGGTGACACCAGAATCACTGGAGTGGGCTGTTATGCACTGGCAGGCCTGCCAAGCACAATTAGCACCATGTGACACAGAACAACAACAGTTTAACACATCTAGGAATATGGATTTTCATAACACAGAGCTGCGGTTCAAACAAGGAGTTGGGTACTTAAGTGTGAATTCTGTGAATGTCAAGTAAAGATCCATTGTCCTTGTTTTGGAGGATTGCTGAAGCTGTAGGCTCCTGCTAGCAAAACATCCATCTTCTTCATATCTGAAGTCAGTGAGCTCTTGGTGGTTCAATCAGGGAAACATGACCCGAATGTCCTCAGTAAACGGCCGAGAGGTCCTTCCTTATGCCTGTTTCCAAGCCAGTAAGTCCACTCTATAACTGCAAGATGTTCTTTCAAAAGTTTCTCAGTTCGGTTTCCCTTAAGCCGCCAAATTATTGATTTGTATGTTAACCATGCCCTCTCTATATGCTGAGTGTGGGCTCCAGTAACAGGATCAACAAACCACTTTGAATGGTTCACAGTGAAGTGTGAATAGCCCAAATTGGTGAGAGCACCCCTATACGCCCCCCACTCATCACTAATCATTACTGTCCCAGGGCGCACATGCTTCACCACCAACGGAAGTAGATGGTTGCGGGACCTCCTCTTCACCAGCTTCAATATAGATCTTCGAACTTTTCCTTTCACTCCAAGCATTCCAAAAAAGTGTTGGCTATTCTCCCACGACCATACTGTAAATACAAAAGGTCTCATTAAAACTTCACCATTAAAATGTCTGTTTTAGTTATACAGCTTGTTGTCATGAGTATACTATTTTTATTTATCACTAATTTGGCGATGGAAAACTATCACTTGCATGTAAATTCCTAACACAAAGAGTAGCTAATCACTTGCCTTTGAAATTTAGATTTTTTTATACCAGGCAAGGATAAAAATCGTATTTTTTCCGTCATTGCCTCTCCATTTTCTCTGTAATGGTAATATAGTTTAGTTTACTAACAATTGATTCATATTCCTTAGCTTCTTACCTTTAAAGTGAGACCAGATATATGCATATCATCCTTATCGTTGAGGAGCTATTCCTG
Organism: Notothenia rossii; assembly: GCF_949606895.1. Classification (NCBI taxonomy): domain Eukaryota; kingdom Metazoa; phylum Chordata; class Actinopteri; order Perciformes; family Nototheniidae; genus Notothenia; species Notothenia rossii. The sequence goes on from NC_136902.1 coordinate 48,046,215, forward strand.
ATTCATTTTGGGTTCTTTTGGGCGTTTTTTCCAAGGGATAGGGTTAAAAAGTAGGACTTTAAGCCTCACAAGCACTACTACAAACACCTGCTAGCTTGAACGAAAATGTAGAATTATAAGTTTCAGTTTGGGCTTGGGTGGAATGCTACTGTTCCAAGATGACAGATTTTCATGGCATACTATACTATGCCTTTCTCATAAAATGTATAGAATAATATACTATGACTTTTTAATGACATACCAGATACTTTAGCCTTAATTTTTAGCCGAACTGTCTACCTTTCGTTTATGGCGAAAATTGCTCTCGTCAATGACAACAATCTCCCTTTCATCTCCTAGGCGTTGTCCAGTCCTTTTTTTGTGTCGCCTCATTGCATGTCTGCAGACTTTTCTTGCACAGGATGCCATCTTTGAGAGAGTTGTTGAGCTTTTCGCTATGCCATCTGTCTTCATATCAACCTGCCTCATTCGCAAGCCTTGTGAAAACCTGACAAGGAAGACCATTTACCTTTTTATTAAATGTTTCGTGTAATCACAACATAGGAATTATACAGACTAAAAAAAATGCAGTGGTTGGTTACCACCTTCACTCATTAAATAAACAGAAAGCACTATAGGGGTTCTTGTGCACCCTCCACTCACTGCTATCACATCTTAGAGCCATAAAGCCTCCTAAATGCAGTCATGATAGGCCTACAGACTTTTTAATATTGGATTGCAGTACAATCCCAGTAAAACCTATGATGGTATGGCTGATCTGAATGTATGATCTGGATTACCTGTAGAAGAATTTCATCCATGAAATTAAACTGCATCTTGAGTTCTCAAAGATAGATCCAGTTCTGATTGTTTTGGTTGTTTTTCTTCCCCTGTGGCTCTTACCTCGGCATACCCTGGACCAAAAATAAAACAGTTAACGTTCTATAATACAGTTAAATACTATATACAGTAGCCTATGTAGTTTGGCTATTGTGTAAACAAGTGTTCACAATTATAATGTGTCCAATAGTGTTTCAACTTTTGCATACTTTATTGTGTTATAGTCTTCCGTTAAAATTTGTAAAATGTCTTTTTTTTGGCCATCAATCTATAACCATTGTGTGACTAAGCAAAAAAATATTTAATCGATTTCAAATACTTTATGAAATCTGAACTGACTGCATGTCAAAAATGTGCCTGAACTCATCAGTTAATTATACGCATTGACTTGTGTGGGGATGTGTGGGTGCCATTAGTAAGAACGTTGCCTACTGGACTTTCAAAACCATGTAACCGTGGAAAATGTTCAATAACCTTTTGTAATGATCGGGCTTTATGCATAGCTACGATGCATATGTTACCACTAGGCGGCAGTATAACATCCATTGACATAGAAGGGAAAGCACTGTTAGTACGAAGTCCCTCCCCTTCCGGGGGAGCTCCATGGGACCTTATTTCGGAAAAGTTATGCATTGAAGTCAATGGAGAGAGAAAGATTATCTTTCGATCCCGTTTGAATTGTGCCACGAATTACACATATGATGTTTTTCAATTTAAAAGATGATTTTACAAGTCAAAAAAAAAATGTCACCGGTGTGATCATTCTATAATACATAATTTAAAACATAGTGCGAGGTGGTTGCTATGCAACAACAATAACAGCTAGCGAACATATTAAACAGACAGCATTCTCGTCGTTTAGGTGTTTTTTTTTTTCTGGAGATAGGCACTTCTCAAACCACTCCTCCATAGTTAGGCCATCCCGGAGGTCGAAGTTAACCTTAAATGTTTTCATGTTAAGCTTTGTTAGTTAGTTATTTTCATAACGGACGTAACGGTTGTAGCTTTTCTCATACGCGGAGGGATACTGACTTGTGAAAAGTAACTACAATTATACGCGGGATATACGCTCATTATCACGGCTAAGAAACATCAGATTGCTTGATTTAACTTCTCCCTTTTATAAATATATACTAACTGTGCTTGCCCCCCCCCCCCAAAAAAAAGTTGTAAATTAAACAAGTGAACCAAATAGTAACCGCCCTTACGGGACGCTTTAATAAGTAAAGCCAACGCACCCGCAAGGACACCTGGCCTCCTATTATCCAAGCGCGCACAGAAGAAATCTGAGAGCAGACATTTCACGAGCGCACAGAAGCAGCCTGAGTGCGAGGAGAAGGTTTTCAACTGGAACACAGGAGATTTGTCCAAGCAGCAATATATCTGAGTGCAAGCGTACAGTTTGAGCAGAAGCAGAGCAAATCTAAGTGCAAGCAGGCACTATTTGAGTGTGAGTACCAGGTTTGAGGGAAAGAAATCAAATCAAAAAAGTATGCTCTCAAATTTAAATATCACGCTTGTAGTGCCGATTAAAGGGAGTCGGAGGCGGTGTGTTTAGAATGGAGTTCCATTCTTTATTATCCATTAAACAACAACAGAGAATATACACGTCTGCTCTATCTGACAAGTTAGCAGGAATGACGAGCTAGAGCTAAGTGTCCCCACTAAAGGGTCCGTGTGGCAACACAATACAAAGGTATTTTGAATAAAGATAGGGAATACCTCTGTGACTTCATAGGGACGTCCATCAGCTCCTTTCTTCACAGTGGGTGTTTCTCAATCGCGAGTGAAGCTGCTACCGAGCCACTATTTCAAGCATACTACGTCATCGAGTGCCGCCAAAGTACTGTTCCAATCTCCAGCATACTTGGAAATCTACCGAGCCCAGCGTACTCCGTTTGGAGAAATATTGAGGCTGCACATGAGTAGACTCCGCGGTCTAAAATCCCCAGAATGCTTTGCGCATGGACACATTTCCCCAAATCTGTGGCGGAAGATGTAAGGCGGGGCCTCTCATATGACGCGCACCTGGACACTTGCTAGCCTGTTCCACTCTTTTTTTCTGAATGCCAGGAAGTATTCTTGACTCGCTTCTGAAGCAAGATGCTCGGCAGAAATGTGCTACCAAGCAAGCGTACTCGCGATTGAGAAACACCCAGTAACTCGCAGAGACTTGCTTCTTTAATTTAACCCTTCACATTCAAACAGAAACTGAATAGGCAGATTTAGAAGGATTTATTTGGAAATGTTATTTTGACTAAAATTAAATCAAGTTATTTTGGTAAAACTAATGAAAAATATAACAAGAAACATATTTAACTAAAAATATATATATATTTTAATGTTTTTAAATATTATTTTGTAAAATATCTTACCCCTGACGGCTCGCCACTGGTTAATACATACCATCTATAGACATCTATTGAGTTGTGTTTCTTCTTCAGCTTCATTGCGTTTTGACATAATCTGCATCTTCTTTTTTTCTTCAGAAGGTATTTTTTCTGTAGCTATTTAATTAACTTGGCTGTCCTCCTTTTAGTTGGCTCTCCTTCAGTTAAAGACACTATTTTACTTGCCAGGTTCATGTCTTAACGTCAGGTTTGCTGGTCTATTGTTGAAGCTCTGCAAGTATCAGTAACGTAAAGCCCGCGATGTCAGGGTCATGCAGCTAGGATGACCTTTTAGGAGCGCTTTTTTTTGTTTTCTCCTCCTACGCAGTGACTTGAAGGCATCATGCTTCCTAACAAAAACATCATTAAGGTTCTTAATGATATAAAACTATTTGGAGCGCCCTGTTCTCTGACAGTGGTATCATCCTGGGATAACACATTAGAAATCCAGGTTCCACCAGAACTCAACTTTGACATGTACCACGGAACAAAAAAAACTTCCACCGTTCTGCCGATTGCACCAGACACCGAGGAGGACAGTTGGAAGGAGGAGGAGGCACATGTGCAACCCGCGAACACACGTCGAGGTAAGACCGGAGAAAGCAACATGGAATCGTTAGCTCTGCGAAGAGGCAAGAGGAAGTGTTTAGAGGCCCAGTATGACACAGGTGAAATTGTTGGTTTGTAGAACATTTTAGTATTGACAATTTAGCGACTTACATGTACATTCCTACCACAAAAGAATCGATAAATAACGTAACGTTAGCAAGTACAAGCTAGCTATCTTAACAGTATGGCTAGCTTTCAGTAAATGAATGCTAATGGTTAACGTGGTTCTGTTAAAGGCTAATGTTAGCTATAAAAGGTTATTGTCATGCATTTGTAATGCCTGGCAGCCATCAATTACGTAAGGGATAATGTGCAGCGAGGTGGTCATTATGGGGAAAAAACATCCGACGCGAAGCCTGCTTATTACATGTGGCCATGTAATAAGCAGGCTGTCCCGCTTATTACATGTGGCCACATTCTCAACAAAGTAACGACACGACTCCCAATAATTATTGAAATGCTTTTATGGATTTAGAAAATGTTTTCATTGATTTTAAAAATAGTAGGCTATTATTGATGAATGCATCCGCTAAGAGAAAATAGTCCGTTGTTACTGTTTGAACTAGGTAGCAGTGGCAGGAACTGCTTCGATAGCGTTTTTGCTGAGCTTTTTGATTTCAGATTTGAAAACATCGTTGCTTGCTTTAAAGGTAGCACAATTCATTATGTCAAACCTTGGAAAGTATCTAGATATCCCTGCCTTAATGCCAAAGTAACTTGCAACTGAATATGTTTTGATGTCTATGTCTGGATTGTTGCGTAAAAAGGATGGTTTCTGCCCTGTTACTTCTCCGCTGTTTTCTTCTCCCAGTTTGAAAAGTGGGACAAACTGTACACAGTTCAATTGAACCGACTTCTTTCTGCAGATGTGAGCGTCCTTAACACAATAGTATGAAGCTGCAGCGTCGGAGGCTGCACCCGCACTCCCAGGACCGTAGACCCTAGTTGTCTTTGCAACATCGCCACCTAGCGGATTGGATGACCGCAAAAGTAGACATTGCAATGCAAAAGTAACAAACTTTTAATTTAGTTACACATGTTTTTATTATTATTATTATTATATTTATTTTCTATAAGGAGAAGGCGTGGGGTTAAATGTGTAATATAATATCATAGTATAATATTTAGTTTATCAATTTGATACCGCTTATGTTTCTCCAGTATCATAATTCTTATTGTATTACACGTTCGAAATGAATCAAATTAAATGTGTCTTTAAAGAGGTGCTAGATTACTGAAAAACAACTGTAAGTGTGTTTATACACCAGGCTGCAAAAGATAAACATGCAATTTCAATCTGCTGTTGTCGATTAGCTGAGGGCCTCTGTCGGGTTCACAGCGATGGCTTCTGTCGGGGGCACGCCGATGGCTTCTGTCGGGGGTACTGCATCTGCTGAAACTAAAGTAGAAAAACCCAATACCAGTCATACATATGTATTACACCCCAGCTCCTGGGCTGTAACATAAAGCAGGGAGGCGAAACGAGGGATAAGAACATAACAGTTGTTTATTTTTAACTAACAAAATAGTGCAAGCCACCAGCAACAGGTCCCCAAGCCTGGCACGGAGCGAGTGCCCAGAGGAGTGAACACCGATAATTTCACAGACAAACATAAATTAGGCCTAATTGTTAGATTCTGACACAACAGATTCTAACCTACAGAATAGGCCAACATAATAACTGACTAAAACAACTCATGCAATATTACAAAACATGGCAACATGTAAACAAAAAGGCTAACAGTTGGTTTTGCATCATAGGTTAACAGAAGACATTTAGCACGTATTGCTTGTATTGCTGTCCAATTGACACCTAGTTGGGCTTGCCAAAATCACGCTACAGTTTCATTAAACAAATAATCAAAATGCTAACGAAGCTAATGCTTTTGCTAATAATGCTTTTGCCGAAAGCTATAGGTAACGAATAATTGTTTTGTGTGCCTTTTAATACTGTTAGAAGCTATCATAAGCTAACATATGTTTGTTTGTATTGCCTTAAGACTATCATAGTTAATGTAAGCTAATCACACTTCATTTCAAGACACCAGAATTGTTATTAATATTAAACAAATACAACTTTAAAACAGTTCACATTACTCACACTCTCTGCGTTGCCGTTCATATTCATGTCTCCTGCTCGCTAGGTGGCGATGTTGCAAAACAACTAGGGTCTAGGGTCCTGTGAGTGCGGGTCTGGGATTGCAGCCTCCGACGCTGCAGCTTCATGCTACTCCCTTAACAACGGTCAATAAATCCTTGACAGCGGTCTGTCTGTTCTGGATTAACAACGTGTCACGTTGAATTGACCAATCAGAATCGAGTATTCAACTAAGCCATGTAATAAATAGCATTATTACATGGTTGAGTTGAATACTCGATTTGAAATGTAATTATATCTTAGATGTTATAACTTTCAGATACCTTTGGTTAATTTCATCCTTCAGTGACTCTGAACATGGGAATCCTGACTATCCTACAGATGTAGCGATTCATTTCAGACAGTTTGAAACGCGAGGGCCGTGATTGGTACGTGATCTGCCCTCGCTCAAGGGAAAACCTCCAGTTTGACTTGAGACCGCCCCCGTGATAGATAAATGTAATTATAATGAAGCCAGCTGCAATGGATCATTGATCCACCAGGGGGTAAAGTGGGGTTCCACACTGGAGCTCATGTGAAATAAAGTCAGATACAGTACGCTGGATGTACAGCGGAACTTTATTAAGATCCATATGTCACGGATATCATACTCTGTGCTAAATAAGAGACATGTAATCATTTACAAAACATCACCATGTTGTTATTTAACAAAATAATGTTGTTTAGTCGAAAAAAACGAACAGGAGGAAATGCAGCCCGGCTCTCGATTTTTAATCCTAATTTAATCATCATCTTCACCACGATCATTTATGTTTATGTTCGCCGAATTAACATGAAATCACAGACACATATGAATATACTGTATTCAACTTCATTAAAACGTTATTAACGTGTCTAAACTCAGTAATTCACAAAAAATATTTATATTTTAATGGAGCCTCGTCGGCAGATCAGGATCCCAAAGCGTGGCGGAGGGATCCTGATCTGCATGACGGGTACTATTTTCTCCATAAGGAACAAGTCGCTGCAAATTATCCCGCTTATTACACGGCCACATTCTCAACAAAGTAACGACATGACTCCCAGTATTAATTGAAATGCTTTTATGGATTTAGAAAATGTTTTTATTGATTTAAAAAATAGTTGTATGTATTGGTTTAAATTGACATGCATCCGCTAAGAAAAATAGTCCGTTGTTACCGCTTTTTAAACTGTCTGAATGAAACGGCACTTCTCAGCTGTGTATTTACACAACTAATGGCCCATCAACCACAGCTCTCTCCCCCCCTCCCCCCTTGATTTTTCTTCTCCGGCAGCTAAATTAATTGTAGGTTACCCTGAGTGACAAGCTTACAATTAGACACAACACTGTCATTGCAAGTGACCCTCAGTTAGTTGACTTTTATGTTCAACTGCTAAATTCGTTAATGATAAAAAAAGGGCTTCTACTGTACCTAATTACCTTAACACTAGAACCGCCAGAGGTTTTTGTATAGGCCTACCTAAACCCGTCAAATCCTGCTATTAGAAAGCAATTTTTAACAACATAGGGTGTTACATAACACACTTTCAGGAAAAGTCACGGACTGGGAGACTTTAATATTTTATTGAAAAAAAGTTACATTGCACACACACAACACACATCACACAAATTGACCCGATTGGCGGTTCTTAAATAAACTCACTAATTAATTAAACCAGTTCAATACGCATTATTATATTCTTATCATTCTTTATGAGCGCAGAAATAGTCTTAAAATCAGATCTGTTTTTTAAATGAAATCTGACGGCAGGCAGTTAACTCTGATCACCTCTGATAAATGCGCCGCACCTAATCGCTGGCCATTCAGCCACAGACACTGTTCGAAATGGAGGGGAGCTAGGAGGAGGTTGGCTCCCCCGAAGAGGGAGGGAGCTCCCCTGGAGGCCGATTTTGAGATAAATAGGGGGAGCCCAAAACAATCGTGCATATTTGTGTCACACAGATTAGAAATGTTGAGTTTCTGTAAATAACAGTTCTTGAAATAAATAATAGTTATTGTTCATTACAGTTTCTGAATATTTGTTTTATATTTGTGAATATGTCTGGACGTTGCCATCTGTACGTGGCGGCGCTGCATTCTTACTTACGTTACTATGGTTATGGCGGTGATGCCAGCGCGGTATTTGAAATGTTCATATTGATATTTTTTTAACTCTGGCTTTGTAATAAAAAATATGGCAAAACGAAAACAGCCAAGCATCACAGCTTTTGGATTCACAAGCAAAGAAGCGAAGGAGTCTAAAAATGACAACGTGAACGGAAAACAACTTTTAGTTGGCCGGCTGTAAGCTGCGTTAGGGTCGAGCTTGACAGCTCCACACCGAGGGAGAGTCCTGCCAATGCGGAGCCTGAAGAGGCTTCAACAACGGCCACATCCGCCGGCATAGTGACACCGTCTGTATTAGTAGAAGAGTGTTTTTATAGCAATTGATCGCATCCGCGCAGCTGCGCCAGTCAACAGAGCGTGCGTGTGACATATTTAGTAGCAGGATGTGCTCTGAAAAATAGGGCTCCCCAAAAGCAAATGGGTAATTCGAAAACTGACAGAGCTCCCTCTATACAAATCAAACTGTAGACGGTGTGAAAGCACCTATTGTTTTAAATAATGGTCGGAATGTGACCTGTGAGCCTTCTGAATTACCGTGGGACAGCACATTCTAAACTAAAATGTTCAATCAATAAAGTAACATCTTATCTTATCTTAATAATATCTTCATATTAATAATAATAATAAATCATACAGTATGTGTCCGAAAGGGAGCAGGAGGAAGCAAACACAAAAATATACAAAAAATATACTGCATATTAAAGCAAACGATTGTAAAGGTAAAAGTATGAGCATAACAAATAAAGAAGTGTAATGTAAACATTTACATTATAATTATGATTATTTAATATATAAAGACTATATATTATTGAATTACAAGATTAGATATACTTTAGTTGATCTAAAATATTGATGTGTTCAAATGCTCTTCAAAACAAAACACAAAGTCCATGAAACTTGTCTTTCTGTATTTGTGAATGGAGCGCCATCTCCTGGTTAAAACCTGAAATTGAAAATCTGGCAACGCCCTCTTGGAAAATATTGGGAGGGCTTAAAATTCCTCTATACTGGTCTTTGGCAGGTCGTAGGCAGGAAGCTGTAAGCTGGAGTCTGAAATTCAGTGCTCCATCTGTACTCCCACTCATTACATATAATAAACAATGATATGTGATATTCATAGTGACTTATTCTTGTGCTTTGTCTTGTCTAATCTTACACCCAGGCCTGTCTGTGCAACAGCCCCAACAAAAGAACAGGAAGTCGCAGAAAAAACATGCTAAGGCCAAGACGCCTGTAAAAGGTATCCTACATTGCTCCTACAGTGTTGTTTACAAATTTGACATAACATTAATACTTTACCTTTGAATTTTAGAGGTTCAAAGTATTAATGCTGCTTTAAGTCAGTTAAAGGGCCTAGCAAGCTGCAGGCTTGACAGAATAACTTCAAACAGTTGTCAAAGAAAAAGTTGTAATTGTGTATATTGTTTGTAATTAATCAACATTGATTTAATATAATCTTACTAGTAGTTTAAGTATTAATTTGTATTGTCTTTTTTGGGCAATCAGCTTTTAGTCATCAGTGTTTGGTTTGTTACAAGCACTGGATTTTAAGACATTGTTCTAAATGACTATTTACTGCTATTGATTTTTTAGTATCATCCTTTTAATCCGATGGACATTGCTATTGTGAAATTATTTCAGGTTTCCAAATGAAATCAACTCATATTTTATATATTAAAAAGAAACAAAAGCTGTGACTTTTACGATTGGATTATGCTTAGGATGAATTAATGATAGTAACCATGCAACAATGCAGTGTATGGTGCTCAAAATAAATGTCATATAATCTAACAATACATTTTCTCTAATATTACTACACAGCCCCCTCTGTGCATCAGCCTCCACACAACCGGGCAAATACATCGCCATGGGCTGAAAAGGGTATTTCTGGTTTATTATGTCATGAGTGCTGTATGTATTGCAAGATTCATTTTACTCCAGCCCTTACTGTAATTTTTTTAATGTAATGTTGACTTTTCTCAGCATTGTGTGTTGTGTTTTATGATAAATACTACTTAATAGTTGTTATAAATCACAATGAATCCCCAAACATAAAATGTTATCTGATAATAACAAAAAAAGGTGGTTGTATGTGATTGTAGTAATGGTTCTTATATCTCCCGATCCAAAATGTACCATTGACCTGGCTGCTACTTGGACATAAACATGCATGACTGGCACAAAAAGAACACTGACATCATCCGTAGAAAATATATAATCTCTCTAAAGTTGTCATTTTTATCTGTCATTCAAAATGTACAGTGCTTCCACCTCTGTCGGAGCATCCGGGAACCTCTGCAGAAAAGGCACAAGAATACGGTAGGCATGTGTTTCACAGCCAGCTACATTAATTCAAACAGTGCTCAGGTGTGGTTTTATACTGCTTTGATTATTTGCTATTTTGCTATTGGTTAAGGAGAGGGAGATTGTCAAAAGTTTAAAATGTAACAGTATTTAATTATGAGGCCTTCCTTTGTTTCAGAAGACCCCAGTCTACAGACAGCTCTGCAGGAGGCTCAGCAAATGATATACGGCCAAAATCAGGAGATTGCCACCTTGAGAGAACGGGTTAATATTCTAACGGAGGACCGTAATTTTCTCAGGGAGAGACTTAAAGAAGGTTAAACATGATTTGAGGAGATTACAAGTTTAGAAATGTACATATAAGTTGATTGTGATGAAACAATTGCTGTTATTTGGAAATAATTACTTTATTTGTTTTGTGTAGCTCTTACAGTCAGAAAGGAAAGGGGAGGCGAGCTAGCCACGAAGATCCCACCTGGAGATCAACCACCTGGACAGCGGAAAGAGGACTCGGATTAATCGGACCTTTCGTCATCTAGCGATTCATCCGAGTCTGAATCAAGTTCTGAATCATCTGAGGACAAGAAGCCCAAGAAGAAGTCCACGTCCAAGTCCAAGTCTAAGCGCAAGCTCAAGCGCAAATCGGACAAGAAAAAACGGAAACATTTGCGAGGTATGTACTGACTTTTTCAAAAACTCAAGTGATACAGTTGTCACTCCAAAATGAGGTTGGCTTAGCACTTAATCAATATTGATATAAAATAGAAAGACCCACAGAGATTACAGTAACATGTTATACCTATCCCCGACAAAGTCCTCAATAGTAGCCTGTCATTTCAAAGTATTACAAAAGTCACACAACTGCAGAGGGCAATTGTTTTTAAGAGAGATGTACTTGCTACTGTCCACCATAAGCAGGTGAAAGCCATTACCACAGAAGCTGAAAGATGCCTTACTTGTCAAGGTGTTGTGTCAATTTTGTTACAAATACATTACCTGCAAAAAGGGGATTGATTTATTTTCACTATAATTCCATCTATAAGTAACATCCTATCTGATGGGGGATCCTGGGACAACATCTTGAACCAAATGGGCATCCGTGGAATAATTTGTGTCAGTTTATGGGTGTTTGATGTGAAAAAGTTTGTTTGTCGGAAGTCTGCCATGGTAGCTGGATCTAAACCTCTCAGTCTCTCTTTCAAAGATTACAGTCGTCATGGACATACTGTATGTGTCCTTTTGCCTCTCACACATATGATCCTAGCCTGTGTATTTACTTGATTCCCACTAGCATCTATATGCACATATAGTGCAGTCAGCTAACAGATGGATCCTTTACCGCTCGACAGACACCCCACTCTGCTGGTATTTTATGAAAAGCGTGAAGACACAGTCCTCACTAATTTTTTTAATTACACAATGTTACAAAGTGGCATTTGTCATTCTAACAAAAATATTTGGTAAGCATACAGTACAAGCTCTGGCTTCCCATACACTTTTACCAGATAACAGTCAAGAGTATCATTTTGTAGTAACTCATTAAATTAAAGTGAATAAACCTGACAAAATGTAAAAATGAGAACCCTGCTAACTGCATTGATCCCGCACTTCATTTTATGGAGGTCATTTGAGTGCAGGAAGGTAGTTATAGTGTGGTCCTATAGGGTTTTCTTGAGTTGGACTTGTGTTGCGTTGAAACATTGCTAATGCAACTTAAGAAAGCTCTGACTCCAGTGTGCAGTTACCTTTCTATTGTATTCTTACTATTTCTGCACAATTTGTACTGTACTTGCTGTGCATAATTGGGTGCTAAAGTTGACTGAACTGTGTAAGAGTTTGATGATGTAGCAAATATGAAATTGTGAATCAATGTGCAGCACTGCCACTTTGATCAAGCTCATTTTGTGCTTTCTATTGTCTTACAGTGAAAACACCAGACCACTCCATTCACCGGTACAATATGGTACTGGAGATGGTAAAAAAGGAAGGCATCAGCAAAGCTGTTGCATACACCAGGCTTGGTGTGGATCGCAATACAATTGTGCATCAGGCGCCGATTGCTGAAATTGCCTTCGTAAACCCAGAGCTGTACAAAACCTTGAGGTCCAGCTTCAAGAGGAAAGACAGCATCAAAAGATTTGCTGAAACCTGTAGGGGCTTTTGCGAGCAGGAGCCTACAGCTTCAGCAATCCTCCAAAACAAGGACAATGGATCTTTACTTGACATTCACAGAATTCATGCTTAAGTACCCAACTCCTTGTTTGAACCGGAGCTCTGTGTTATGAAAATCCATATTCCTAGATGGGTTAAACTGTTGTTTTTCTGTGTAACATGGTGCTAATTGTGCTTGGCAGGCCTGCAAGTGCATAACAGCCCACTCCAGTGATTCTGGTGTCACCCATCTGTCCCTGTGGCACTCAATTAATATTCTGTTTTACAAAATAAAAGTATTTTTTGCTGAATAAACAAAATTGTAAAATCTGCAGTACATTTTGTGTAAATTCAATGACCTTACTACCATTTCTCCAACCCACCCCATGAATTGCTTAATACATTCTATACACAAGTTATTGAGCCGTTTCCGCTCTACATCCTGAACTCCTCCCTTCGATGCAATGCACTTCCGTTTTGGCGGACTGGGTTTGTTTTGCTAGCTAGCTCCGTTGTGCCGACAAAGCACTGATATCGCAGAGACAAAGAGGATATAAAAATTACAACATGAAGAAAAGTGGTTCGGGAACTACGTGTGCGGTAGTTGGTTGCAATCACTCGAGAAAGCACCTGAACGAGTGGTTAGATAGTGAGTGCTAGGACCACAAACCAGCACCCAGCACCCAGCCATGTTGTTCATTAAATACAGATAAACACAACAAATACTGCATGCATTGTATTTTTTAATATTATATATGAATATTTTCATAGTGATGTAATTGTGTGGGCTGCTTTTATATTTTAATTTGTAATACCTGTTAGGATTAAACATGTGATCTTTCTTGTTGAAGCCATTTCTTTAGTTTCCTCTCAACAATTAATTCATTCAGTGTTATTTATGTACAGTATGAGCTTAATATGAATGATGAACTGTGTTAAAAGAAATTGTAGCACTCTAAGGAACATATGAAATGCAATAATGCAATAACAGTGCAATAATGAAATTAAATTACATCAAACTTTATTTTCACTCAAACAGTACAGGCACATATGATATATTGCACAGCATAAAGAGATCATGTAAATGGTGCATTATGTAAACAACAGACAACTGTTGGCTCCTGTGGGCATGACCTAAATAAGGCAGTTTATTTTGGTTTTATGCTGGGCCACGTCGTCATGTTATCCTCCCAGTTTTGCACTGAATTCGGGTGGGGGAGAGTAACGCCATCTCCAGTCAAAGAAGTCGAATCGTGTTCCCAAGCTAGCATCACTGTTAGCATCGAAATCGCTGTGTTTACACCAGTGCCCGTCTGACTGTTTACATCGGTTTACACCGACAGACGCTGTGCAAAAGACTTCCGGCGGAAATGAAGTGCATTTGTGTAGTGTCATGGCGCTACCCGTGTTTTGGCGCGTAAACTTGTCTATTTCATACCACCATTAATCATATGTTATTTATCAGTGTAAACGATGGAACAGGTCACCACTTTATTTGAAGGGGCACAAACATGATGAAGTAATGACAAAGTCATGCTTAGTCAATCATGATTACAACACTTTGAATTCAACAGAATACATGCACTGCTATGACCGACCGACCGGGTCACCACTTTATTTGAAGGGGCACAAACATGATGAAGTAATGACAAAGTCATGCTTAGTTGCTCATGATTACAACACTTGGAATTGCTGTGACTGGTCTGTTTTTTGGCCTGACACTTTAACTGCAGATCTATATGAAGAAGACATGAACATCATTAATAACTCAGAAGTCATGAGGATTGAGATACCTTAGTTGATGCATTAATTAAGGTATTGTTCCTGCATTAAGTCATGCATGAGATACCATTAATACCTGTACATTACTGATAGTTCATGAAGTACTACATGAGTACTACATGAATTAATTCATGCTTTTTCATGCATTAAGTCATGCATGAATTCATGATGATTCATGTACCCTTACCGTAAAGTGTTACCATACAAGGAGAACCTAAACATGTGTTTGATTTATAGTTTCAAATTGAGTACTCTGTGTCCACTGACCACTGTGTAGGAGTCTTGCTATCTATTTGTATAAGCCCTACTTTTGCTAATTCTTCTCTTTGGTGTTGTGATGCTGTGTATTGACATTTAAAGTAGTAAGTCTGAGTTGTCAGATTTTTATGAGAACCTCCAGGGGATTGTAGCCTTTGCAGACCATTGACATGCACAACAACCGACAGAATACACTTCAGGAGAGAGAAAACCCGACATTCGGAATGAAAAGTTTAAGCACTTTGAAAAAATAAATCTCTCTCTCTCTCTCACCCCCCCTCCATTGTTTTTCTCTTTCCACTCCTGTACATACAATTAGTAATTCATTTTTAGGGAGAGCAGATTTACCGACATGCAGGCAGGAGCATATTTCCCGGGTTCCCCTGAAGGCGTCGTTGCTGACTCGTGTCATATTTACTGTGTAATTGATTTTTAAACACACCCGTCTCTCTCCATTCCCGCACGAATATTTTTTCCCCAGTTGCCCACAGCAATTGATCCATCCAATCTGACTGTGTACCTCTATAAACATCTCTTCATTATAAGATAAACATCATCATCTCGGCATTTCTGTCTTTCAATATATATTGGTTTCTCTACAGCCCCTCCCTTCTATCTGACAGGAAGACCTTATTGCACAAAGGGAGGGAGAGGATGAATATGGGTAGAGGGGGAAATAGAGGGCTTTAGGATTGAAGGATGAATGAGAAGAAAGCGTGCATGAAGAGGACAAAGGAGGGTGGATGACGAAATGGAGGGGGGACAAGAGGGATGTTTAAGTGTGCCTTAAACTAACTACAACTCTGAGGTGTTTTTAGCATGGATGTATAAAGAGAACTGATACAGCGTTGGAGGTGGTGACCCTCGAGAGCAAAAGTACCCTCATCTGGGCCCACAGAGCACCATCAGCGCCTTCTCGGCCATTCTAGGCTCAGTCAAATGAATGGAGAGGGAAAATAACTCTGGATTTGGCTTTTATTGCATTTTGAGACTTTTACAAAGCAAATACCGAAGTGTTAAAATCCCAGAGTACTGATGACCAGAGTAGAAATTGTTACACTTTGGAGTAGAATGGACATAAAGTACACTTCTCAGAGTGCACCAGAACCTCTCTTTGGTGTTGTTTCTTTGTGTGGTGTTAGTGTTGACTTGTGTAGTGTTTATTCTGGGATGATGGACTCCCTCAGAGTACTGTATATCTTTGCATTGAGTCTGTCTGGTCCGCATCAATCTTAGGTTTCGATTCGTCATCAGATAGGCCGCGCCTTCTCATTGGTTTAATGCAGCCTTGTGACTCTCGGCTTTTGAAAATATTCTCCAGGAAAAGCACGACTGTGACCGTTACAGATTGGTGCAAGAGTTATACATCCATGGATCGAACACGGCAACATTTCTCCGCAGGACTGTAACGTTAGGTAAGTAGACACCAAGTGAATAATTCTGAATATTCATATATTTCTTCTTGTTTTAATTTGTATAACTAAACAACTAAAAACGATAATGTTAGAAAGTAGAATATTTGTGATGTTATTTTAGTGGTAACGTTAGCCGTAGTCAATCAGATTAACGTTATTCTGACAACGAAAGATGTATTTCTTTGCTATTTTAGCTGCCGCTCCTGTGTTAATTGTTAGGCTTCATTCACACTGACTCAGGGGGGAAACCGCTCCTCTTTCCAATCATTCGACAGGGGGTAATGTTACGGAAGTGCCGCAGCGGCCTTGAATAAATGTTTTTTTAATCCATAATCAACTCTAGTCTGCAGGCACCGTTTGAAATAATGAGACCGTTAAAGTTAGCAGCAGTTAGCTTAACTACCGCCAATTTACGTTACTCATGTAGAATGAATAATTTCTAAGCTCTCGCCTCCCGCCCGATATAATGCTGTTAACAGTTAAGTCTAACTTTGCACTACATTTGGTACTGTACACAGGGTTCTTACACCTTTTCCAAAGTTAAATTCAAGCACTTTTCAAGCATTTTCAAGGTGCATTTTCAAGCTTTTCAAGCAGCGTACAGCTGTTGTAAATTACATATTTATATGCACATACTTATACTCAAATGATTATTTCCCTACCTCACATTAAATCAGATGTTCTTTATACTATAAACAACCAAATGTGTGTTTCGTAATAGCATTCTACATAAGGATGAACAATTAAAGATAAGAAAACAAAGTTTAATATTGTAAAATGAGTGACCCATATCATATATAGTAGACTGGGCATCCCATATAACCTGGCTGAGCCAATATAAAACAATCAGCCAACTAACTTTTCAATAAATTCTTTATTAACATTTTTAACATTTTTGAGGTCCTTTTAGGGTGGCAGTAAACATACGGCTCTCCAAGGTTAGGACAAAATCATTGAAACACAAAGCTGATATAAAAAAAAGCGTGTGCAGAGATCCTCTTTCTGTGTAAGAGTTTTGGAGGTTTCCAGGGAATTTTTTTCAGAATATGAAACTTTTATTGCCAAAATCTCCCGATAAATACATGTTTGAAGCTTGTAAAGGGAAGATGACAGCTCTCCCTCGCACTAATGCTTTTACGTAGCGATGCTCCCCCCTCCCTCCCGCTGACATTATGAATGTATGGCGTACAGTAATCATAGATAACACGGCAGGGTCCGTTACAGTTTGTTTTCATCTGATTTCAAATAAACAAAGTCTTGACTTTCAGAATATTAAAAATTAAATTAAATATGATAAATACAACTTTGAAGCTTGTAACGGCATAATTACAAGCGGAGAACGGAGTAACTTTACGTCAAAGCAGGCATAACAACAGCCGGTGTTTCTCGTGAGTGTTTTCCCCGGGAAACTAACACAATACACACAAAAGCAAAAATACACAAACACACACACACACAGGGTATATGCAGGAATCCTGAGGTCAAATTTAATACCTTTTAAGACCTTTTTTAAGACCCTTTCCATACATTTTAAGACCTCATCGCAATTTTGAGTTCTAACCGGTTACATTGGCTACACACTTTACCTCACATTTACTATATTGATTGTAAGATAGCACAACTAAACAGAGTGCAGACAGACTACTGAAGCCTCCTCTCCACATGAACTTCAACCTCTCTGTGAAGGTCAGGTTTAATGCAGTATGCTGCTTTGTTGCTTCTGTAGACTCTGTGCTCTTTCATTCCAGTAAAACTCCTCAGAAACCATTAGAAACCAGTATTTGACCAATAAACAAAACAATTGACAAAACTTTGAACTATGAAATATGTTAAACTTTTGGTGAGCTCCATATAGGAGCTCCCTCTCAAATACCCAGGGGTTAAATTGGGCTGGGGCTGTCCGGGGCTAAGCCCTGGCACATAGGACGATGCTCTGATGTCATCACCCTCACACATTTGTCATATGTTTACAAAAGACAATAGCAGATCTCTGTGACCGGATATAGTTTGGCTTAGACCCCGGCCCCACGAGGACGCATACGGTAAAACGCATACGCAAACGCAAAAAAGTCTTCCGTTCACACGCATTCGATTCATTAATGTGTCCGTTCACACTAGACCGCTGGAAATGCTGGAAACGCTGTAGTACATATGTCAGGCCTGTAAGTGGCGCTGCTGCCGGCACAAAATACACCAAAAGCAGCGAAGAAGACCCCGGAGCATGGTTGCCATGGTTGCCCTTCTGTTTATTCTCCGCGGTGGACGGCGTGTTCTCCTGTTGTTTATCTCTCAGGTAGTCCACCAGCAGATGAAAAACACCCACCTCTCGGCCTCTTCCAAGGAACGAGGGAACCGTGCGGCAGAGTTTCCGTTAAAAAAAATGTTCCGCCGGTCAACATGTCTGTTAAAGTTTAAATCTTCCGTACAAAATTAGAAAAGTGCCGATCTGAAGTCTTCTTTGTTATTTATTGAGCTTTAAAACAAATTGATAACGACTCTGTTCTCTGTATAATAATATTTAATAAACGGTGCCTGCCTCTCTTTTCCTCCCCCTCTTCTGACAGCCCAGCAGCAGCAGGAGACGTGGGGAGAGGGAGGCGGGCTATTTCATCGTTATCAGAAAATGATCATATAGGGCTTACACACGGAGCCGTTGGACCCCCAGAGCGTTGCCTATGCCGGTCTACCCACCTTGGGACCCCACCTTGGGACCCCCCCCACAGATCGGAGCAAGGCAACGAAACTTAAAATAAGAAGCAGCATTTTTACGGCGCGCTATGCATGGGGCCGCCTTGAGGGGGTTTCCCGACATGTCGTTTCAGTAAATTAAAGGGTGTTTCATGTTGTCGTTGCTGTGGGACTTCTTAATACCTTGGAAAATGCCGTTTAATACTTTTTAATAGCCTTAATTTTCGCTAAATTGATTTATCAACTTTTAATACTTTTTAAGACCCCGCAGACACCCTGACACACTCGCGAGCTTCCCCCAGACCAGTAATACAAACGAAAATATGTTTCCTCCGTTAGAAAGCTAGGAATATCCTCTTTCCAACAGTGTATAACTCAAAATGTGTCTTCTGGTCAATATGACTGATTTCGATTGAGCAAGTTTAGGCACGAAAAATACTACCAGTAGAAATGCATTGCTTTTATGTGCTTCATCCTCTGAAAACCACAGGATGGCGACTGTCGCAAATACTGACATAGGTACGCTCCTTTTTATTATTGTCACCTGTATAAGCAATTATCCCACATCGAGTTCGCTAACGTTACTAGTGTTAAATATGTTCTTTATTCTCGCGTCCAGGAGAGAAGCTTTAAAATGAGACTAAATGGAGTCTCTGAAAAGATTCAAATGGGATACTTTAATTAAAAAAGGCGCGGTAGTGTTACAGACAGAATATTGTTCCGGCAGAAAACAGCTGTGATCTGGCTCTCCTGAGCAAGAAGAGAAGAGAATGGATCTCTCCTCCGGCGCTGTTATATATCCTCTGCTGGCTCCTCCCCGCCAGCCGGCTCACCTCGTCTCCAATGTCCGTTATTGCATTTAAACAGAGGATAGGTTCTTTTCACATTCAATATATGCTTAACACGCCGTTTCTCCTCATATTCTCTTTCATCACTTTTCATTTAACACATTCTAAACGCTGTAATCAATACTCTAAACAATACTTCTCGGCTCGTTTGGTTTCCGGTCATTCCGGATGTTGTCACATGCTACTCTCGTCTGTAAACAATAATGTATTCAAATAAACTGTACTTTCATTTAATATTCAACATGGTAGTATCTCGACATCTATCGTTGTAGTGTTAAATCAGTAGGTTTCGGTTTTCACCACACCACGTCATTTCGCTTCTCAATTCACCTCTTTAGGAATTCGTAAATTAGCCACATGCTAAATGCTAACCGTAGATGAAGGATTTTCAGAATAAAAGCTTAACTGCTTGTGCACAAGAATTTCTGGTTTTTCAGTATAAAAGAGCGTTTAAACTGACGGTATGTTTAAGCTACATTATACCATCAAAACATTGATTTTCATTTCTAACAGTCCCTCCTTACACACCTAAAAGGTGTGTTTAATACTGAAATCAATGAGTTCTTCATCTGAACTTTGCATATTACATATCTCATATTAACAAACATACAATCAAATGGAATGGTTTTACAGCCGGCTTTACAAAAATACAAAATAAATTCTTGTCTGTGTTCAAACATAAAAGTTTTCCCTTGTGCATAACTTCTAGTGTTTACATTAAATATCATTCTTCAAAATAGCAGCAATGGCTTGGTATCAGAACATTTCTTCGTCCCTCCTTTCACAGAAACCGTTCTCATACCACGCTCAGTGTTAAGGCACTTGTTTTTACAAAGTGAAAAGAAACAAACCATTTTAGAATAGCAATGATTTTTACAACATGAGATCCACCATATTAGAATAGTATAAAGAATAAAATAAAATATCTTGGATTGGCAAAGTAAATTGAAAAATAAAAATAAACTATCTTGGAATAGTGTAAAGTAAATTGACATGGATTCTCATCTCCGAACATCCATATCATTTAAACTAACTCATCATTGTCATCCACATCTGTATACGGGGTGGGTCGTCTTGTTCTGCTAGCATTTGTAACTGTCTCCTGAGAAATTTACCCTCCCTCCTTTCATACCATTTAAGGTATGAAAGTAATATGTTCTCTAGAAGGGGCCGTTGTACGTTCTACTCTGGGGTACGGCATTCTAGACAGTCATTTCTGGGAGAAGATTTTGGTCAGTTACAACAGTTGTAGAGTTTCATCACTTAAAAGTTCCTACTCAGTACCTTTGGGTGGTCTGTTCTAATGCAGTGATAAAGTCCCTGAAATGGTGTGAAAACTTGTGGAATATCAATAACTCATTATACTAATTCATTTTCAATTCTGGTCTACTTAAATAGCTATGCTAACCCCTTTTACAGTGTGTGGAACCTTGGGTGCCCGAGCATGTGATAATTACTCCCTCCTTTAACAAGGATTTTAAAAACAGAAGTCATTTCATTAATGGTTTGTAGTTTAATTCAGGAATTTACATTAATGGCAGATATGTTTCTCCTTTAAATAACATCTCTAAATGTCAGGTCATCTGGTGAATGGATGACCATTAGGAGCTGGTGGCGCTTGTCTTTTAAAACTCATACTCTGGTGCCGTGCGCTCCCTCTGAAGCTGCAAGTAAGATTTAAAACATCTGCAGGGTGGGTTGAGCGACCCCTTCTCCCTAAACGATGTTTGTTGTCACAAATATGCACCATCACAATGAGTGATACAAGGCCATGCATGTATTGCTCCCAACTACATTAGTTTTAAAAAAAAATTAAACTTTGCTTTCGCTCTTTGCCCAGTGTCATTTTAAAACTCTACATCTTGGACGAAAAACAAATGTTATTTCCACCTTAATCTTCCCTCTTGAGGTAATAACCATGCTACAATGGAGAAATCAATACTCTAGATTGGAATACCATCTTTGGCTTGGTACTAGCTCTACCTTTAACATTTTCCATACAAATAAAGATTTGTCTGCTTTTATAGAGTGGTTACTAAAACCATTCCTTTAAACTGTAGGTCTATACTGTAACAAATTAAATCTTCCCCAAATTCACACATGAATAAAAAACTCTTAAAGAATAATTTGTTCATATGATGAAAAGATTGAATAATATGTTCTACCCTCAGTGTGTTTTTAGGGTTATTTAATAGTTTCCTCTTTTTTCTTTATAAATTCACCAATTGATTAATTCATGGCTAATAAATCTTTTTCTTTACGTATTTCTCGTTGGTGAATAAGTGTGTTTATGTGTAAACTCACAAACTCCCGTTTTCCTTCTCTCCCCCTCTGGTTGTCAAGCCACGACCCCCTCACATTCTGCCGGACCATGCCAACTCCTCCGTTCTTTCCTCTCCTCCGTCCACCTTCTCCTCAGTCCATCTGCTCTTGGATCCTTCCGCTGTAACTCTTTTCAGTGTCCCATCTGCTTTGCTTTTCATCTCCTCCTTTACAGTCTCTACTGGTTGCTTGGAGGGCGTATTCCGCTCTCATGTCCCACACTCTGCTCTTGTGCCCAAATCATGTGGCTCAGCTTGGAACTTCATGTCCTGTGGGGGACCGATGAGAGTGTGCCTTTTTATGTCACCTGGTTTTGGTTCTGGATGCCTCAGGTGGAGATAGTTCTGGATGCAGCGTTGGAGTTGTTGGTTCAGCTCTGGTTCTCTGTCTGTTCTATGGAGGAGGAGGAGGAGGAGTCTTCCGTGGTGAGGTCTTTTGTCTGCTTGGACGATGGGGTCGTAGCGTTCTGACAGGTGGAGAGAGAGAGAGAGAGATCTCGGGACGCATTATCTATAGTTAATTCTAACACACTGAGGTAAAATAAATCCAACCTTTTCCACTCTATTTTCCTAATCTTACTATCCATCTTAGTTGTTAAATGTCATCTAAACACAATTCATGTCTACTAATAATTTTACCATATCCCTAAACATTGCCTTCACCCACTGTAACATGTTTATTCCAATTAACTCTTTCAGGAAACCATTTTCTTCTATAAATTTAAATACCTACATGTTTCAAGCACCACATATTTCACACACTATAAAAGAACGTCTCCATATTTTCTCCATCACTTTAAATCTCACTGTTATTTCGAACCGTAGTAACTTTTGTGACTGGACATATCTGCAATGTCGCCACTATCTGCTGGGGAATCTTGTTCATAGAGTTTGTACGTACAAAGCTGTACTTGTGGGTTAGTAGCCTGTGTCTAACAATCATTTTCAATAATTGTGCTCAGGTCACCGATCGGTTGTTCATAGCTTAACAGGGGGTGTTTCTGGTACGGACTAAAACATGGATCCAGTGTATTTAGAGATTCCCCTAATCTGTAAATCCCCATCACTTACATATCCCAATCACTTAAACCCATCTCATCATTTGATACAAGAACTGCATATAAGGGGGTGAATCATCTTGATTATAACCGCCTCTTGTTTGGGACAGAGTATTTCTAACTCCTCCTCTTGTTGCTCAGCTGATCTTTTGGCTCTGGGGATAAGTGAAAGTCTCTGAAACCCAGCTGGAGTCTTGTTAGTGATGTGGGCATTCTATGAGTGAACTAATGGATCCATGTCTTACATAATATTGTACTCCCCTTCCAACCAGAAAAGTGCCAAGTGTAATGAGCACAATCAACAATGCTATTCTGACTCTTATCCCTAGGGGACCCCACAATTGGTTTGGCTTTGTTCTTGTCATCATCTCTATTTTATCCCTGGTTGTGTCCGTTACAGAATTTAAATAATGAGTACAAAAATAACATAACAAATTGGACTCTTTTTACAGATGTAAAACAAAAAATAAGTTTTCACATTAATGTACAATCTATAAAAATCTATAGACAATTTGTCTTTTGAGCTGTTTCTATCTTTATCTTATTTCTATTTATTGTTTTGTTCCAGCTCTGCCAAATCAGTCCTAACTCCCAATAATGTTCTGGAAGTTGCCAGTGAAGGGTGACAATGTGTGAGGTGGTGTCAATTTGCTCCTTTTTCTTTACCTTTAAACCGGAGCGCGTTTGAAGTTCGTTACAACTTTTCACGCTTCCGTCCACCGGGGATCAGCCCACTGTCTTTTGTGAACTTTCACCCTCACCCAATCACCTGGCCGAACAGGAGTCTCTTCTGATGTCTCGTCTGGTATCTCTGTAGTTTTCCTAGCCTGCTGTGTAGACAAAACTTGCATAATATTACTCAGAGTTCTGACATATTCATCCACTTCTATTTGTCTAATATCTAAAACTGGACCACTCCCTCCTTGGAGAAGGCCCGAGCTTCGGCATACCTCTTGTTGACTACATGTTATTATTTATTAACTACGTCACTGAAATCAACATATCTGTATAATCATGACACTCCCTCCTTTGAGCATAAAATGCTCAATTAATATTGCAATGATTACCCTATTCTGAACAGGACATGTAAAACCCATAACGTTGCATTAAATAAATATAACTTCTCCGTGTACCCACAAGGGGTACAAAAATATCGTATGATTTATGGTTTTCTGATGGTATAAATGCATATTCACTAAAAAAAAAAAATCAGCAATTAGCACTTCTAATAGTTTACTTGTTTCAATAATGGCTTTTGTAATGGTATTATGCATCATCGTTGCTGCGAAAAACAATACCCCTGGTGTCGCTAATGCGTCTCAATAATTCTAGGATTAGAGGATTGGTTGACACTGCTGAACTAACATATGATAAAATAATATTTCTCCAAACTGGAGGGAAAATATGAACTATTCTCTCAGAGAGTGACCTGCATGAAAGGCTGGTGCCCCTCACTCAAATGAGATATTGCCTTACACACTACACTATAAATCAGTAAAGTTACTCAAGAATAAATAAATAAAGACTGATTCTTGAAACTGTTGTAAAAACCCTACAACTTCTTCATCCAAGCTCTCAATCAGTGTTATGTTATTTAATCTGCAGCTCACGCCTTAAAACAGATACTTCAGACCGATTATAAAATTGTGTTTATGAGAAAAATGTAATCTGACTCCATAAATCAAATAATTGTTTGATTAAAAACTGCACTTCTGGCTAACAATAAATGAAGTTCCCCTTTAAACACAGCCCCGGTCTTCTGACGGGGTCCATCTATGTACTGGCTGGAAAATGTTGGGCCAGTCTCCGTCGCTCCGTCACTGTTCTCCCGCTAACAGTCACTCTCTAGTTCAGCTGGGTTCTTGTTGACTTCTTCACTGGTTTGAGACAAGCGACCCTATCGGACACCTCCCTTTGTAGCCAGACTTCACCACCACAGAATCGAGTTTCTGTTTTCAGGTCTGGACAGCTTCACGTCAGGTGTATCGCCCCCCCTTGCATATTTTGGGTGGAAGCCCGTCTTCTTGACCTCACTAGTTGTGTGGACACAATAGTTTTCTGTGTGGGGGAACAACATCACTCGTAATGTATTTTCCTTCTCACAATTACAAAAATAGTCTGCTAAATGTTCTACTCTGCTACTTCTAATCTGTGGATGCTCTGTGTAAATGCAATATTCTACTCACTATCTTTTAAATAACATTCAACCTCTCCCTCCTGTGGTGACATATGTGGCTCTATGTAGCTGGATTTCCAAATACTCTAGTGCTGAAGATGCATCACCTGATGGTCTGGTCCTCTAAGCTTCCTCAATGTTGTGGTTGATACCAGGCTGTCTGCGGCATTTGGTTCATGTTTGGAAATTCTGTACGTCTTTGACATCTCTGGGTTGCTTGGTATTTCATATCATGGTAAATGAGATGTTGTCTCCATTCTTCAATGGGTATAGCGTCTAATGCCACCACATCTCCCAGGCTTGCCTGCACTGATTGGGGAAGGGCGTTAATGACCGCGTTCTTCCACAGCATTACGACAGACGGTGAAACGTCATGTCGTTCTCCAGTGGAGTCCTCCCACACTCCTTCACATCTCTTCAGGAAGGCATACATGTCTTCCCCCGGTTCTTTTCTCAGGCTGTTGAGGGCATGTAAACTCCGTGTTGTTGGGTAGATGTGACGAATAGCAGCCCAATAATTCGACCTGATGTAGTTGAATGGAGTGTCATCTGGGTCATTTGTGCAATTGGCCTCGGAATCTATTGCTCTCACTTCAAGTCGTCTTTCAATCCGTCCGAGCAGGGCCCTCATGTCTCCCAAGCACAGGTGGTCCTGGGCTGTGTATCTCTTCAGATCATTCACCCACTTCTGACCTCCTTTCGTGAATGGAGGTAGCTTTGACACTAATGCTTCCATGTCCCTGTGAGTCCATGATTTGTATTGAAATCCTCCTCTTCCAGCCGCTATCAATGGCATGGAGGTATATGCACCGGTTCTTCGTTCTTCTTGTTCTCTCCGTTGTCTATCTGCCATCATGTCCTGGAATCTTACATCTTCTTGTCGTCTTTCCGCCAGAAGTTGTTGGTTTTTATCTTCCTCCCTTTGTCTTTCTGCAACAATGTCATTATGGGCTTCAACTGACTTTCGTCTCTCTTCAATAATGTCATTATGGGCTTCAACTGCCTTTCGTCTCTCTTCCATTCCTCTGTTGAGTTCCTTTTCCATTATTCTGCCGAGTTCTTCCACATGTAAGCTGTTTGTCAATCCTTGGCTGGCATCTTCCAGATGGAATACCAGACTTGCAACCATAGCTTTTCTTTTTTCAGCTCTGTTCATAGCAATGTTTACAGGTCCATACCAAGAGGGTTGTCCGGCTTTGATCCATGCGTTTTCCTGTTGTAGATATTCAGCATTCTCATGTTCAACTACAGCTTTTCTATGGGCTT
The DNA here is from genome assembly GCF_949606895.1 of Notothenia rossii. NCBI lineage: Eukaryota > Metazoa > Chordata > Actinopteri > Perciformes > Nototheniidae > Notothenia > Notothenia rossii. The sequence goes on from NC_136902.1 coordinate 48,072,548, forward strand.
CCGTTGGTCCAGGTTGATCATCTGCTGGAATCAATCCTCTCGTTTGCCACTGTTCTAACAGTTTCTCTATTTGGTTCCATGTCCTCTGTGTTTTACTTGAAACTGTTAAAGCATCGGATCTGATTTTTACCCTTTCCTTGATATCTGCAGTTGAGCCTGGCCCTGCGTCTAGTCTCAACTTAGTTTGTTTTGGTGACATGTTCTCTAATTATTTATGAACTTATCAAAGATGAAGCACTAATCTTCTGACTAGCACCTTCGTTGCTGTTTGTCCGAACTTTAACTTTTTTTTTTTTTTTTCTTGCTCAAGGTTTTATTATTTTTATAGATTTTTTTTTTTTTTAAGTTTAAGGTAAAATATTAATAAAGTTAATTAATATATAAAAAATATGCAAAATTAAAATATGAAATGTTAAAATAAAGTTGTACCGTGTATGGTTTTGACTTTGAAATATGAATTTGGTTCAAATTCACAATGTTATGGTGTTTCCGCTATTTGGGTAATAATTCTGTACTACCACCAGAGTGCGCTATTTTAAATTCCAGCTTAATCCACTAGGGAATAGCTGTTTCAAAACTGACTCGTTTTTAACAAGGAGAAACTTAGTTTCCTCAAAAATATCTTTAAAATAGGAAGAACATTACACTATGGTTAAACAACACAGCACATAACCGCCAAAACACATTTGCAAAGAAGAATATTCACAAAACCGCCAATACACATTTACCAGCAGAAGTACTTCCAATAGTTCTAACTCTAACAAGAAGTATGATGTTCTTTAGAAGATGGAATGCCTAGCCTCAGTGTGTTAAAGCAAACAGAGTACTTCAATTAGCATTTCATGAAATGGCGACTGCCGTGTGGCTCACCGTGAACATGAGGTCAAGACAAGATGGCAACTGGTTTTCCAACCTTTGACCTGAAGAACAAAGGGATTTGAGAAAACACCTGGAGTTGAAATTGGTGAGGTGATATTTTGTCTAGTAAATTCAACACACAACACTGTAGTTTAAAATAACATTTCTATTTAGTTTACAATGATAAATGGGCCTCATACCCTTACGTCATAGCCCTCTACCCATGTACGTAAATGTTTTGACTTTAAGAGCAAGTATGGTCATCTCTTCTGTTTAAACACGCTATTTATGGGACAAATAGGACGCTATCCAAACACAATCAGAAGAATATCGTCTATCTAACGCACGAATGTCGCACTTCCTGCCGTAATCCACAACGCAATGTCTTGAAAAACAGAAATAAAGTAACCACTGAAAGCTTCAAACTCCTCAGGCCTTTTCCTTGAAAAAGGACTTTTTTAAAACAGCCTCACACTGTTGTTACACAAAACACTCACTCCAATAACCTTAGCTTCAAACTTTGGCTGTGTCTTTGCCTCAAGCAGTCCCGACTGCTTAATGGCCTAAAACCATTCACGTAAAACGTAAAACGCAACAAAAGACACATATAGTGATTGGCCTCTAGCCGACATGTAATAACAGACAAACGAATAGCATGCAGGGTTAAATAGAAAAAAAGAAATTGAACTCACCCTGCCTGTAACAAAGCAACGCCACGTGGTAGGATACCAATGTTTATCAATTTAGGCTTGTTTTAACTTAAATTGCACAGCTATTTTCAGGATCCGCTGGCCGCCGTCAAACACACAGAACTAACATTGTCCTACATTAACTATTGAAGAATTCGATATAACAGGTTTCTCCTTACCTAGTTGATTTGAGCTCTCTGTGTGTTGAACGGATGCCAGCAGGTCCAGCAAGCAGCCCGCTGTAGTCTCTCCCGGTTTTGCGAGATCCCGGCTAGCTCGCCAATTGTTAAATATGTTCTTTATTCTCGCGTCCAGGAGAGAAGCTTTAAAATGAGACTAAATGGAGTCTCTGAAAAGATTCAAATGGGATACTTTAATTAAAAAAGGCGCGGTAGTGTTACAGACAGAATATTGTTCCGGCAGAAAACAGCTGTGATCTGGCTCTCCTGAGCAAGAAGAGAAGATAATGGATCTCTCCTCCGGCGCTGTTATATATCCTCTGCTGGCTCCTCCCCGCCAGCCGGCTCACCTCGTCTCCAATGTCCGTTATTGCATTTAAACAGAGGATAGGTTCTTTTCACATTCAATATATGCTTAACACGCCGTTTCTCCTCATATTCTCTTTCATCACTTTTCATTTAACACATTCTAAACGCTGTAATCAATACTCTAAACAATACTTCTCGGCTCGTTTGGTTTCCGGCCATTCCGGATGTTGTCACATGCTACTCTCGTCTGTAAACAATAATGTATTCAAATAAACTGTACTTTCATTTAATATTCAACATGGTAGTATCTCGACATCTATCGTTGTAGTGTTAAATCAGTAGGTTTCGGTTTTCACCACACCACGTCATTTCGCTTCTCAATTCACCTCTTTAGGAATTCTTAAATTAGCCACATGCTAAATGCTAACCGTAGATGAAGGATTTTCAGAATAAAAGCTTAACTGCTTGTGCACAAGAATTTCAGTTTTTTCAGTATAAAAGAGCGTTTAAACTGACGGTATGTTTAAGCTACATTATACCATCAAAACATTGATTTTAATTTCTAACACTAGCTTAAACAAACATAACATGCAACGTTAGCCTAATCCAAAATGCTCTACTACGGCTTACCTTTCATATGGCTCGTCAGCGCAGACTCTCCCATCGCGAATAATTGAAATTCTTTAAATTCTTTGTGGCAAACTGTGCAGAAGGTGAATCGTTGGGTTGATCCTCGTTTTAGCCACAGCTTGTATTTCTTTTCGGATAGCCAACGCTCGTTAAAACGGCAACCTCCTGGCATACTGTTATTCTCTCATTAGAATGTCCAGGTCACACAAAATAAAACACTTGCAGGTCGCGCGCATAGCGCGGGAAGGCCTGAGCGGAGCTGTTTTATGTAGAAGCGAAGCAACTAAGCTCGCTCCGACTTCTTTATTTTCTTTTAATCTAAAAACCGAACTATTCAGTCAGACAGCAATTTATTGTAAAAGTAAAGCATTTACAATTTCAAGCACTTTATCTCAAATCCAAGCACCATTCCCAAAATTCAAGCACTTTTCAAGTCATGAAAACACCTCGTAAAGATTCAAGCATTTTCAAGGATTTCAAGCACCCGTACGAACCCTGTGTACATGTGCAATTGACCAATTCCAGTTGTGGAGGAAGTTTCATATGATTTAGGTTAAGTAAAAGTACAAATACCACCCTGTCAATATACTATAAGTAAAAGGCCTGCACTTAAAACCTGACTTAAGTAAAAGTATGCGATTACAATCAGCTAAATGTACTTTAAGTATAAGTAAAAGCACTCATTGTGCATTGAAATTGTTCCTGTCAGTGTTTTACTTTATTTGGGATGCTTTTAGGTTTTATATTACTGCTGCATGAATGTCTATGTTACATTTGACTTCTGTTCATGGTAATGGCCGAGCTGATCTGATTTGCTATCAAATGTTTTTGTCAGTGTCTGACCCATCCAGCCAAATATGATGTACAGTGTACTTATATTTTTGTTTATTGTTATCTTACAGTCATCTCCAGCCTTCAGGAGTACTCTGGTCCAGTGGAGGCAACCCTACATCCTAGCAGTTGGGACCACAGCTCCATGAGTACTACATTGTGTTGGATGGTGAGCTCCTTCCCTGCAAGGCCAAGTCTTCCCTGTCAGTTTTGATGAACTTTTTAAAGCACATTATGTGTTTGGGATCTCCTACGACCAGGCCTTAAATGTGACCTGCTCTATCGAAATCAGTCGCATTAACCCGAAGACACATTTTGAGTTGTATATGTCGCCAGTAGGGATGGGATTTTTGTATGTTGAATGATGATGCGTTATATTTACTGTCTGTATATGTATTTTAAGCAGAAGTGGGGACAAATGTGTGTTTCCATTCATAAAAAGGGGTTAGCTGTCAGGTGGGCGGAGTATGCGTGTTGTCGCAGTTGGTGTGAATCAGCTGGATGAGGGCAGCGTGATTGGCTGCTGCCAATCAATGAGTCACAACCTTCCGAACGTCAGCCCATCTCACTATCCTTTAGACCACCACTACTTATGCCCCCAGGCCTCCACAAACCCAACCAGCTGCCATGCCTTCATGTTCCTTAGTACCCCCACCTGCCCAGGACAGCCAGGCATTATGGGACTCCCTGCGGGCAGAGCTCCAACAGGACCTTAAAGACCAGATGTTAACACTGGGCATGTCTCTCATGGAAGAGATGCGTGGTCAAATTGCTAACCTCTCTCTGGGGCCTGTTGACTCGACTGCACAGAGGCAAAACCCACAAGCAGGGCCCGCATTTCAGCCTAGGCCTCGTCAACCACCCCCGGGCACAGCCAGGACTCAGTTCCAGTGGGACCCTCAAGGTCGGCCAATCTGTTTAGAGTGTGGGTAGGCGGGCCACACCCGCCGGTTCTGTTCCAGACGACGCTCTGGACCTTCTGATTTTAGTCCCCTCGGTCGCTGCCGGGGAGGGGACCCAGACCACACCCTCAACAAAGCCTGCATTTATTGGTACCTATGTAATTGATGTAATTATAAGTGGTGAAAATATTCCTTGTATATTGGACACTGGTTCGTAAGTCACTCTGTTCAGTTATTCTCTGTTTCAGGAGAAGTTTGGGGAAAGATTGGTCCGAAGAGACATCCCCTGGCTCACTCTGAAGGCGGCAAATGGGCTTCAAATCTCATACATTGGATCTGCGCTTTTGGACTTTGAGGTCAATGGGGTGAAGGTAATGGGGAAGGGTGTGGTGGTGGTTGAAGATTCCTGCCTGCAACAGGAATGTGCCTTATTGGGGATGAATTTGATTGGGGACTGTTGGCAAACTATCTTCCAGGATGGTCACCAAGGAGAGGCGGCCTTCAGGTCAACACTGCCACTTGCGGTCAGCACAGCCTGGGGAAAGGCTTTTGCTGTTTGTCGACGAGTGGGCCGTGTTGGATCCCCCACCGAACTGCAGGGGGTTGCCAAACTGCCCCGTCAGTCCACTATGTTGGTTCCCCCAGAGACAGAAATGATTATCTGGACCCAGGTGCCCCAAGCAGTTGGCACCCCAGACTGCTGTGTTATGGTGGAAAATCTCCAGAATGATGACCAGGAGTGGCGGGTAGCGAGGACACTGAGCTGGGTAAGGAGTGGAAGAGTGCCGATAAGAGTGTGTAACCCCCATCCCTTCTCCATAGAGATCCCCCAGCGTCGTACCCTGGCTACAGTGTCCCAGGTGGATCCTCAGGCTGTGAAGACCGAGGAGGAGTTGGTGTTGACCCACACGGGGCCATCTGCGGTGGAGGTAGAGGTGAGGAGTATAAGCAGCACTCCAGTCCCGAATGCTACTGTACCTCCAGATCATCCGGCCCTGGCATTGCAGGGAGAGGACCTCAACCATAACGAGCAGCAGCGTTTAAGTGATCTACTTCGGAGGTGGACCAAGGTTTTTGCAGCCAATGAAGATGATTTTGGCCACACAAGTGCAGTCTTGCATCAGATCCCTACCGGTGATGCACCTCCAATCCGACAGAGACACAGGCCAGTTCCACCAACACTCTATGCTGAGTTATGAGCCCTACTGGAAGATATGTTGGAAAATGGGGTTGTAAGGGAAAGTTCCAGCCCCTGGGCAGCACCTGTAGTGTTGGTAAGGAAAAAGGATGGATCGTGGCGTTTTTGTGTAGATTACTGGAAACTTAATGCCATAACTCACAAAGATGCTTTTCCTTTGCGAAGAGTCGTAGAGTCGCTCACCCACCTCAAGGAGTCAGCTTGGTACTCCACCCTGGATCTGGCTAGCGGTTACTGGCAGGTTGCGGTGGACCCCCGAGACCAGGAGAAAACCGCCTTCACAACACCAGTGGGCCTCTTCCAGTTTGAGCTGATGCCGTTTGGTCTGTGCAATGCTCCAGCCACATTCCAGCGGCTCATGCAACGCTGTTTGGGATGGCAAGTAAATGACTTTCTATTGATATACCTGGATGATATCATTGTGTATTCTCCCTGCTTTGATAGTCATCTTAAGCACCTGGAACAAGTGTTTGAGAGACTACGCCAGCACGGCCTAAAGCTCCAGCCCCACAAATGTCACCTGTTCCAGAAGGAATTGAAGTACTTGGGACATGTGGTCAGTAAGAAAGGGGTGGCCACGGACCCAGAAAAAACTGCAGTTGTGCAGGAATGGCCGGTCCCCAAGACAGTCACTCAAGTCCGTTCTTTCTTGGGCTTTGCAGGCTACTACCACCGATTCATCCCTGCCTTTTCCCGGCTGGCAGCTCCCCTGAATTTTCTGCTTCGGGGTACTGTAGGGGTTAAATCAACAACAGTTAAGTGGTCTCAAGAGTGCCAGGGTGCGTTTGAGGAACTTAAGCGAGCTCTATTAAAGGCGCCTGTGTTGGCTTATGCAGATTTCAAATTACCCTTCCTGTTGTATACAGATGCCAGCTTGGATGGGCTGGGTGCAGTACTATCACAGGTTCAGCAGGGGAGGGAACGAGTGATTGCATATGCCAGCCCTAGTCTAAGCCCTAGAGAAAAGAATGACCAGAACTATGATTCTTTTAAGTTAGAGTTTCTGGCGCTATTTTGGGAAATCACAGAGAAGTTCAAACACTACTTGTGGGGCACAGAATTCACAGTGTTTACAGACAACAATCCCCTGGTACACCTGGGGACAGCCAACCTCGGGGCCATGGAACAGAGGTGGGCAGCCCAGCTGGCAAACTTCACCTTTTCAGTCAAGTATCGACCCGGTGTGGAAAACCGGAATGCAGATGTCTTGTCCCGGCTCCCAGGGGAAGTAGATGTCAAAGCAGTCTACAACGTGTCCAGAGCTCAGGGAGGTCTAAGAGTGAATGATCCACTAGCTGGAAAGGACTGTAATCCAGGGTCTTGGCTGGAGTGTCAACAGGGAGACCCAGAGTTGGAAAAGGTGAGACAATTGATAAACCGAGGGTTAAATGTGTCTCAGGTGCGACGGTCTGAGTTCCCCCAAGTGCACGGGTGGTTACAGACATGGGATCGGCTGGAACTTTGTGACGGAATCTTGGGGCGCTGCTTTCAGGAACCCGACACAGGCCAGCAGGCTTTCCAGTTGATTGTCCCAACCCAACATGCCTGGGAGCTGTGGGAAGATTACCACAAAGCGGCTGGACATGCCAACAGCGAAAAGGTCTCTAGTATCCTGCAGCGCAGATTCTACTGGCTGGGGACGGCTAAGGACATAAAGTCCTGGACAGTAGTATGCCCACAATGTGTGACAGGGAAGGCTGGTCCCAAGGTGAGGGCCCCTATTCAGCCCATTGTATCCAGTTACCCATGGGAGGTTGTAGCCCTGGACTATTTATCATTGGGACGGCCAACCGACACCCACCACAGGGTGTCCGCGGGGTCTTAAAAAGTATTAAAAGTTGATAAATCAATTTAGCGAAAATTAAGGCTATTAAAAAATATTAAACGGCATTTTCCAAGGTATTAAGAAGGTCCACAGCAACGACAACATGAAACAGTGAAACACCCTTTAATTTACTGAAACGACATGTCGGGAAACCCCCCAAGGCGGCCTCATGCATAGCGCGCGCCGTAAAATGCTGCTTATTATTTTAAGTTTCGTTGCCTTGCTCCGCTCTGTGGGGGGGGGGGGAAACTAAGCGACTACGGTAACGGGTCCCAAGGTGGGTAGACCGGCATACGCAACGCTCTGGGGGTCCAACGGCTCCGTGTGTAAGCCCTATATGATCATTTTCTGATAACGATGAAATAGCCCGCCTCCCTCTCCCCGCGTCTCCTGCTGCTGCTGGGCTGTCAGAAGAGGGGGAGGAAAAGAGGCAGGCACCGTTTATTAAATATTCTTATATTATTATACAGAGAACAGAGTCGTTATCAATTTGTTTGAAAGCTCAATAAATAACAAAGAAGACCTCTGACCGGCACTTTTCTAATTTTGTACGGAAGATTTAAACTTTAACGGACATGTTGACCGGCGGAACATTTTTTTTACGGAAACTGCCGCACGGTCCCCTCGTTCCTTGGAAGAGGCGGTGAGGTGGGTGTTTTTCATCTGCTGTGGACTACCGGAGAGATATACAGCAGGAGAACACGCCGTCCACCGCGGAGAATAAACAGAAGGGCAACCATGCTCCGGGGTCTTCTTCACTGCTTTTGGTGTATTTCGGGAGGCAGCAGCGCCACTTACAGGCCTCGTTTCCAGCATTTCCAGCGGTCTAGTGTGAACGGACACGTTAATGAATCGAATGCGTGTGAACGGAAGCCTTTTTTGCGCTTGCGTATGCGTCCTCGTGGGGCCGGGGTCTAAGCCAAACTATATCCGGTCACAGAGATCTGCTATTTTAAAGTAAAGTCAACACATATCGACCCTAAATACACTGTAAAAAAAAAATCCGTTGAAAAACGGACAAAGTGCTGGTAATTTGCTGCCAGGACATTGTCCGTTATTCTACAGACACTTCCGTCAACCCTTTAACGGATATTTCTGTAGATTAACAAGACTTTGTCTGTACCATATACGGACACTTCTGTCAACCTTATAACGGATATTTCTGTAGATTAACAAGACTTTGTCCGTAATATTTACGGACACTTCTGTTAATCCTAATACGGACAATTCCGTATTTTAACAGTCCTTAGTATGTACTATTTACAGACACTTCCGTTAATCCCAATATCTTTTTTTTTAAATCTTGGGATAAAAAATATATATATATCCTAATACTAAATAAATAACAATCATTACACTTTCAAGCAAACTGAATAAAGCACAATATATAGAAATTGAACAAAATGTATACCATTTTTTCCATACAAGTGCATTTATTTCCTTTTTGCTAATGTATAAAGTGCATTTAATGATGAAATGAAAAAACTGAACTTTTCTCCCACTGCTGTTGCACCCTACTGGCTCACCTGTCAGTGAGGAAGGAGGAGCCCCCTCCAGGAGGATGTAGCGACTCCGTCCTACACCTCCCACTCAACATTCCCCGCTGACAGGCACTGCCCCAACCTGTAGGAGAACATGCAGTGACAAATATCACCCTCCCAACTTCCCTCCCCCCGAACATGGGGGATTTGAACCCAAAGAATCTGTGGTGGTGGGCAATAATTTTACCCCTCGCTACCTGAGTGCCATACAAATGTTTTTTTTTTAAGACATTTCCATACAATTGTAAAACCCTAACATGAACATACATTCAAGTATGTAAAATAACAGCAACAATAACCTTTTTCTTAACACCATGATGTTAGAGGTCGGGCTGTGTGTACATGTGCGCCTCAAGATCAAATTAGTAGTTATAAATTCCTCCCAATGTTTGCCACTGCTGTTGCACCCTACTGGCTCACCTGTCAGTGAGGAAGGAGGAGCCCCCTCCAAGAGGATGTAGCAACTCCGTCCTACACCTCCCACTCAACATTCCCCGCTGACAGGCGCTGCCCCAACCTGTAGGAGAACATGCAGTGACAAATTAAAAAAAAGTAAACTTTTTTTTTTTTTAAGTGTGTGTGTGTTGGTATGTTTAGTCCAAAAGTCCAGTCCAAAAAGTTCGGTTTTGAGCTTTGAGGAAAGCTCACATGTGCCAGTCAAATTCCTTCAGCTCAGTCACGAGCTTCGACAGTTTTGGAGGAATGTGATGCTGTTTCTTCCCCTTCATCTCAGCCTTGGACCCTCGGTCAGGATTCATTCCAAAGAAAACTCTAAGGAAACAGAAATATGTTTAGCTGCACATGCAACTAAATGAATGAAACTGAACTAAAGAGTAACATGCAGACAAAGCTGAGATACTACTTGTAGTGTGGCTCTACAGGAGTGGAGCCGTCTAAAATAGCATACATTTGTTTTCTCCACCATGCCCGTGTGTGTGTTTCCATCTACAGCTAATGTTGCAAAATACTACTACTACAATAACACTTTGCTCCTGTAAGCTGAGCAACTCAGACAACGTGCTGTTAAAGTCTGCTCATCACCAACATACTATACTGGAAATCTCAGCATAACCCGTGCACCTGTGACTTGTGTGGATATACTGTACGTGCAATGAACGATCTCAGGGCACCGTTAACTCAGTGCATGAGTAGCACAGCTAGTAGTAGTCGCTAGTAGTCACGAGTGCTGAAAGAAGTTGTGACGATTGATAACAAACTTTTAATCTGAAATGTATGTCTAAAATTAATGAACAATGAGTAATGGTCTATTTTGTGACAAAAAAATATATAATTTACATGAGCCGTCAAAAATGGCCGGCGAGTCTGTTGTAAACAGTGCTGTCCGGGAAGATTGTTTCAATGACAGTGGGACCTCTTTCTGGTCCCTCTGAACCCGTTCTGGATCACCACTCCTCGGTGGTGGTAATAGGTTTGCATTTGAGAATACAAACATTATGCACCTTTACAATATGAATTAACAAAACTATTATTTTGTGCTGACAAACTAGGCTATATAGTGTATTTAGTGACTTTTCCTGTCATAATCACCACTGTGACATAGCCTACAGCAGCCTACTGTAGCAGCCTCTATATTTTATATGTAAAATGTCTTGGTATTTGCTACATTTATCGTGGAGTTGTGTGTTTGTTAAACATACATATACAATTTAGAGGTGACAGTGTGCGGTGTTATAGTTTGTTAAATGCACAGGTGAACATTTGACAGGAGGAGTTACTAAATCCACAATGGTTTTGGTTATTGGCTACATACTATAGGTGGATCATGTTTGTTTGTATTCTCATAATGCAGACCAATTCACATAATCACGATAGGCGAGTTGTGATCCAGTGCACAAAGACGGAGGTCCAGATTTCATTGCAGCAGCTTTACAGGCAACCAAGGTAAAGAGGGTTGATTTATTTGCATCGATTATGATTGTACACAGTCTATATACATTTTAGTCACAAAATAGATAACATAGTTGCTCAATTTTGATTTCACACATACAACCACTGCATTAAAACTGCATCTAAATTTGCTACTTTCAATATCGCAGTCTACTTGTCAGATTTCAGTCAATCTTAAGTGTGACACAACCACTAAGCTCATCTGCAACAAGAGCACAGGCGTCAAACGTTGAGTGGAGTGGTAACTGTGACACTCGGTGCAAATGTACACGTTACACAACAAGTATTAACATTGGGGCATGAATCCTGGTATGGATTTTGTTATATTAGTCACAAAAGCAGCTCACATAGAATAGCCTAAATGTGTGTCTTTGGTTAAAGAGATAGCTCAGAGATAGTTGTTAGGAATATTGTACATGTTTTCCCAATCACCCAGTGTCAGAGCCTAATAAATGCCAAATGCCTTAGGGCAGACCTTTTCTATGTACTTGGTGTAGTCTGAAGTTATATGAAAGAGCATGGGCCTTCAACAGGAAGCTGCAAAATGTGCTGCCTGTGTTATAGGAACATTTATTAAGTATTGAGGGTTTAAGTGATTATATGTTTGATAATACACATTAACATGAAACAAACAATAGAAAAGATCATGTGTAAGCAAACAAACTTTACACAACACTGGTGATAGTGCTGTCAAACAGGTCTATGAACTCTATGAAAAAGTTGAATCTGCAATACAATTTTAGGCAGTATTTGGGTCCCTGGTTCATCTCTCTCAGCTAAGGGGTCCTTGGACTGAACAACATTGAAGACCCCTGTCAAAGAGCAATGAATATCTTGGCTCGATTGTAGAGTGTCAATGGGATCAAAACATATAATATATATTATATTTAATAATCATGATCCCATAAGCATCCTGGAATTGAGCACAACTATGCTAGTAATCTAAGGGACGATGAGTGGATACCTTTTTACATGCTTTGTCTGGTGGGAAGCCCTCAGTCTCAGAATTTGAATACCCCAGCTTATACATTTCAAAACAATGAGCTGCTTACCTTTGCATGAATTCCAGGGTAAGAGACATCTCCTTTGGATATTCAATGTTGCAGACATAAAACAAGCAGAAAGCATAGCTCAGGGCCACAATGGGGGAGGTGATGTGGTCATTCACAACTTCCTGATCAACAGCAATCTGGAATAGATGGTCACCTTAAACATAGATCACAAAAACAATATGTATTAGTAATTTAAAAAAATAATAACGTACACACGTGCCAAATCTTCCATACTCAGCCCAAACACAGGTTATGGTAAGAACAAGCAACAAATACTTTGAAAAGGTATTCTACATTTAGTTTGTCAGACTTTACATACAAGTGTACTTAAATTTAAAGATTTTGGCCCTAATCAACATAGTTCTGAGCACCATTTACAAAACAAAATCAACCAACTCTATACCTTTTCATCACAACAAATCGTCTCATCAGTAAACCTAAGAACAAATGGAGAACATATCTCCAAGCTTGCTGGGATGCAAAAATGATTCAACTACAAACCTCTGATTAGGATGCATGGGGTACAGGGGAGGCTGAGTTCAGCATCTGCGGAGTACTGTTTTCGAAAAATAAAACAACAAAGATACACATATGAATGTGTTGATTTTATGTTTCCAATGTACGCAAACACACAGTCAGGCAGGCAAATAGACCATCTGCCAGCGTCTGTATCAGAGGCAACCATAGACAATAATGTTAATAGTAGTTATAAAAAAATATTGTTTACACAAACATAATCGATTAATGTTAGGATCAGAATCCTTTTCGGTCAGGGGGGGAAAGTCTGTCCTTACAAGACCTTGTTCTATTAGGGGACAGCATTTGGTCCTCCAAGACAGAGGAGCTCTGCCGGGATGGAAGTGTATAATTATATGAGGGATTTTCTCCTGGTCGGGAAAATAAATCAAGGATTTTACTGATTTCTTTTTATCTTCGTTTCCAGGAGAGATGGTTTACCAATTTCGATATTATCAGCAGCGCAAAGTGGGGTTTAAAATCCATAAAATGTACCTCATTTTTGCAGAAAAGGTGATCAGGGTTTTCCTTGAAGTATCTCACAATGCCACAGATCAGCTGTACTGGACCTTCACCCATCTTCATCCCTTTGGTGTCAAGGAAGTTGTTGATGCCCGGTTCTTTTTTGGAAAGCTCCTGTGCCAGCTTGTTTTGTAACGAAAAGCCAAGGAGTCTAGATGCATGATCAAACAGGTGAGCAGCTTCAAAAAGAAATGGCCACGCTTCCTTTAGGACCTTTACATTGGTTCCGTCGTTGATGGTTTCACGCTGGATGGGATATGTTTCAGCCATCAGTTTTCGAAACAGATGACTCCTAAAGATATGAGGCAACAGTTAATCAAACTAATAAATTCAATCAATAATAAAACAAATGATCAATATAAATACAGATAAATCAATTTCGGGTGAAAATAGCTGATATACAAGCGCACAACGAGTCCCATTGTGAACTTGTAGATCAGTTATTTTTTGTTAGTTATACAAAACCAATTTGAATTGATATACCAAAAATAAATCAAACTCAAATATTAGCCTCTCAATTACTCAATCAAAAAGTAATCCATACATACACAAGAACATAATGGATGGTTGGAGCCCTACCTGAGGATCATGGGTTTTGAAGGCACTTTTCAATTCATTTCGTTTTGACAGCAGTTCTGCTCTACTCTCAGTTCCCTTTACAGCAACATCCCACTCCACACATCCATAACGATCGGAATTTCTTGACTTTTTCTTCCGCTGAACTTCACCCTCTCCACCCTCTGCTCGCCTCTTTCCTGGGGTTGATGTTCTCTTAATATTTTCAACTCTGTTTTCTAGCTGGGTAAAGAGAGGACCACAACCATCTTTTGCAAACGGCATATTTCCAAAGGGCTCTGTCTGTTTGAAAGACAGAGGATATTGTCCTACAATGTTCTTGGCGATTTCCATCAGCTTGGATCTACCAGGTCTTCCAGGGTGTTTATGGAGGTAATCATCAACAACGATCCGAACCATCTGTAGTCTTTCTTTCGACTTTACCCATTTATTTTCACCCAACACATCCATGAGCTTTGAGGGCATTTTGTGCCATGGTATGGAATATGGCTCACAGGATGGGGAGTGGGCAGATGGGGTATGGGCAGGTGGTGCTTCAGGTGGTGTTGGGGACAGATCATCACTCTGTGGCAGAGGTGTAGATGTAGGGCCAGGGCCAGGGCTTCTGAACTGTGGTGCAGCTTGTGAATCTATGGATGACATACCCCATAAATTAACCACATCACCGATGCTACTAATTAATTAATACACTGGTTTTCAATGTCCGTTGGAGACCACCAGGGGTACAAATGGACCCTTAAGGGTCTGTGAATTTGTACAGACAGTATACAGGGTTGGGCAATATATTGATATATCATATGAGATTATTGAATAGGATTTTGGGTATCATATTGTGATACCTGTTGTGTTTTCCTGATTTTAAAGAATGAACTGAACTTACCCAACTGTTAACATTACATAGTCATAAATACATAATGGTGATATTTGATTTTGTCGGTGTTGTCCACCCCTCAGTACTGTGCAGATTAGGGTTACAAATAAAAAAACTTACCTCCTTGGAAAGCCTTAACGAGTCTTCTGCACTGAATGAGTGGCAGAGTGTCCTGAATGTCCGGGGCATCCACAAGGATCAGGTCATCTTCACATTGAACTCCTAATTCCACCAGTCTAGCCATGAGTGCATCCATCTTATCACTACTGAGCGATGGTATGGCTTTCTTAACCACATCTTTCACAAGCTCCATGTTGGCATGTGTTTAAGAGGAATGAGCAACCTCGCACCTCTCTGGTAAGAAGAAAGTGGATAATAATCATTAAGTTTGTCCAGATTTTGGCAGCTGTATTGACCGCAGTGTTTGGGGGGAAAACACTGTGCCAATGGAAGCTAACGGGAAGCTAACGTTAGCCCGCGTCCTTTTGCAATACTACTTTTAATCCAGATGTAACCACAACATAACACACACACCTTCAAATGTCAACGAAGCCTATCGAATATATATTAGTCGATATGATACTATTATAGCTGTATTGACCGCAGTGTTTGGGCGGAAAACACTGTACCAATGGAAGCTAACGGGAAGCTAACGTTAGCCCGCGGCCTTTTGCAATACTACTTTTAATCCAAATGTAACCACAACATAACACACACACACCTTCAAATGTCAACAAAGCCTATCGAATATATATTAGTCGATATGATACTATTATAGCTGTATTGACCGCAGTGTTTGGGGGGAAAACACTGTACCAATGGAAGCTAACGGGAAGCTAACGTTAGCCCGCGGCCTTTTGCAATACTACTTTTAATCCAAATGTAACCACAACATAACACACACACCTTCAAATGTCAACGAAGCCTATCGAATATATATTAGTCGATATGATACTATTATAGCTGTATTGACCGCAGTGTTTGGGGGGAAAACATTGTGCCAATGGAAGCTAACATTAGCCCGCTGCCTTTTACAATACTACTTTTAATCCAAATGTAACCACAACATAACACACACACCTTCAAATGTCAACAAAGCCTATCGAATATATATTAGTCGATATGATATTATTATAGCTGTATTGACCGCGGTGTTTGGGGGGAAAACACTGTGCCAATGGAAGCTAACGTTAGCCAGGTTGGAAAGATACTAATAAAACAACAACACACAAACCTGCGAAAATAAACTAACCATAAATACAAACTTTACCTATCAATTCAATGAACTGGCCAACTTTTGCACGGGGGGATACTGCTTAAGGACTATATTCTAACTGGGGCCAGTTAGAAGAGAGTTACCTGCCAGACGTACACGTAATAAAACAAATATTTAACATTAACACAAATGTTATGTTTACCATAAATGTCCTTTTTGATTAAGAAATGAGGTTCCATTCCCAAATTAAACACAATGAACCAACCTACCGAGCAGACTTTCAGGTTCACTTTCAGTGCGGGATTCCTGTAATGGCGGCCACAGATATTTTTTACCGTGCAAAAGCACCCACAATGCAATGCGCAACCAGTGTTGCCAGATTCTGTGAGGGACACAAACAAGCCACAAGGTCTAGAGAAAATAAGCCCAAAAGAAGTGAAGTGGGCCACATGAGCACTTTAAACCTATACAGCAACTATTAGAAAATAGCAGATCACAACGTGCCGCGACGCGACGCGTTGTGAGCTTGTAGACCTGCTATTTTCAAATAAAATCTTGGGGGAAACTTATAATAAGCAGACCTGGCAACGCTGTTTTCAACGGCAAAAGTAATGTAAAAGTCGATTACAGTACTTAAACAGTAAAATTTTACACCACATTGGCCATCATTTTACGGATTTTTCTTAGAGTGTATAGTCTATATTAAGAACGAAAAAAATCATAACATATATATATCCTTTTTTGTAAACATATGACAAATGTGTGAGGGTGATGACGTCAGAGCATCGTCCTATGTGCCAGGGCTTAGCCCCGGACAGCCCCAGCCCAATTTAACCCCCGGGTATTTGAGAGGGTGCTCCTATATGGCATTACCCCGCTGAAGCTCACCAAAGTTTAACATATTTCATAGTTCAAAGTTTTTGTCAATTGTTTTGTTTATTGGTCAAATACTGGTTTCTAATGGTTTCTGAGGAGTTTTACTGGAATGAAAGAACACAGAGTCTACAGAAGCAAAAAAGCAGCATACTGCATTAAACCTGACCTTCACAGAGAGGTTGAAGTTCATGTGGAAAGGAGGCTTCAGTAGTCTGTCTGCACTCTGTTTAGTTTTGCTATCTTACTATCAATATAGTAAATGTGAGGTAAAGTGTGTAGCCAATGTAACCGGTTAGAACTCAAAGTTGGAATGAGGTCTTAAAATGTATGGAAAGGGTCTTAAAAAAGGTCTTAAAAGGTATTAAATTTGACTTCAGGATTCCTGCATATACCCTGCACCAGTATATCCTGGTTATGACAGATCTGTTTTCCAGGTATGCTGTGGCAGTGCCCACCAAGGACCAGACAGCCCAGACGACGGCGAGACATTTGTGGACCGCTCTCATCCAGCCTTTCGGGTGCCCAGAACGGTTCTTGACGGACCGAGGAGGTGCCTTTGAGTCTGAGGTAATGCGACAGCTCTGTGAATTGTATGGCTGTACAAAGAGCCGCACTACCCCATACCATCCCCAGGGAAATGGGGCCTGTGAGCGTTTCAACAGAACTTTGCTGTCATTATTGGGCACACTGGGTGCAGAGGAGCAGGTACGGTGGAGGGAAAAGCTGCCAGCTTTAGTTCAGGCTTACAACAACACTGTACATTGTAGCACTAAATTGACTCCCTACTTTATACTGTTTGGCCGTCACGCCAGACTGCCTGTTGATCTGTGTGTAGGTGTTGTCCCCCCACAGAAAAAGGGAACAATTAATGGCTGGGTGAGAACACACCATCAGACACTGCTTGAAGCATATAGCCGGATACGAGCTCATACCAAGCAAAGGCAGAACTGAGACCAGGCACGGTATGATAAAAAGGCCCATGCTATCCCCTTGTTGCCCGGAGGGAGGGTGCTGATCAGGAACTTTAGACGGAGAGCCAGAGGCAAGTTGGAACCACATTGGGTGCCTTCTCCCTATGTTGTTGTCTCACAGGTACGGCCTGGCCATCCAGTGTATAGTATCCGGCCCCAAGGGAATGAAGGACCGATACGGACGATGCACCGCAACAACCTGCGTCCCTGCCCAGCAGGATTATGGACTGAATCTCAGGTGTGTCCTCAAGAAATTGATTCCCAGCCTAAACAGCCTGTATTCTTGTTGCCTTTTGCCCCTGTAGCTAGGTGGGATTCCCAGCCTACTCCAGTCATACCAGGCTTAGTCCCTGAGCCAGAGCACTTTAGGGAACTAGAGCAGGTCCCAGCTCAGTTGGACCCTGAGCCTCAATTGGAGGGTGGGCTTGTGCCAGGGGAAGGACAAGGCCCTGTGAGAAGGTCGCAGCGTCAACATTTTGGGGTGCCTCCACAAAGGTACCAGGTCTAAGGGGTAGTCGGGACAACCACCAATATCGGGGGGGGGGGGAAATGTCGCCAGTAGGGATGGGATTTTTGCATGTCAAATGATGATGCGTTATATTTACTGTGTGTATATGTATTTTAAGCAGAAGTGGGGACAAATGTGTGTTTTCATTCATAAAAAGGGGTTAGCTGTCAGGTGGGCGGACTATGTGTGCTGTCGCAGCTGGTGTGTATCAGCTGGATGAGGGCAGAGTGATTGGCTGCTGCCTGCCCAGCCTTCCATGGAGCCACGTGGATTGGCCGGTGGTTGCTTAACCTCTTAAGCACTGAGCCTGTTTTTCAGGTTTCAGGCTCCAAAATGCCACGAACACAGCAAAGACTATATCTTCACTTCTAAAAGGGGTACATTAATAATATTTTCTCTCAAAGCAAGGTTACATCTGTGAGTTGGATATAGACGTGTCAGAATCAATCTAGATGTTTTTATTTTAAACGAAATTCAGATGGAACATATTAAAAACATGTAAATTATAATGTGCGCCTAAAAAAAACAACATTACTTATAGTGAAAACCACCCTTGAATGATAGGTTAGTAGACTAAAAGCTTTAGGAATCCAAACTATAACATATAATAAGTACCCTGTATCAAGATTCATGAAAAACAAGTGAAATTTGACCTTTTTAGAGAGGTTTAGAAAAATAAAGTCCAGGCGGACTCACCTCTGGATAATTTGGGAACCATCGGTTCCATTTGACCTTTTTCACTGTAAAAATAATTGTATTACTTTGAATTATCACTATAGGTATTAATTCCATCCAAATACAACTGTTGTGAAAAAAGTAAATTAAATTAAATTAAAAAAACATACTCTGTTATCCTCTTAGGCCCCACAATGCTAACAGTGAGCCTCTGGATTAGCCCCGAGCGAAAAATGCTAACCTATTATGCACCGGAAATCACTCCTAGCTCCCTTATTACTTATCCCAGCTGCACATCCAACACATCGTTTATGATCGTAAAGACACATAATCTAACGGTGCCCACCTCAACACTGAAAGATACACACTTGCAACGTTATCAACAAAAACCTAAATCAAAAGAAGTGGCGCTAGGTAGCTACACAATGTTAACGTGGCTTACCTTTGTCTTTGTCTGGTCTAAACTGGTCTTCAATGGCATTAAAACGATAAAAACGATGATTTAGTTAATCCATAGGTTAATATCCAATGTGGCTGTGTCCCCTTTGAAATGTTCTGATAATCTATAAGCAATAAAACTGCAATTCCGTTATCTGCTGTCCGCTCTGTGCTACGTGCGCTCTGGGTCCTGCAATTCCTGCTTCCTTACGTAGTAAACAATAAGTAAAGTCTGCGGCGTAAAGTGCTTACGCCGGCTTGCATTCTTCATACTTTACGCAGGACCATATCTCTGGAACCCATTGGTCGATTTGGGTGATTTACACCTTTTTCTTAACCAAAATATCCAATAGAATCGAGGGGGAATTCCCAAATCCACGTAAACATTACCATAGAACTATATAATAGAGAAGCAAACAAAGCACTACCTGAAATTACAAGCCTGGACGGCAAAACCTTATACCCAGTATGAGGGCTCTCAAGTTTTGAACAGAGTTCAGAGTGAGATTTTGGCAACTTCTGGCTCCCCTCAAAGTTCCCATGAAGCCCTCGGTACCGCGAATGTCAACAGGGGGGGGGTGCTAGTGGAGTATGAAGCCCTCTGTATCGCGAATGTCAACGGGGGGGGGGGGGGGGGGGGTTGCTAGTGGAGTGCACGCGTCTCAAACAAGCTTAATTTGTTTACAAAATTGCGGCGCAACTTGGTGGGCGGTACCCTGGAAAGAGATCTCTGCGTGAGAAATACAAGGTGTGGCGTGTGAGCGTGTGAATGGAGTGAAATGCGTGTGTCTCACGCCAAATGCGTGAGACTTGAGAGCTCTGCAGTATATTGCCATAAATATGATGGTGGATTATCAGTAAAAAATTATACGTGACACAAAGGCATTGGATTAACCTTGAGCGGCGTTTTTATTCCGGTGGACACAACTTTTGATCACAAATCAAAAAAGGTAAGATGTAATTATTGTAATATTTTTGAAACCGGATGTTGTTTACTTTCTCTTTTCTGGCTGATAGCTCCGCAATTCGGGGTCCTACAGTGATGACATTACATGTGTGGAATCTGTGGAGTCTCAGCTTTAATCGTATATCTTGTTTGTGCAGTGACGATAAGTAGTAAGCGCATTGCTACCGTGAGTGCTGTGCAAAAGTCCGTTAGCATTAGTTAGCATTTTTCCGCTCCATGCTAATTCAAAGGCTTGGTATTACTCTTGTGTTTCTTTTAGCTAAAAATGGTTCATATTGTTAGTTAGCTGAGTTTCTTATTGTTAAAAGGGTATGGAACATTAATAGTTTCATAAATGTTAAGAAGCCCTGAGACATAGTCTCGTAAAAAAACTGTGGGGGGGGGTCCACCGGGGGGACACTCGTGCTTAAGAGGTTAAAGCGAGGACCCGGGACATTTACCGGGAGAGCCGGGAGAACGGAAAAGATGAAGCTACGAGGCGAAGAGGGAACGGGAAGCAAGGCTCTGGACGGATCAACGAGGAAGCGACCGTGAGGTGGAGGTCCATTGTGGAAGTTCTGCTGCACTGCGATTTGCTGTACGGCTGCCAGCCGCTGATCGACGGGTCGGTTGAAGGCAGCATTGTAACGTTCCCAAGTTCCTGTTTATTGCAACGCTCCCAAGTTCCTGTTTATTGCAACGCACTCAAGTTCCTGTTATTGCAACGCACTCAAGTTCCTGTTATTGCAACGCACTCAAATTCCTGATCATTGCAAAGTCCTCAAGTTCCTGTCTTTTGCACCGCGCGCTTGTTCCTATCAGAGCCAGTGCGCATCTGAGTCGGACGTGCTCCGAACTATTGGGAGACGCACGCCAAGTCTCCAGCTGCTGTCTTCCAACCAGATCCCTGGGTCGCTCAGTATTGGAACACGCTGCGCTTAAGGAAGGGTGAGAGAAATAACTTTGAACTCCTCTCGGTCTGAGGTGTTCCTGACCGAGAGCGGACCCATAATCATTTTAACTCGGGCCATGTCTTGGCAGGCTGTCACTGGTTAAATGAACAAAGGGAGTATGGAGTGCAAATAGTGCCACTCGTTGTCATTTGGCCACCAGTGCCAGTGACTGTTCCATTTTTACTCCTTAGCGGCCAGTGAGTGGGAGAGCATGTGCATTGTGTGATGTGTGTAGTGCTTTCTTTAAATAGACGTGTCATGTATCTAGTGACTCCCTGATAGAAGTTTCATTTGTGTAGTGATTCCCTAATAGAAGTGCCATGTGTTTGCGTTATTTGCATGCTTTTGTGATCTTTTACTGTTAGTTGTACTATTAATAGAGAGCCGCAGTGACGCGTCGTAAAACCCGGAAGTAAGTTAGCATTTTTAGCACTTCCGGTTCCTTCCTCAAAAAGCAATGCATTTTTTCCATAGGTTTTTGGAAAATAACTCGAAATAAGGTCTGTGGTTGACACAAATTTAAGAGGTAATTGACGTTTTGTTCTACGACATTAAATACATCAGCAGTGACCCCACTGGGGATTTTTGAAGAGTTTACGTGTCTGAAAAACGATGGTTGTTACCGAATGGCTGAATAGGGCTACAGAAATTGTCGAGGCCGTTGTACGTCATTACGCCGAACACGTAAACACTCCCGCTAAGTTTGTTTTCCCCTGTGTTCTGCTTAAAAGCAAGTACCTGCCTATCTTTAGTATCTGTATATCTATATCTGACCATTAGAATCTGTATTTTTGAAATTGTCGTTTTTAACACCGTAGTTTTACAAATTATAGAATAATTAATTACCAGTGTTTTCCAATTTTACTCGGCAGTTCGTTTCGTTGGCTAACGTTAGCTAAAGCTAGCGCTACTAGTTAGCTACGCAATGGTTTGTTGCTTTGCTCCGGGTTGCAGCCACAGGTCTTCGCATGAAACGTGCTTGTTCTATCGTTTCCCGGCCAATGTTTTCCAAAGGAGAGTGTGGATTCGTGCCATGAGGTAAGCTGACGTTACATTTTTGTCCATGTCACGGTGAAATGTAAATCATGGGTAGTGACTGTATCGCCGTTATAGAGATGGCGCTGCTGAAAAGACCGCAACACAAGTAAAGATAATGAATACATCCTATTAAAACCTGTGTGGCTTATATGATAAGTCTTATTAGTACAAGCAGCATAACGTTTCACCATTTAACTAAAGATTGTAGTCAGGGAAATCAGTTTGACATATTGAACTAATAACATGGTGTCTTCACAGGTCTCACTAAAAAATCTATTAGAAAGCTGCAGCTGATTCAGAACACCGCTGCTCGAGTCCTCACTAACACTAAGAAAGTGGATCACATCACTCCTGTTCTGAAGTCTTTACACTGGCTTCCTGTGTGTCAAAGAATATATTTCAAAAATACTGCTGCTGTTTATAAAGCACTGAATGGTTTAGGACCAAAATGCATTTCTGACCTCCTGCTAAATGATGAACCATCCAGATCTCTCAGGTCTTCAGGGACTGGTCAGCTTTCTGTCCCCAGAGTCAGAACTAAACATGGTAAAGCAGCGTACAGTTATTATGTTCCAAATATCTGGAACAAACTCCCAGAAACCTGCAGGTCCGCTGCAACTTACTACTTTTAAATCCAGGCTGAAGACTTTTCTTTTTGTCGCTGCTCTTAATTGAACTATTAATATCTTAGACTGCACTGTAACTTTTATCCATGTATTTTTTCTTTTAATGTTTATTTTATTAGCTTTTCTTTTTAATGACTGATTTTAAATGCCATTTTCTTAATGTCTTTCATTTTTTGTAAAGCACTTTGAATTGCCTTGTGTTGAAAAGTGCTATATAAATAAACTTGCCTTGCCTAATAAAGATTTCATGTGACACATAAAATTGATTTGTTGATGGGAATTAATGTGAATAAATTAACTCGGTCTTAAAAGGTTAACGGTACTCTTGCTATCACTACTCACCGACACTATAAACCTTTTCCCTCATGCTAGCCCTGACAACACCGGTAAGCACACCTTCATCTAGGCTGCACTGTAACGTGTCCTGACTTGTAGTGGTTCTCTCCTCTATCTACACTCTTCTTGTCATCTTTGTAAAATGATATCAGACTGGTAATTGACACAGCCATGACTTCTAGTTAAATTCAGTGTGGCTAAAATGAAAAGCTTTGTTAAAATATGCAAGCACGCGAAAGTCAAATTCAGCTTTATCCTCAAATATTCTACATGTGTTATACATCCAGAAATATCAAAATATCGTTTCCCACAGTGTGACATGTATACATAAAACAAAAAGGGCCTAGATAAACGTGGTATACATTAAACAAAACGGGCCTAGATAACCGGGGTATACAGTTTAAAATGTTAATATATTTAAAGTTTTCAAAGTGCAGTTTCAGTGCAAGTCAGTTGAAACGATCTTAAGTTGGCGTGACGTTGAACTCGTGCGACCCTGCTGCTGTACTGGCTTGTAGTTCGTTTATAGCATAACGTTAGCATTTTGCTTCTGCCGACTAGATTTATTATTCAAAAATTATAAAAGTAGGGTTGACATGTGGATATTATCCGGCTGAACAAAACGTGATCCATCTCTTAAATATGTGTCAACCACAGACCTTATTTCGAGCTATTTTCCAAAATCCTATGGAGAAATTGCATTGCGTCTTAGACGAAGGAACCGGAAGAAGTTTACTTCCGGGTTTAAGGACGCGTCACTGCGGCTCTCTATAGTCCCTCCGGCCAGCAGGGGGTGGAGTAGAGCAGTAACAGCCTGAACGACGGGGTGGTCTATAGGCACTGCATTACTTGGCCTTGATACATTTCCATGTGAGAAGCTTTGTTGATATGTTCCCTTACTGTTAACTTAATTTATAATAAAGATCATATTGTGTTACCTGATATCTGCCTGTTCCTCGTGTGTGTGGGTTAATTGGGGGATTAAAAGAACTGGTTGCCAGCAAGTGGGCCATTACATAGAGGGCTCACTCGCGACACCTTAAAATTACTGCTGGAAAGAGGATATTCCTAGCTTTCTAATGATATCAGGATTGTTTTTGTACTCCAAATATTAAGCGAAATATGTCACATTATATAATGACTGTCACTGAGTCATCATTTTGAGAAAAAGGCCTTCAAATTTTTTTCTTCTCTGGAGTCCATCAATCTGATTGATTATTAGCGGAGCAAATGATCAAAATACAACGGAGGGAAGATATTTTCGTTTGGATTACTGGTCTGGGGGAACTCGCGAGTGTGTGTGTGTGTATACGTGTGTGTGTGTGTTTTTGTCTTTTTGCGTTTGTGTGCATTGCGTTTGTTTCCCGGGGAAAACCCTCACAAGAAACACCGGCTGTTATGCCTGCTGTGACGTTACATTACTCCGTTCTCCGCTTGTAATTATGCCGTTACAAGCTTCAAAGTTGTATTTATCATCTGAATTTGCCGAAACAAGTTTAATATTCTGAAAGCCAAGACTTTCTTTATTTGAAATCAGATGAAAACAAACTGTAACTGACCCTGCCGTGTTATTTATGATTACTCTACGCTTACATTCATAATGTCAGCCGGAGGGAGGGGGGGCGGCGCTGCGGAAGAGCAGATTGCCTGTCATCTTCCCTTTACAAGCTTAAAGAATGTATTTATCGTGTGAGTTTGCAAATAAAAGTTTCATATTCTGAAAGCCAAGACTTTGTTTGTTTAAAATCAAACAAAACACCCGAACCCCGAAAAAATATTTTTTTACGCAAATCCACGTTTATTTTGAAATGAGCCGTTGTGAATTCCGACTGATTTCGATAGAGCGGGTCACAAATGGCATGTACACATTTTTGCAGACCACCATCTACAACATTGATGTAAACTGGTTGCCATGTACACTTTTAGATGTTCGGTCATCCTGCTCGGTGATTGTTAGTCTTTCAAAGCACTATTCTTGTCAGTTTACTTTGCAAATTAGCACTAGTGTATGGTATTCCACGTTGTCCATTTGTTGTAACAGGATTTTGGAATAAAGTGTTTACCCAGGCTCAAGAGGCCTAATGACCAAATGTACACACATTTCCACTTACAGATGTAGCACTTCATTTCAGACTCCAGTTTACAGCTTCCTGCCTAAGACCAGTATAGAGGAATGTTAAGCCCTCCCACTATTTTCCAAGAGGGCGTTGCCAGACTTTCAATTTCAGGTTTTAACCAGGAGATGGCGCTTCATTCACAAATACAGAAAGACAAGTTTCATGGACTTTCAGTTGTGTTTTGAAGAGCATTTGAACACATCAATATTTTAGATACTATACTAAAGTATATCTAATCTTGTAATTCAATAACATATAGTCTTTATATATTAAATAATCATAATAATAATGTAAATGTTTAGATTACACTTCTTTATTTGTTATGCTCATACTTTTACCTTTAGAATCGTTTGCTTTAATATGCAGTATATTTGTTGTATATTTTTGTGTTTGCTTCCTCCTGCTCCCTTTCGGACACATACTGTATGATTTATTATTATTATTAATATGAATATATTATTAAGATAAGATTAGATGTCTTTATTGATTGAACATTTTAGTTTAGAATGTGCTGTCTCACGGTAATTCAGAAGGCTCACAGGTCACATTCCGACCATTATTTAAAACAATAGTTGCTTTCACACCGTCTACAGTTTGATTTGTATAGAGGGAGCTCTGTGGCTGAATGGCCAGCGATTAGGTGCGGCGCATTTATCATAGGTGATCAGAGCTAACTGCCTGCCGTCAGATTTCATTTAAAAAACAGATCGGATTTTAAGACTATTTATGCGCTCATAAAGAATGATAAGAATAAATATAATGCGTATTGAACTAGTTTCATTAATTAGTGGGTTTATTTAACACTAGAACCACCAATCGGGTCAATTTGTGTGATGTGTGTTGTGTGTGTGCAATGTAACTTTTTTTCAATAAAATATTAAAGTCTCTCAGTCCGTGACTTTTCCTGAAAGTGTGTTATGGAGCACCCTATGTTGTTAAAAATTGCATTTTAATAGCGGGATTTGACGGGTTTAGGTAGGCCTATACAAAAACCTCTGGCGGTTCTAGTGTTAAGGTAATTAGGAATAGTAGAAGCCCTTTTTTATCAGTTACGAATTTAGCAGTTGAACATAAAAGTCACCTAACTGAGGGTCACTTGCAATGACAGTGTTGTGTCTACTGTAAGCTTGTCACTCAGAGTAACCTACAGTTAATTTCGCTGCTGGAGAAGAAAGATCAGGGGGGAGGGGGGGAGAGAGCTGTGGTTGATGGGCCATTAGTTGTGTAAATACACAGCTGAGAGCTGCCGTTTCATTCAGACTGTTTAAAAAACGATAACAACGGACTATTTTTCAAGATCAAGATCCCTCCGCTACGCTTTGGGATCCTGATCTGCCGACGAGGCTCCATTGAAATATAAATATTTGTAGTGAATTACTGAGTTTAGGCACGTTAATAACGTTTTAATGAAGTTGAATACAGTAAATTCATATTTGTCAGGGATTTCATGTCATTTCATGTAGATCTGCAATAAAAATATTTTTGGGGAATGGGGGGGTCTGGGACCCGGAGTAATCTGCGGCCGTGAGCTGTTATGTGCCATCACGACACGCATGGTGTTCTTTTTTTATATATTATAATGAAGTGCGAGCTGTGTGCTCGAGTCTTCCTGCCTGTCGGCTCTGCTCATGGATGTATAATAAGGCTCTGCTGCTCCAAGATGATGGTCTAGCTTCAGCAGCTTCATTACCTACGGGTGCGTTCGTTAATATTAACTGCGCGTCCGGAGTCACTGTGGCACAGACTGGACCGCTGGTGAAGAGCTGTTAGAAAGGCCGTTCAGGTGTTCAGAGCAGAGCTCCCTGTCGGAGCGGAAGAGCGTGATGTGAACTGAAAAGTTTTTCTGTGGCAATATTATTTAAGGAATCGTTGAGCTAGCTAGCTGGCATATATTGTCACTATCTGCTAACGTTAGCTTTAGCCTTCTATTTCTAATAGTTTTTTTCATAGGCTATAAACAGAGGTGGTATAAGTACATATATATATATTATATATATATATATATATATATATATATATATATATATATATTGTACTTGAGTAAAAGTAGAAGCACTCAGATCTTGTACTAGAATAAAAGTAGAAGTACTCAGATCTTGTACTTGAGTAAAAGTAGAAGCACTCAGGTCTTGTACTTGAGTAAAAGTAGAAGCACACAGATCTTGTAGAGTAAAAGTAGAAGTACTCAGATCTTGTTCTTGATTAAAAGTAGAAGTACTCAGGTCTTGTACTTGAGTAAAAGTAGAAGTACTCAGATCTTGTACTTGAGTAAAAGTAGAAGTACCAGAGTGTAGGAATACTCTGTTACAATAAAAGTCCTGCATTCAAAATGTTCCTCAAGTGAAAGTAGAAAAGTATTCTCATCAAAATATAGTGAAAGTAGCGACAGTAAAAGTAGTCCTTGTGCAGATTGGTCCATTTCAGAATAATATATATGATATGTTTTATAATGATTGATCATGAAAGTGTTCTCAAAGCTGGTAAAGGTGCAGCTAGTTTGAATGACTTTGTATACTGCAGGGTAGCTTGTGGATTTACTCCAGGTGGAACTAAAGTCTGATTTAACACTTGTTTATATTTCACATCATTCATCCACATCTGTAAAATAACTAAAGGTATTAAATACATGGAGTGGAGTAGAAGTAAACCATGTACCTCTGAACTGTAGTGGGGTAGAAGAACAAAGTAGCAAAACATTGAAATACTTAAATAAAGTACAAGTATCTCAAAATTGTGCCCAAGTATAGTACTTGTTGAGTTTATGAACTTAGTTACTTTACACCATGTGGCCATAAAGATAGAAAGACTAAGCCTTGCACAGAGGCATAAAAATACATTTTCAAAATGCTCAACAGTGCTTCCAAAATTATAAACTGACTGCTACACAATTAAAACAAATGCTTTTATATATTTCTATTAGATGTGACTCTTTGGCGTTTCTGTTATTATTAACACTGCTGCTTTAGTTGTTCTGACTGCTGAAATCCTCTGTTATTCCTCATTTTAAAGCCGATATTCCGTGGGGTGGGGGAGCCGGGGGCTCGGATCCTTGTCACCTTTGTCATACAGATGAGTTTGCATCCCAAAGCCTCAGTCACCTTAATTCATGTAATAAAAACATCTCAGGTCAGTAACACTCAAAGCTAAATGTGCAATACCATGTTCAGCTATGTTACTATTTATAATGTTATTGTTGTTACATCAGAAGATGTACATATTGGAATGATTTCTTAACTTACAGCTATTTTTTACAATGTGTGTTGGAGGGATTTATTAAATTACTATGAATATTGTCATTGTTGAAGGTTTTTAGAGAAGGATGAACTATAAGCCTGAATTACATAACATTTTATACCTAAAAACATAAAAGCCACAATAAATAAATCACAATTATTGTAGTTATTTTTACCTCCCGTATTGCTTTCAACCCACCAGCTTTTATGGTGTTGTTACGTCACTAACTGTAAGCTTGTCACATACAGTCTATGGTCACTCAGAGTTACCTACAGTTAATTTAGCTGCTGGAGAAGAAAGATCAGGGGGGGAGGGGGGAGAGAGCTGACGTTTCATTCACACTGTTTAAAAAACGGTAACAATGGACTATTTTTCTTAGCGGATGCATGTCAATTTAAATCGATACATACAACTAATTTTTAAATCAATAAAAACATTTTCTAAATCCATAAAAGCATTTAAATTAATATTGGGATTCATGTTGTTACTTTGTTGAGAATGTGGCCATGTAATAAGCGGGATAATTTGCAGCGACTTCTTCCTTATGGGGAAAAACACCCGTCATGCAGACCAAGATCCCTCCGCTGCGCGTTGGGGTCCTGATCTGCCGACGAGGATCCATTAAAATATAAATATTTTTAGTGAATTACTGAGTTTAGGCACTTTAATAACGTTTTAATGAAGTTGAATACAGTATATTCATATGTGTCAGTGATTTCATTTCAATTCGGCGAACATAAACATAAATGATCGTGGTGAAGATGATGATTAAATTAGGATTAAAAATCGAGAGCCGGGCTGCATTTCCTCCCGTTCGTTTTTTTCGACTAAACAACATTATTTTGTTAAATAACAACATGGTGATGTTTTGTAAATGATTACATGTCTCTTATTTAGCACAGAGTATGATATCCGTGACATATGGATCTTAACAAAGTTCCGCTGTACATCTAGCGTACTGTATCTGACTTTATTTCTCATGAGCTCCAGTGTGGAACCCCACTGCACCCCCTGGTGGATCAATGATCCATTGCAGCTGGCTTCATTATAATTACATTTATCTATCACGGGGGCGGTCTCAAGTCAAGCTGGAGGTTTTCCCTTTAGCGAGGGCAGATCACGTACCAATCACGGCCCTCGCGTTTCAAATTGTCTGAAATGAATCGCTACATCTGTATGACCAATGTATTTTGTGGGTTGTTTGATGTTGCTACTGATTAGATGTTATATTTAAAACACATCAAAATCACATTTTTTTAAATAAACATGTTTTCAAGAATCTAATGTCTACTTTATTTCCTGAAGTGTTAATGATTCAACCCAAAATTGTTTGTTTGGTGTACATCAGCTAAACAGCACTGAAACAGTGTGAAAAATGACCATGGAGTACATTTTCTCTCTCAAAGTGTTGAATAATCAGCTCTGCACAGTGACACTAAAACACTGACTAAGAGTACATTTAAACTCTCTGAGGGTTCTAGGCATACACTACACGTGTTGGAAAGCACTCAAACAGTGTCAAAAAAGTTATAGATATAGTGTATTTTTTTTACTCCCAAAGTGTTCAAATCTAACTCTTTATTTGGAGTTTATATTTTACTCTTTTGACAGTGTTCAGAGAACACCAAACTCTTGGACCTATATACACCCGAGCAGTGCTTAATTTGTAAATCATAAGGTGCCGGAACGCAAAGTACATATGACAGCTCAGGGATGACGAGACGCGTACAGGTCCCGGAACGTATACAGAAAAGGTGCTGAAAACAACATGAAAATGTCCACTTGCAACGCTGTGGGACTTACAAGCCTCAATTTCAAATAGTATCCATGGTATAAATGTTATGACGATAATTTATAATTTTTTAGGCTAGTACGCACAACATAGGCAAATGCCCACATCACCACAGGTGGGACTTCAGTATACAGCCAGCAATTAATTTCTCAACAGGTTTAACGTGTAAAAAAAATATTTATTAGGCCTATTCAAAGATTGGCACGGCGGCCTATTAATAGACAGTATGTTTGCTCACCATATTTAGTTGTTTAAAACACCCCACATCACGAGCATGTCCGGATTGTCCTCCATCTCTTTTTTTCTGCTTTTACTGCGTGTGTCTGTGGCAGTTCTGTGTCCTTTGGCCACCCAGGACCTCACGTACGGGACTGGATTGAATTTAGCCAGGGGGGGTCCAACAAGATTTAGGAAGAGTAAAGATGACATGGTAGATGTGAGCAAAGAGCTACGGTTGGGAGTGCAAATCAAGTTCATTTGAGAAAATCCGCGCTCACATTCAGCACTTGCAATGGGAATGCTGTTGACAGCAACAAGTAACTCCATCAGCTCATCGGGGGTGTCTTTACCATCTGAGTCTCTGTACGTTCTGTAGGCCCGTATGACTGCGCGCGGGTTGGCAATGTTGAAGCGCTGACACAGTGACTCGACCTCAGTCTCTCCATACAGCGCACCTGCGTCCTCGGGCCAGTATTGTGCGTAAAGCACCTTCAACTCCTCAATGAACTTGTTATATCCAGTTTTATCTGGCATCCGGCCTCCTTGAGATAACATACGGTCCTCCAAGTTCTTGGCCACAGTTAGAAAAAACTGACCTGTCGCTGGACGTCCCACACTCTTCTACGCTCAATGCGCTCTCCTCTCCTACTGAATCTTCCTGCTGTAAGCCAGCTGATGTCGCGGTTCCGCTCGCCTCTTGCTCCGGCTGTTGTACCGGGCTAGTTGATGCCAGGGTACCCACCCGTTGCTGTTGTTGGTCCACCTGGCTGACGGTAGCTGGCTCCTGTTCCGGCTGGCGGTGAACCTGACCCGCTGCCCGGGCTTGGCTAGCTGTCGGTTAGCTAGCTGGCTAGCTGTTGCGGCGCTAACCTCCTCCTGGTTTTGACCATCAACATGACCGCTGCAGCTGCCCTCGTCGCTGCTTGTGGAGGCTTTTCTGACTCGTTTTGAAGTGTCTTTTACCTCTTCCTTCTTTTTGAAGAAAGACAGTAAATTTAACTGTCTTTTTGACATGCTTGCATTGAATCACCGTTTCTTCCTCTCTGCGACGTGCTCCTCATGTGGCGAATTTCAAAAGTGAAAGACGTTTGTCCGTTGGTCCAGCTTTTCAGTGCGTCAACACAGATCTCCGACTCTTTCAAATCTTAATCTTAATAAACGACATTAAATTCTTGGGATTTTTTCTGTAAATTAATATCTGCATATTTTATTTCATTTTAACCATTTTTTATTTTTATTTTTTGTGAGAGGTACCGGATCTGCCCAAATAGGTGCCGGAACACAGGGTGGCCAAAATGAAGAGGTGCCGGATCCTGTTCCGGCAGGATCCGGCTCAAATTAACCACTGCACCCGAGACTGGTGTTAAATGTACTCTTATAGAGTACAATGTACACTCTGGTTTTTGCTGTGTAGGCTGCTGATTTAAATAAGGGCTATTCAAGTAAGTGTCTGTACTAGTTACAGCATTGAAAGTGTTCAGAGAACACCAAACTCTTGGACCTATATACACCCCGAGACTGGTGTTAAGTGTACTCTTTTAGAGTACAATGTACACTCTGGTTTTTGCTGTGTAGGCTGCTGATTTAAATAAGGGCTATTCAAGTAAGTGTCTGTACTAGTTACAGCATTTGATTTAGTTCAAGAAAAATGATCCTCTGATTTACAGGCAACTCTTCACCAAAATAAGTTAGTGGGAAAAAGTATTGTTGTGCTCCAGGACGTAATGAAAACAACATAGAAATGTATTTGCCCAGGCTACACCTGTGTCATGAACACCAGGCCAGTCCTTGGCAGAGTAATACTAATAAAACAAGGTAGACCGTCCCACTGACGCTCATATCACAGTGAATTAATTTTAACATAATAGTTACTGTGGGGAATATAATTAAAGCACAATACAGACTTTAAAAGTCAAAAAGAAGGTTAACATTTCAGTGGGTTTTACTATAGGTATCAGAATAGAGATCAGAGAAAGGAGCTCCGGGAATGAAAGGAAAGAAAAATGGTATAGGGGGAGGCAGGATCTACTGATTATGACAGAGGAGAGAAGAATGTCAAAGAAAAGAAACATGTGCATTTAAAATATCAGGGAGCAGAAGATGAGCGGAGGGCAGAGGGGTGAGCAGGAGACCAGAGAGAGAAGCCTTTTTTTCCTCGGGGGGGGGGGGTGCAGGGCTCTTCTAATCAATCCATTGTAAAATCAATGCTCTGTATAATTAGGGCAATCCAAGGGTAAAAAAAACACCCTGCTCTGCATTTTGCCTTCATCTGCACTCAGTCTTTGCTTTCTCCTGTATTAACACTTTCATCATAAACGGCTTCAGGTCAGTAACGTTATTCCAAATTGGCTGGAATAATTAAAAACCTCTAGGTCCTCGCTGTTTGACTTATCACAAAGTGCAATACCCTAAAAGGCAACAATACACCATCATAAACTTTAGCTAAGCTTATAAGCAGTCTGATGGTATATTTTAATAGTATTTAGCCCCGCTCCACCTTGTAAGGTTTCAGCATTAGAGTTTTTTTTGTTTATTGTTTTGTTTTTATTATTGTGGCCTTGCATTTTATTTTGATATTGACTCTACCCTCTCTTTTCAGGTGTCTACACTTCCTGTCGTTGTGTGTCACCTGCCAGCTTGATTGTGGTCTCCTGATCATGATTGTTTTCACCTGTGCCCCATTAAACGTTGTGTGTGCCCTGCTCTCCTTTTGTCTTTTGTCCGTTCGTCTTGTCTCAACACCAAGTCCATGTCTGTACTCCCTCGTGAATCATTGAGTAATTTAGTCAAACCTAGAGAACTTTTGAGTATCCTAGTTGATCCTAGAAACCTTTTACTTTAAAAAGTATTTTGTATAACTAGTTGAACCTAGAGAACTTTTGAGTATCCTAGTCGATCCTAGAAACCTTTTTACTTTGAGAAATCTTTTGTATCATAAAATATATTTTTGAAAGTCAAGAACGAATCGTGCATCTGAGTTCTTGTGAGTCCTTCGTGTCAGAACGAACCGACCTTACAAGATGGACTTAGCCGATTCAACAGCGTCAACTCCTGAACAACAACAAAAAGCCGGCGTTTTATCCAGTTTGTACACAACGATGGAGAAACTTAACGTGTCAACGATGAACCTTCCATGCAAACCAAAGTTAGCCATGGAGTGCCACAGGGCTCAGTGCTTGGACCTATTTTGTTCACACTATATATGCTTCCGTTAGGCAATATTATAAGGAATCATTCTGTAAACTTTCATTGTTATGCGGATGATACTCAACTATATTCATCAATCAAGCCTGATGAAATTAATCATCTAAATAAAATTCAAGACTGCCTCAAGGACTTAAAAACGTGGATGACCTTACATATTTTGATGTTAAACACGACCAAAACTGAAGTTATTGTACTTGGCCCGAAGAATCTACGAAACAAATTATCTAAAGATATACTAACTATGGATGGCATTAATTTGGCCTCCAGTGAGACTGTAAGGAATATTGGTGTTATATTTGATCAGGATTTATCCTTTAACACCCACATAAAATCAATTTCAAGGACTGCCTACTTCCATCTACGTAACATTGCAAAAATCAGGCATATCTTGCCTCAAAACGATGCAGAGAAACTAGTCCATGCATTTGTTACTTCAAGGCTGGATTATTGTAACTCCTTATTATCAGGGTGTACAAAGAAGTCAGTCAAGTCGCTTCAGTTGATTCAAAATGCTGCAGCTCGTGTACTAACCAGAGTTAGGAAAAGGGACCACATTACTCCTGTTCTGGCTGCCTTACACTGGCTCCCTATAGAACACAGGATATAATTTAAAATTCTTCTTCTCGCCTACAAAGCCCTTAATGGGCAGGGCGCCATCTTACCTTAAAGAACTCATTATACCCTATTGTCCTACTAGGGCATTGCGTTCCAAGAATGCAGGATTGTTGGTTGTTCCTAGAGTCTCTAAAAGTACAATGGGAGCCAGAGCCTTTTCTTATCAAGCTCCACTTTTGTGGAATCAGCTTCCAGTTTGTGTTCGGGCGGCAGACACCCTATCCGTTTTTAAGAGTGCGCTTAAGACCTTCCTTTTTGATAAAGCTTATAGTTAGGGCTGATTAGATTCAGCCCCTAGTTTTGCTGATATAGGCTTAGTTTATCGGGGGACATCTTACTTCTTCCTTCTCTCTGTCTATACCTGTGTACTCTCATGTTCCGATTAACCCAGCTTCCCCAAATTTCTTTCTTTTTGGTGTCTATATAAGCCGGGATCCGGAGTCATGGATGATCCTGCGGTCCTGTGTCATGGATCGCGAGTCCTGGATCTTGAGTCGTGGCTGTGGTCCTGGATCATAAGTCCTGGATGGATATCCTCGTGGATTCATCTTCCTATTATACACACATGCATTTCCAAACATTTGGACTACCTATGTTGCAAATGTATTATCTTTTCAATTTACACACGGCATCTATTGCACGTCTGTCCGTCCTGGGAGAGGGATCCCTCCTCTGTTGCTCTCCCTGAGGTTTCTCCCATTTTTCCCTTTAAACTGTGGGTTTTCTCTGGAAGTTTTTCCTTGTACGATGTGAGGGTCTAAGGACAGAGGGTGTCGTATTGTCATACTGATATTCTGTACAAACTGTGAAGTCCACTGAGACAAATGTAACATTTGTGATATTGGGCTATATAAATAAACATTGATTGATTGATTGATTAACAAGCAGCAGTGGTCCACTGAAGAGACCAACTACCTACTGGGAATCTGGTCTTCTGAAGAGGTACAGAGGAAGCTGGAGCACAATCGGCCATTGTTGTTGTTGTCGGTGTCAGCTGTGAGGGGTTTCCGCACGGTTTGGCTTTATGAAGAAGGGACGCAAACGGTTACGTCCTGACGCAAACGATGATGCAATGACGCAGCACCAGTCGGACTCAGGGCAGTGTGAAAAGAGCCGGAGCTAAACCAAAGAACTGGTTCTGAACCTGAAAAGCTCTAGCACGGAGCTTGAACCGGAGTTGTGTTGGTGTGAATGAGGTACTAGAGGCTTACCCTGCTGTTCCTGCGGCAGATTTTTCCGGTCCGGAGGTCAGGTTTGCTGATATCCCCGTTCAAGTACCCATGTCTTCGACTACGCTCCGCCTCGCTTCGCCAGAGAAGTTCTCCGGAGACTCAGGAAACTGTCGTCCATTCCTGGTTCAGTGCGATCTCCACTTCAAACACCAGCCATTTCCCACGATCAAGCTAAGGTAGCGTTTATTGTGTCTTATCTGACGGGCAGAGCGGGAGCCTGGCAACAGCGGAGTGGTCCCGGGACTCGCCTGTTGCCAGTCATTAAGACTGTTCATGGATACCATGAGCAATATTTTTGACCAGACATCACCAGGGAGAGAGTCAGCGAGAGCCCTGGTGAACATCAAACAATGGCAGAGAGTGGCGGATTATGGTATCGAATTCCGGACTCTGGCAGCAGAGAGTGGGTGGAACTCAGCGGCTCTTTTTGATGCGTTTCTGCATGGATTAGCGGATCCCATAAAGGATCAGTAAGCTCCATTAGAGCTGCCTTAAGAATTGGACTCGCTCATCGCCATGGCTATCCGGGTGGACCAACGTCTAGCAGAGAGACGTCTGGTGAAAGGAGAGAATGCAGGATCCACTCCACTTTTCAGACAGGAGTTACAGAGGGAGCACTACGCTTGGCGGAGAAATACCCAGACTTCGTCTCCAGAGCGACCAGCACCCCCTATCGCCGCGGAGGAACATATGCAGCTCGGAAGAGCCAAACTCACCCCGAAGGAGCATCAGCGCCGGCTACGGGAGTGGCGGTGCTTCTACCGAGGCCAGCAGGGTCATGTTCTGGCAGCCTGTTCGGCAAAAGATCAGGCTCATCAGCAGGAAGAGGGATGCTGGTGAGCCGAGTGACTTATTTCGACCCTCCCTCGAGAAAATTGATTCAGGTACAAATGAAACTTAATGATAAAACTGTGACTCAGGATGCATTAATGGATTCTGGGGCTGATGAGAGCTTGTTAGACTGGGAGCTGGCTAAAAGTTTGAACTTAAACATTGTCCTTTTAGATCAGCCATTAGAGGCTAGCGCTTTGGACGGCCGCCTTTTATGTACAGTCACACATCGCACTGAGCCCATAGTTATTGTCATAGATCAGGAGCACCGTGAGCATATTAGTTTTCATTTATTTAACTCTGCTCAACATCTTCCAATTTTGGGTTACCCTTGGCTTGTTAAACATAACCCTCATGTTGACTGGAATACAGGAAAGGTTAAGGGGTGGGGGAGTGAATGCTCTCGCCCATGTTTAGCCTCTCATACAGATTTGAGTGGACTGCACAGATCTAGGAACAGGCGTTAGGTAGTGACAGTGTCACTTCTTCGAAACATTCTGACTTTCCTGACTTGTCCAAAGTTCCTGAGTGTTATCTTGACATTAAGGAGGTGTTTAACAAAACACGAGCTACTTCCATGCCTCCCCGTATGATTTCCCCATAGACCTTCTCTCGGGCTCTACTATCCCCAAAGGACGGTTGTACTCTCTCTCTGGTCCAGAAAGGGAGGCCATGAAAGAGTATATCGGATCATCACTCAAAGCTGGCTTGATTCGGCCATCATCATCCCCAGCAGCAGCAGGTTTATTCTTTGTGGGGAAAAAGGACGGTTCATTGAGGCCCTGTATTGATTAAAGTCCACTAAATCAGATCACGATAAAGAACAGATATCCCCTTCCACTCATCTCTACTGCGTTTGAACTATTACAAGGAGCTAAGTTGTTCACCAAGTTAGACTTAAGGAATGCTTATCACCGACTGCGCATCAGGGAGGGGGATGAGTGGAAAACAGGGTCCAATACACCTACAGGACATTACGAATATTTGGTTATGCCTTTTGGACTTTCTAATGCACCTGCTGTTTTCCAAACACTCATCAATGATGTATTAAGAAATGTTCTGAATATATTCTGTTTTGTGTAACTCGATGATATTATCATCTTTTCTCCTGATGTGAAAACCCATGGTAACCATGTTCTCCAGGGACTCCTTGAGAACAATTTGTTTGTAAAAGCCGAAAATGTGAGTTTCATGTCAACTCGGTGTCATTTTTGGGCTTTGTGATTTCCCCAAACAAAATGGAAATTGACCAAGCAAAGGTCAGCGACATGGCTAATTGGCCAACGCCAAGTTCCTGAAAAAAAGTTCAGCAATGATTGGGGTTTGCTAACTTTTACAGACGTTTCATACGCAATTTCAGTGCCATTGCCTCTCCTCTCCATGCCCTTACCTCTCCCCATGTTCAGTTTGTGTGGACTTCACAGGCAGAGGACTCTTTCCATACACTGAAGAAAAGGTTCACAACAGCTCCCATCCTGACTGTACCTGATACCAGCCGACAGTTTGTGGTAGAGGCGTTGGGGCTATATTGTCCCAGAGGTCAGCGGCAGACAACAAACTTCCTCCTTGTGCCTATCTCTCCCGAAAGCTCTCATCTGCTGAGAGGAATTATGACGTGGGAAATCGGGAACTGTTGGCTGTGAAGATTGCTTTGGAGGAGTGGCGGCACTGGTTGGAGGGAGCGGAGCAGGATTTCCTGGTCTGGACGGATCACAAAAACCTGCAATACATCAGGAAGGTCAAACGTTTGAACTAGGCAGGCCGGATGGGCTTTATTATTTAATAGATTTAGTTTCACTCTGTCATATCGACCTGGTTCACAGAACGGAAAGCCTGATGCACTCTCCAGAATGTATGACCCTGAGCCAGTCCCCAAGAGTCCAGAACCATTCTGCGGCCAGACCAAGTGATAGGGAGTGTGACCTGGCACATTGAAGTCAAGGTCAAACAGGCAGACAGCGGGAATACTGTCCCTAGAGGGTGTCCTCAGAATTGCTTGTTTGTGCCGGAGCAACTTCGATCTCAAGTTGTTCATTGGGCCCATACGTCTGTACTTAACTGTACTTATCTCAAACCTACCCATCGTGTTTTACTTCTTCCCAACACTAGGACTTCCATCAGATGTCCAACCCACTAATTTCAACACAAACTCTCCTCTGGTTGGTGTCATCCTTTCATTTTTCAGTTCTTATACACAACATCATCCTTTCAATCTACTTGGCAGTGTCAACCCTGAAATGTTGAGTACCTTTATGTTAGAAATATATAGTAGGGTCCCCGGCACATAGAAACGGCTGGATGCTAACCTGCATGTCAAATTGAACAATTAGCATAAGTTGCGTTAATTAGCATTATTTAGCAATTGAATAAACATCCTCAATAACCTACAAAACCACGCAGAAATTGTGCAAATCTGCAAAGCCATTCTTAAACTATTGTCACATAAGCTATAATGCTAATTAACTGCCATTTGCCCAACATATGCAAGTTAGCATCCGGCTGTTTTTAGGTGCTGGGGACCCGTGCTATTTCTAACATAACGCTTTGAGTACTCTACATTTCAGGGTTCACTATAGGACTCTATGAACTGTCAATTAGACTATTTTGTTATATCACAACTGAATATTCATGCAAGCAACTCCAGACTAGACAAACTTTAAGGCAGTTTGATTTGTGTTTATTACATCCCTGCCCTGAAGTATACTCCATTCTTCTGCTGAAATTGTTTTATTTTTAATGGTTGGACCATTGAAGACACAACATGGCCTCATACAGTATATTCTGTAAGCGGACATACAATTACAGAGTTGTTTCTGATTAGGGTTCAATTTTGTACCAGTCCACACTCAATTAATTGTAATAGCTGGGCCTTTATTTCAGGGAGCATAGTAAATTGAGCAAAAAAGCTATTGACCACCACTGCAGAGGCCTCATATAAAATCTGAGTTTGATGGTCTTTAGGAGGCTAAAAACACTGCATGGCGGTTTACAATGCTACGAGAATATATTTCTGTAACTGTGGAAAGTTATCATGAGAGTAATTATTTTATCTTCATCTGCATCTTTGGTTTGATGATCACAATTACAATTTCTGGCAGGTCAATGGCAATGGCAGGTCACATTGCGGGGAGGAGGCGTGCACTACTGGGCGCTGCCTCCTGACCCCCTGCAAAAACCGCGACATGAGCGGCTGACTGAAGGCTGACCTGCCTCCAAATCGAAATGGCAGGACGATATGGCCGCTGCGTACACCTTAATTGTGGAATGAGCAAGCCCCCTGTCCACCAGTATCTGTAAATAGGAAAGAATAGAGCCCAACGTACATGATAGAGGCTCTAGACTCCTTTCTTCACACCATTGCTGGAATCCCGCCCACTTTGGCTTTTAACAGGCTGTGGTGGATCCTGCTCTTGATGCCTGGATAGTCTGAATATCGTTGTCAGACAGCCCCACCTGTCTCAGCCTGTCCCTCTCAGGAGCCAAGCCTGGAGAGGTTGGCCCAGAGTGGGTAACGCCCCTAGTGCACCTGCTTCCTGAGACAGCGCCCCCCAGACCTGAGGAATCGCCCAGGGCTGGCCCACCATCATCTGTGTCACCTCCGCGTACCACGGTGCCAAGCGGCGACCTGGAACCACTAGGATGACTGACAGATGTTCCCGCCTTACCCTCTCCAGGAGGGGGGGAGGGGATA
Source organism: Notothenia rossii (assembly GCF_949606895.1). Taxonomy (NCBI): domain Eukaryota; kingdom Metazoa; phylum Chordata; class Actinopteri; order Perciformes; family Nototheniidae; genus Notothenia; species Notothenia rossii. Next base: position 48,112,476 of record NC_136902.1, read on the forward strand.
AGGTGCAACGGTAGAAAGGCGTAAAGCAGCTTTCTTGGCCATGGCTCGTTTGCAAATGCGTCCACCCTGCAGGGCGGATTGTCCCACCGGGCCAGGGAGAACTACAGGGCACAGTGGCTGTTGCGCCGATTGGCGAAAAGGTCCACCTCTGCCCTCCCGAACTGAGTCCAGACCTGCTTCACCACCTCCGGGTGAAGCCTCCACTCGTCTGGCAGGCTTCTTGCTATGAGGTCGGCCCCCCCGTTCTCCCGTCCTGGGATGTGCAGTGCCCTTAGAAACAACACAATCTGTGAAGCCCACAACCACATGTTCTCTGCTGAGGTCAACAAGGCTACGGAGCGGACTCCGCTCTGCCTGTTGATGTACGCCACTGTGGTGCGGTTGTCGCTCCTCACTAGCACATGTTTGCCCTGTATTAAGCTTTTGAAGTGCTGTATGGCTAACATCACTGCTTGCAGCTCCAGGAGGTTGCTGTGCCGCGCCTCTGTCAGATGCCAGCCACCACCTATAACTCTCTCTAGGCATGTCCCCCCCCATCCTGTCACTGATCCATCTGTGAAGACCGTGATATAGGAGGTCACTCGCCCCAGCGGAGCTCTCACTCCGCAGATGCTCTGGGGACCCCCAGAATCGGAGGTTGCTCTCTACTGAAGGGGGGATGGTCACCAGATGTCGTTTGTGCCTCTTGGGATCTAAACGAAGGCCGGTAAACCACCTCTGCAAGCGACGTGTATGCAACAGTCCGAGTGGCACCACGGAGTGAGCAGCCGCCATGAGACCCAAAGTCTGCATGATGGTCAAAGCTGTCACCGTCGTCTCCTGAAGCAGTCTGCAAACTGCCCGAAGCAGGGATGCCTGTCTGCTTTCTGTCAGGGTGGCATGTAGTCTAACTGCATTGAGCACCATAGATATGGGGGAGCTCTTCTTCCAATTGACCGCAAAACCCAACTTGGTTCCCTGGACCTGGCCATGACTATGAGGTCGTCAAGATCAGTGTTTCTCAAACTTTTTCATACCAAGGACCACTTACCAATAAAAAAACACTCGCGGACCACCTAACTCCCCAAATATCCCAAAACACATCGTTTTTCTAGAACAGATTACACATCACCTGAAAATGCCACAAACAAGTGGCAACATGTGTGACGAAGTTGTTTTGCTGGCCTCTATCATGCAATCGAAAACTTAAGCTCGCTCCATTGCGGAGATATTCCCGCGAGAGTGCGGAAAACTGAAATGTATTTATTTATTTCAAATGTGAAATGTTACCAATATACTCACGGGCCACTAGGGGGCGCTCACGGACCACCAGTGGTCCGCGGATTGCTGAACGTGCGTGGGGATAGGGAGTAGCCGAACGGCAGTCTTTTGTACTCATAGGCTACCCCCTGGAAGGCGACACGCAAATACTTTCTGTGTTTTGGAGCAATTTCGACATGAAAGTAAGCGTCTTTCAGGTCGATGGTTGTGAAACAATCGCCTGGCTGCACCAGTCCAAGTAACTGTTTTATAGTTAACATATGATCCAGAATGGGCCTGAATTATCCTGTCTTCTTGGGAACCAGGAAGTACAGGGAATAGCGCCCTTTCTCTCTGTCTTGAGAGTGCACAACAGACACCACCTGTTTTTGCAATCTCCTCATGGGATCATAGATTTTTCTCTCTCATGCCTCTGAACGGAGGAGGGATGCTGCAAAACTGGAGTGAATAACCCAGTCTCATCGTCCTGTCCATCCACTCTGTCAATACACAGCTGAGCTTCCATTCCCCATAACATTGTGTTAGAGCAGGGGTTCCCAAACTTTTTCAGCATGAGACCCAAAACAGAAATGTTGTGCTCCTAAGGGACCAAAGCTCAAAAAATGTCATGATTTTCCATAATATCTACATTTATAAACAAAGAATGCAACACACCATGAATTTAAAATGTAAATGAAAATATTTATTTAATTATAAAAGTGCATCGCAGCAATTAGGTTTCTCACCATAACAACCTTCCCTTTGAGCTTGCCCAGAAAAACTAAGGATCAAAGCAGAAAGACGAAACATAGGAAGTGCAGTCAAGTATATACAGTACAAATCCAATTTAAATTATACAATTATCAAAAGTGCAATACTAAGTTTGTCACTAGCTCAAAAACTATGTACACACAATTTTAAACTATTTTAAATGAACAAAGAACAAACATGTTGTAAACAGAAAGGGACAAAACAGTAACTATACGAAGTGCAGTATTCAGTACATCACAGGTGAAACCACATTTAAATTATCAGAAATTCAACATTAAGTTTGTCACTAGATCAAAAACTATGTACACACATTTTTTAAACACTTTGAAATGAACAGAGCTGTTGTAAAACACTCTGAGAGACAAAGAAACTCCAACACTTGGCAACTGATTAACTTTTGTGGAGGCTGACTTGATAGGATGCCCTCAGTGCCCCTCTGTTCCCTTTGAATGCCTGAAAATAACAGAAGATATTATCATTAACATTGCTTGGTTATTGGGCAATTTTTAACACCAGCCGGCGTACGCTTTATACCCAATGTGGACCTGGCAACCGCATTTATAGCGCATTACATTACATGTTACTTGTTAGACGCTTTTATCCAAAGCGACTTACATACTCAATACTGTGGGGAATCCCCACAGAGGGATTTTGACAGGGTTGTTGCACAAAAGTTTCAAGCGCGCACAGAAGAAATCTCAGAGCAAACATTTCACGAGCGCACAGAAACAGCCTGAATGCGAGAAGAAGGTTTTAAGCTGGAACACAGGAAACCTGTAAATGCAGCAATATATCTGAGTGCAAGCGTACAGTTTGAGCAGAAGCAGAGCAAATCTAAGTGCAAGTAGGCACTATTTGAGTGTGAGGACAGGGTTTGAGGGAAAGAAATACATATTCTGAACGTGAAATCAATAAAGTATTCTCTCAAATTTAAAGACCACGCTCTTGAATAAAGATAGGGAATACAATTGTATTCCTAGTGCATCACACTGCAACAGTCACGTCCGTGCGGCTGATACTTTCTCTCGCATTCCTTCTCATACTGCCTGTCACGTTCCCTCTAATCTTCCTGTGGTTATTGTTTCTCTGTTTTTCTCCCGGCCGTTTTAAAAACATTTTAGGCTAGTAAAAGTTGAAACACCGCTCTATGCCGCTGCAGAATGAAGTGGACTCGCGGGAGCGAGTAGAGGACGCGCGAGAGAGCGCGCAGCTGGCGGTCCGCTCCGGGGCTCAGTCTGCATTTCATCCAACTTTGCATTAACGAAACAATTTCACAACAGACCCTGAGAAACTCACAAACACACAAAACAAATGATTACAATTAGTGACTTACTTTTCCGACGTCAAAACACTGCTTCTTGAAAGAATCTTTGCAGATGAAAAAATCCTTCGATTTGTCCCGATGCAGAGGATGTTTTGTTTGGAGATGCCGGTCCAATTGATTCATTTTTTAAGCTTTCGTTACAGTGTTGGGACTAACAACGCAACTACTTTTTGCGGTAACTAATAGCGTTACTAGTTACCTATTTCCCGTTAAGTAACGCCGTTATAGTTACTGTGATTTAAATGGGTGCGTTACTGCGTTACATTATGTGATGGAACTGAACCGAATCTCCCTGCGGATGTAACTGATCCCCCTTTCACACCAACGCGTTTGCAGCTGCGGCTCCGAGCTGGAGCCTGAAAAGTACCGGTTTTCCATGTTCACACCGCAGCGGCGCCGCCTCTTAGCTCCCGAATCCGGTTCACTTCCAGCTCCAAAAAATTGTAAGTCTAGAGGCAAGAGCTTCGGAGCTAAGAGACGGCGTCGCTTACGTCGAGGCGTGCAGGAAACTAAACCCACCTCCCCTGAACATGGGTCGACTGAAGAGTCTCGTCATGCCTCCCTACAAGCAGTGGTGCTGAGCAAATGACTAGAAGGCAACCACACATTTATAAAAAGAAACACACTTTATAAAGTCAGGCAACACTAACCAGGCTTCGTGTGATTCTGTTTATTTGTACCTTACTTTGACCATCCATTCACTGTTATTGATCATTGTGGAGAGCAGGCAGACGTTTTGTTTTTTATTATAGCAGCTATCGGATGGAATCAATACACGGGCTGCACAGGTTGTCGTGTCCGACTATCACAACTAGAATCATAATGAAAAATACGCCGGTAAAATGTGCCTGTAGAAAACAGCTTATGCCATAATAGGATAGCAATAGCAAGTAGTCAGTTTACCTTTGGTTGCTATGCTAACATCACCCATTTTATACCAGAGACACTTTAATAACAGCGTTGTGATGCCAAACAGCGTCAATTCAGACTGACACACATTCACTTAAGGGGAATTGGGGATATGTATCAGCTGCTTGTGTGACAGTCAAACAGTGAATACTTTAGAGACGCCCAGTGCTTAATTTGTAAAGTGGGAGGTGCCGGAACGCAGAGGGGGGGTGGATCCGGCGGCTCAGTACGGGGGTTAGAGGTAAGGGAACAAACAAAAAAATACACTTACAGACGATGTTTCTACATCAGGTCAATTTTTATTTTTGTAGCCTGTTAGCCTTCAGATTACAGAACGATGTAACACTGCACCAAATGATTGCGGAATGTAAAAAATATATATAGGCTACTGCAACATTTTAACAAGCAGCAATTATATCTGTCCGTTAAATTAACGGGAGAAACAAAACAACGTAACACTGCACCAAATGAGTGCGGAATGTAAAAAATATATATACTGCAACATTTTAACAAGCAGCAATTATATCTGTCCGTTAAATTAACGGGAGAAACAAAACAACAGGTGGGAAAATTACGATTTCTACGAAGTTACGATTTCAATATAGATTTGCAGACATATTAAACCATAGACCACCCAATAATCAAACACAGCATGGACAAATATATTCCTACCATCATTTGTCCAAAACGGCCCATACAGCAGCCATAGAGCCCCCGGCCTCCATTTTCCTGCTTCTGTCTCTGCACCTTGTGTCCAGTGCAGTTCGATGTCCTTTTGCAATCCATGACCTCACATATGGAACGGGGTTGAACCGGGTAAGTGGCGGGCCGACAAGGCAAAAGAAGAGTAGGGAGGAGATCGTTGAGGGGAGAAGAGACGCCCTGTTTTCTGAACAGATTAGGTTCATCTGGGAAAAGCCCCTCTCACACTCAGCACTTGAGATGGGGATCGTGTTGACCGCAGCCAAGAGGTCTTTCAGTTCATCTGGGATGAATGTCCCATCATTGTCAGGGTATTCCCTGAATGCCCTGATGACCCTCCGCGGGCTTTCGATGCAAAACTGCTGGCAGAGCGTCTCAACTTCACTCTCTCCAAACAGCGCGTCTGCGTCACGATCCTGTGGCCAATATTGTGGATAAATCACTTTTAAATCCTCAATTAACTTGTTGTATCCTGATTGGTCTCCCCCAAGTGATAGCATGCGTTTCTCCAAGTTTCTTGCCAGACTCCCAAAAAACGTCCTCTGGTCCAGGGTTCTGTCAGTGAGCCGACCTGCATGAAGGGGTACTCCCTGAAAGGTGTTTTCCTCGACCCCGCGCTGGCTTAATAGGCTGTGTCGTCCGGGCCGCTCAGACATAGCCTCGAACACCCTGATCTGTCGGCAAATGGCTTTATGAGCTGTTATGATATTGCATTCTCGATTTTGGAGCTCGAGAGATAGCTCTGACAATTCTTGCAGTGCGTCAAACATAAGTCCTAGATTGGAAACAAAGGCATGGGATGAAAGGCGCTTTGCCAAGCCATGGTAGCTTTCCCGAGATGTGCTCCCGCGAGCAGAATCCTCCGCTGCGTGTGTAAAATGTGTGTTGAGGGCAGCAAAACTTTTCCACACAGCTTCGACTGTTCTGAGACTGGATGCAACCCACCTGTTGTCTAACACCCGGCCAATTTTGCACAATTGAATGTTCAGACCGTCAGCACACTCTTTGAGCTCCAGCCGTTTTTTGTTTGATGTGCTGTAAAGTGTGTAAAGCTTATCCATGAAGATCTTGAAATGATTCATAGCCCCCATCTCTTTCACATCACCAACTGCAAGCTCAAGTCGATGCGCAGAGCAGTGCCACACCATGATGTTTGGGAAGAGATTTTTGAGTCGAGCTGCCACCCCACTGTGGCGCCCGAGCATCACTGACGCACCGTCACATGTGAGACCGACGAGAGTTTTTGAGAGGAAGGCCTCGTCTAACTTGGCGTGCTGTAAGGCATCCAGCAGTTAGCGGGCAATGCCTTCTGCACCAAAATCACACAACTCCACGAGCTCAAAGAAAATGTTCTCGGGTGAATCCATCTCTGGCAACTGCACTCGTAAATACACGATTAATGCGCTCTTTTTATTCAACCCTGTGGCCTCGTCCAGCATGAGTCCGATTTTTGGAGCGCAAGTGACAATCCTTTCAAGCAGTTTTTTTTTCATGTCAGTTGCAATGTGCTGTTGTATATGAGAACATGCGACGTTTGAGTGGAGAATCCTCCCCATTTCCACACCATTCATTTCCTGACAGTCTATCTCATGTTCAAATTCATAAGATGGCCTATGACGCTTGGCCTCCTTGTAAGCTGTGCGAAAGATTCTGGCAGTCGTTTGCACCTGGTCATTTTGGGCATTGACTACTGTGCTAACAAATACATTTGCCTTTGCCTTATCCAAAATAGTTGATGCCATTGCGTGTGCTTTGGTATTCCCATGCTCAAAAACCTTTTTTCTTAAGGCTCTTTGCTTTTTTTTTAAATCGGGCGCAGATGATGTCACCGAGCCTGAGATCCATTCTTTTGCAAGTTTCACACCTGCAGTTTTTTCCGGACCCAGTGATCCCACTTGTTTGCAAATGGCACAGCCCAGTCCAGTGGTTTCCATTGTCAGCCATGGATAACTTTTTTCTTTCTGTGTAAACTGGGCATCTGTCCAGATTTGCCCATCGTGAGTGTCCCTGACAATACCTGCTTCATCGCCATCACTATCTCTCGCAGATTCCAAGTTCACATCATCCGTCTCGTCCCCTTCATCTCCTTCCCCGTGGGGGTCGCTAATATCCCCTCTAACGACAGGTGCATTAGCAGCATCGATGGTAGGCTGCATACTACTGCTCTGTCCACCGTGGTCTTCACACTCATGATTTTCGGAAACTATTTTTGATCGTTTTGGATCTGACTGCTGGTCACTGACTTTGAAAAAGTTAAGTAAAGTTTGTTGTCTTTTTGACATTGTAGACACGAAGCTAACTGTTATATATTCAACCAGCGCAAGCGTAGGCTATGTGTCACACCTCTAGTCTCCCCCCCTCCCCCCCTCTCCCGCTAAAAACCTTAAAAATGTAAACGCATCAAAAAGGCAAACACAAGATTTTTGAGGAACTTCAATGGGGAATAAACACTAACAAGACATATAACAACATTGAACACCGAACAAACAGTCGTTTTTTTTTTTTGGCGTTTTTTTTTTTCATAGTGACACGGGAGGTGGCGGATCCAATAAAAAAGGTTCCGGATCCAATTTCAGAGGTGCCGGAACATGTTCCGGCGTGTTCCGGCTCAAATAAGCCAATCAGAGATAGAGTTGGACGGGTCTTGCCTTATGGGGAACATACACAGACCAACAAACACTTGCTAATTCTATCATACACACACACGGCAATGCTCACCACCAGCACACACACACACACAATGGCAGATGCAAGTATCAGCGAGAGCAGCAGCGCATTTACAACTTGGAGATATAACCACTATTTTGAATTTGTTGGGATAAAGGATGCAAAAAATATTACGGTCAAATGTAAACTGTGTGCAGGACAGAAAGCATTGTCCACATCGAATAACAATGCCAATCTCCTGAAGCACCTAACTAATGTACATGGGGCTATAAAACTAGTCGCCAAAGACCCCACCGTCTCAAATACCGGCAGTGACCCAGATGGAGCAACACCATCTAAACAGCTTAAAAACGATTCTTTCAAATCGTCACATGTCACCCAGAGTCAACTAAATAGATTGCCAGGTATGTTGTTGAAGACATGCTGCCCATCGCAATGGTCGAGTCTGTTGCCTTCAGAGAACTAGTCAGCAAAAAACAACACAAAAAATTGTATTTTTATTGTTATTATTTTTAAAGTAAAGTCAAGTAACTTGTTACTAGTTACTTTTATAATTTAGTAACTAACAAAGTAACTAGTTACTTTTTTGAGAGCAGTAACTATAACTATTACTAGTTACTTTTTAAAAGTGCCAACACTGCTGAGCACCTCTCCACATAAAACACACTGAGGCCGCTCCTCTCCATTTCTAACAGCTTTTGTGAAGCCAACGTTTAAAAACTCCTCTTTGTATCGTCTTTTTGCCATCATGTACGATCGGGATTTATCAACAGACAATAAACAGACAGCGCGAAAACTATCGCGGGGGACGTGTCAGAGCTGATACAATCTTTTATTTTTAGTTTATTTGTATTTAGAAAATTAAATCATTCAATATACAATGCTATATTGCATAATTTCATTTTCAAAATAAAATACAAAAATTATAAAAAAAATGTATTTGCAACGCAGCCATCAGCTCTGACGCTGTGTGTGTGTAGCAATGCATTTAACTGGTGACCCAATCAAAACGGGTTCGCGACCCATTTTGGGTCGCGACCCTGAGTTTGGGAAAGGCTGTGTTAGAGGATGTGCAATCAGCTGTGGAGCCAAAGCTATGAAGCTGTGGTACTCTCTGGTGGCTGTTAGCAATTCTAGAACCCTGAGAGCCGGAGAGACTGAAAAAAGTCAAGGGAAGCTTATAAAAGTTAACAGCATTTAATTAAACAAAAGATGTGGTGGTGTACAAATGAAAGGTGCGAGTGGAGGAGCTCTCCTCATTTCCGGTCAGCCCAGGTCAGGAGAAGAAGCGCTCGATTCTTGGCTTGCCCTTCCTGTTGTCATCTGAGGTCTTCTCCTATTGGCCGGCGTCGTGGGGGGCGCGTCCAATGCAATTCCTGCCTTTTTCTATTGCTAAATTACATCATTCTGGTGTCTGTGGTTATTTAAACATTCCCTAATAAACGTGATTTCAGCGTCAATAAATGAGTGTTAAACCCTGTATGTTTAGGGTAGGTCCGTGTACGTTTTGTTAGTTAGATTTTTCGTTTAAACCAAAAGCCAAAAAACTAAAATACCAGCCTTTTTACGTTTTTTTATTAAAACGAAAAAACGGAAAACCAAAGCCTTTTTCCCGTTTTTATTGTCTGAATCAAAAGACGGATAACGACAAAACCTAATTAAAAAAAGGTCCGTGTACGTTTTGTTAGTTTGATTTTTTGTTTGAACCAAAAAACGAAAGTACCAACCAACACGCCATTTCACCTTCAATTCACGGTTTGAGAACGTGGCATTAAATGCTAATACTAACCGGAAATGAAGAATTTTCAGAATAAAAGTGTTAAGTTAATAGTTAGTTTGAACTTCCGTTTTTTTCAGAATAAAACTGATTTAAATTAAATATAGTGTATTTAATTGAAATTACGCCATATCAACATTGATTATAATTTCTAACAATCCCTCCTTACAAACCCTTTAGGCTATGTAAATAATACTGAAATCAATGAATTCTTCATCCAAACTTTGCATGGTACATAACTCATAAAAGTAAAAAATAAAAATAAGAATACATATTCATCATGAATATTAAGTATTTCATTTGTGCATAACTTCTAGTTTAAACCTTTAATGTCACTTCGTAAAATAGCACCAATTAGCTTGGTATGGAAAATGTCTAACTCCCTCCTTTCACATCATAAATCATCTTCATACTATATCTGGTTTAAAGGCACTTGTTCTTTTACAAAGTATAAGAAGGATTAAACTATCTGAAAATAGCTAAATATTACTCTGTGTAGCGCCTTTCTATTGGTCTGTTTTATCTAACTGTTTGTGTCTCTGGTGTAATTTATGAATCTCTGCTGGTTCTAGTAGATATAGTTCACCCCATCCACATTCTTGTTGGTTGTGGGACAGAGGAATACTAATTCAGAACCTGCTGATATTTGAATCTTACTATTTGGCATATGTTACAAACAAGATAAAACATCTTCATGGTGAACTAAATAAAATCCTTGTAATCTTTCTCAAATCTAAATATAACAATTAATTATTCCTGTTTGTGGTAAAGACACACACTAACGTTATGTAATACAATTTCATTATGGATTCAAAAACAACTAAAGTCATGATGCTGTCAGAGTGAATGATTTCCTGAGTGTATCTGTCCTGTAAGGTACGTCATTCTCTGATTGGATCGTGTGCAGAAATCCCATCAATTGCACCTGGCAATACTGCTTCTATCTCATTATTATCAAGCTGAAAAATGAATACAGAATTCCAACATACTGTCATCAAATGTATTTCTTTTTTTTTTTCCATTTTCTTTTTTTATTAAAGTAAAAAGAACAAAGAACAAAGGGATGTAACATAGATGTACATGGTATGTTGGGACATCAGCATCTGGGTTTCTCGATACAGCAGCAATAACATATTATACATATATACAGAACAGTGAGATCTCAAGAATCAAAATAGCCTAAATAAATAAAACTAACAAAGGTAAATAACACCATCACAAAAAGACAAATCTAGCAATTACTTAAGTCCACGAAATCTGGCCGTGACTGTTGTACATAGGAGACCCATACTGACCACAGCTTAATAAATCTGTCCATTTGTAGGCGAAGTGAAAAGGTAATTTTTTCCATTATGTATACTTCATTAACTATATCCTTCCATTCCTCTATTGTGGGGGAGTCAGGATGCAGCCAGTGCCTCGTGATGGTTTTTTTACAAACAGATATCAGAATACTAAATAAATAATTGTTGAAGTGCCCTGGGTGAAAATCATTTTTCCCTAAAATAAAAATGCAAAACTGGAAAGGTATTTTCACATTAAATATACTTTCCAATATTTTGTGTATCTCTAACCAGAAATGTTTTATGACTGGACAATCCCAGAATATATGCCAGTGATTTGCATCCTGACTCCCACACAGTCTCCAGCACTTTGAATCCTCTCCTGTGAAGTGTGATTTTTGCTTTGGGGTAATATAGAATCTAATTAGACATTTCCATCCAAATTCTCTCCATGTATGCGAGTTGGTGCATTTCCACTGAAAGATGCAATATTTGTGCCATTCCTCCTTCGAGATCTCAAAATTACCTTCATTTTCCCATTTATTTTTAACATAGTCTGTGGAGTGAGATTTTTTTGCCATGAAGCCTTTATACAGTCTGGATATAATACCTTTGTTTAACTTTGACATATAGGCTCCTAAAATTTCTTTCAGCACTGGGTCATCCATATCTGGTGGGTATTTTTTAATAGTTTGGTCAAAATAATGGCGTAGTTGTAGATACCTATAAAAGTCTTGCTTTTCCAGAGCATATTTTTCTCTTAAAGTTTCGAAATCTTTTAATTGTCCCTTATCCGTTATTGAGTAAAATGTTGTTATTCCTTTGGCTATCCAGTTTTTAAATCTTGAGTCCAACTCATTAGGCTTGAAATCTTGGTCATAGGCGCACCATCTGAGTATTCTTAGTTTATCTAATAATTTATATTCCTGTCTAACAGAGTTCCAAATTTTAAGTTGAAATCTTATCCATGGGTTTTGAGTGCTGTTTATAAATCTTTCTAAATCCTTATTGCCTAATATTGCCTGAATTGGGGGGTCCTTGATCAGTGACAATTCTATATCTTTCCACCTGGCATGGTAGTCTTGATTGCATAAGTTCAACAATGGTCTAATTTGAGCCGAGTAGAAATAATCTTTCAGATGTGGTACCGCCATACCTCCTTCCTCCTTCGGCAGTTGTAACGTTTTGAACCTAACCCTGGGTTTTTTCCCTTGCCAAATGTACCTGGAAATCATTTTATCCCACTCAGAGAATTGCTTTGTGGAGATTTCTGTGGGGAGAGCCTGAAACAAAAAAAGAAGTCGTGGGAGAATGTTCATTTTTACTGATTCAATTCTTTGGGTAAGACTCATGAAAGGGTTGGAGTTCCATCTCTGTATATCTGCATTTATTTTGGTCAAAAGGGGATCATAATTAATCTTTGCCAGTGTGGAGACATCTTTTGGAATCAGCACACCCAGGTATTTCAGTGAAGTCTGGTCCCATTTCAGATTACATTTATCTTGCAGTTGTTTAGGGGGAGTATAGTTTAATGTTAAAATCTGGGTTTTCTGAACGTTTAGTTTATATCCTGCATATTTACCAAAAGTGTCCAATAGCTTAAACAGTTCAGGAAGTGAGCTCGAGGGTTCCCTTAAATATAGCAAAACATCATCTGCGTATAACGCGGTCTTGTGTTGTTCTCCCTTTATGATGATGCCTTTAATGTCATCGGTCTGTCTTATCCATTGGGCAAGGGGTTCAATATAAAGTGCAAAAAGCAATGGCGACATTCCGCAACCTTGTCTTGTGCCTCGTTCTAATTTAATAGTGTCTGATAGGTACCCATTTATTTTTATCCGTGCAGTTGGATTATTGTATAGTGTACTAATTCCTCTAATAAACTCTTCGTGGAATCCAAACCTTTCCAAAACTTTATATAGAAACTTCCAACTCACAGAGTCGAAGGCCTTCTCCGCGTCCAGGCTGACCAATAAGGCTTGTAATTTATGTTCCTGGATATGACTCAATATGTGTAACGAACGTCTAATATTGTCATGGGTCTGTCTCTGTGAGATAAACCCGGTCTGGTCAGTGTGGATAAGCTGGGGAAGAACCTTTTCGACCCTCCTGGCAAGAATTGAGGTGAATAGTTTGTAATCGGTGTTAAGAACTGAGATTGGTCTATATGACCCGCAATCCAGTCTGTCCTTTCCTTCTTTTGGTATAACAGAGATAGTAGCCTCTCTCCACGATGGTGGGATTTTTCCCTCTTTTAAAGCTGTGTTGAATGTCCGGAGGAGGCTCGGTATTAACTCAGACCTAAAGGTTTTATACCATTCGGAAGAAAAACCATCCGGGCCAGGTGATTTGTTTGCTTTTAGTCTAGAGATCGCCATATTCAACTCCTCCTCTGTTATTGCAGTTATTAATTTTGTATTTTGGTCTTCTGACAAGGTAGGTAAGTTGAGAGAATCTAAAAATTGTCTAGTTTGCTCTTCACCCTCCAGGTGTGGCTGTGTATATAATCGTTTGTAATACTTTTGAAAAGTCATTTTTATTTCGTTTTGCTTATATAGAACAGTTTTAGAGTCTGAGTCTCTAATTTTGTAGATCGTGCTATCCGCCTGTTGCTTTTGGAGTTTCCTCGCCAGAAACTTTGCAAATTTTGAACCGGATTCATAATATTTTTGTTTTGTATAGATCAGCTTTTTTTCTATTTCTTGTGCGTACAAAATATTTATCTCATTCCTAACTTCTTTTAGTTTTGAGATGAGAGTTGTATCTGGCTCCTTTTTATGTTTTGTCTCAAGCTCTTTTAATTTTCTGTTTAATTCTGATAATTTTAATTGTCTTTCTTTCTTTTTATACGCACAAAAAGACATAATTTTGCCCCTAAAAACGGCTTTCAGTGCATCCCACACCATTTCTGAGCCGACCTCCCCATTATAATTTTCTTCTATGAACATTTTTATTTCTTCTTTCATTCGTCTATTAAATTGTAAATTGTTTAGAATATTTGAGTTTAACCTCCATAGTGTATTTCCAGGGTTATTACTGATTTGTAACGACAACGACAGTGGAGCGTGATCAGACAAGTCAATATTACCTATCTCACAGTAATGTATCCTATGGCGATCTCTTTTAAAAATGAAAAAGTAATCGATTCTGGTATAGACTGTATGTGGATGAGAATAATGGGTGTAATCCCGACCTGTTGGGTAGAAGTCTCTCCAGAGGTCTATCACACCCAGTTCTGACATGAGAATCTTAAGTTTCTTGTGTAGGGAGGTCTGGGTGGATCCTCTTGAAGAGTCTAGTCTAGGGTTAAGGCGTACATTCCAATCCCCTCCACATACAAGAATACCTGTTGCTTCTGTCATTAGTTCAAACAATTTTCTATAAAAGGTTAGATCACTTCCTGGGGGGGCATAAACATTCAGTAGTGTTATTTGGACCCCTTCTATCTTTCCTGAAATTAATAAATATCTTCCCTCCTTGTCCTTTATTTCTGAGAGATTTTCAAATGAAAGTCTATGAGATAATAAGATGGCTACACCTCTCCTGTGGCCTGTTTTATAAGATGAATAATACACTTTAGAAAAACCCATTCTTTTCAACTTTTCATGTTCGGTAGAGTTAAGGTGCGTTTCCTGTAAAAATACAATGTGTGCATTCTCTTTTTTCATCTTACTCAAAATCTTACTTCTCTTGGTCGGATTTAGAACCCCGTTTACGTTAAATGAAATAATTTTAAAGTTATGGTTATCAGCCATGGTCTCCTATGGGTGTTGCAGTTGTTAAGTTTCTCCCTGAACAGTGACCAGCACTCAGAACATTGTACATCCCTGTAACTCTCGTGAACATCGAGAAATTAACATAGTAATATAACAGTAACAGAATAATATGAACCAGAATGTCATTACATTCCTCAAAGTCTTTTGCTTCCAATATTGAGGCTCGTTCTAGGTGAGCCTTTGAGGGGCTCGAGATGTTAGAGCACCCATAAAGGGAAAGCCTGCTCTTTAATAAGAGTAGGGCCCCTTGAGATGGCTGCATAACGGTCACAGTCATAACTGAAATAACTAAATGTGTCAAAGGTGGAAAATGTCCGTTATTAATATATTGGCATCCCAACAATTTTACATAGTTTAATAATAAGATGTAGGCGTAGTAACACTTCAAAACAAACCAACTTAATCTGTAAGTAAATAGTAGTATAGTAATATAATGTAAACAGGTGGTGACTGGAGTAAATAACAGAAAACCACAGACTTATCTGCATCTCAGTGATTCAAAAAACGCTGTCATTCATCTGCAGAGGATCTCCGTTGGAATCCCTGCAGTTTGTCTTTGTACCGGGACCGGGAGGTTTTCTCTCTGTTATCAGCCTTGTCCGGAGCTCCGGAGCGCCGGCTCCCGGCCACCTGCCAGGTGGACAGGAGTTGAAGCTCCCTCTGGTCCGGGTCGGTCGGGGCAGGTACGACGGTGACTGGAAGTCCCCGTGAAGCCATGTCTTCTGTCGCCTCTGTTGCGCTCTGATACAGGCGGGTGCCATCACTGTAGAAAACCCGGAGTCTTGCTGGATAGGGCGTCTGGAACTTCAGCTTTCTCTCCTTTAACATTTTCTTCACTTCAGCGTATTCGATGCGCCTTTTAAGGATTGCAGGCGGGTAGTCGTGGTCCACATAGAAGCGGGCATTATTGTAGAAAACCTCTCTTTTCTGCCAGGCTTTGCGGATCACCTCTTCTTTGATCCTGTAGCTCGCGAGCTTGGCAATGATGGACCGGGGCTTCGTCTGCGAGCCGGTGGCTCTTGGTGCCGGTGTTACAGTATAAGTTGAGTCATGACAACTGGCGACATTCTATTATTTTCGTCATAGGAATCCGGGGCGTGTACATTGAGGACCCATTGTTGACTTACCAGGAAAGAAACATCGTTTGTCGTTTACGTTCATCTTTTGCTATGTCTGCCTTCCTAAGATCACTTTGCTGCACATTCAGTACTCGTATGTGAGGTTGTGGGTGAGAGTCCGATATCGTGAAGCTTACAGGGAGGTATCGAACATTACAAAGTAGGTGACTGTGTGGATGCCTGTTCAAAACATTGCAAACTTCAATAAATCATTTAAATTATATATTTGTGTCCGACTTTCATTTGTTCATCGTTCTTAATGTGATGTATAGTAGCTTTGATAGCTGTCCATACCTTCAGACAGCCTAAAAGTAAAACACAAGTTGTTTATTCACAGCCCGAACGCTCATCGAGATGACTGGATCAGTCATGACAACTTGTGATCAGCTCCGATTAAATTGTGATATCAATTCTGTAGCTAACCTCCAGGGAGCACGTTTATTTTATGAAATAAACGTTAAACGTATGTGCTTAAAGGCATAATAGAACTACCGTATTATATGTATTCAACTTGTGCCCCGCTGGACTTACTTTTCTGTGGTTTACCGTTACTGTGACATATCAGTATAGCCACGGAAGATAGTTTGTGTGTTTAATTCCCATGCATCAAGGTTATTTTCATGTATGTAATTGTTTTTCCTGCACAGTGTAGAGTCTTGTTGTGATGAGAGGGATACAGGTATTTCATAAAATAAACGTGCTCCCTGGAGGTTAGCTACAGAATTGATATCACAATTTAATCGGAGCTGATCACAAGTTTCATGACTGATCCAGTCATCTCGATGAGCGTTCGGGCTGTGAATAAACAACTTGTGTTTTACTTTTAGGCTGTCTGAAGGTATGGACAGCTATCAAAGCTACTATACATCACATTAAGAACGATGAACAAATGAAAGTCGGACACAAATATATAATTTAAATGATTTATTGAAGTTTGCAATGTTTTGAACAGGCATCCACACAGTCACCTACTTTGTAATGTTCGATACCTCCCTGTAAGCGTCACGATATCGGACTCTCACCCACAACCTCACATACGAGTACTGAATGTGCAGCAAAGTGATCTTAGGAAGGCAGATATAGCAAAAGATGAACGTAAACGACAAACGATGTTTCTTTCCTGGTAAGTCAACAATGGGTCCTCAATGTACACGCCCCGGATTCCTATGACGAAAATAATAGAATGTCGCCAGTTGTCATGACTCAACTTATACTGTAACACCGGCACCCGGTGTGCCATCTCCACTTTGAGTTCCGTATCCTGTGGGAAATCCAGCGAGTCCCTCAGCAGATTTTCCAGGAAACCGGGGATGTTGTTACCCTCTGCCTCTTCTGGTATCCCATAAATCCGAATGTTGTCTCTGCGAGCCCGTCCTTCCTGGTCTATCAGTTTAGCTTCCATGTTGATCTGGCGCTGTAAAAGCCGTTTCAGGAGCGTCGTTGCTGCTGTTAGTCCTGATTCTGCTTCGCCAATTCTCCCCTCGGCTTCATCCAGTCTGTTGTTTGTTCTACGTAGCTCTTGTTTTATCTCTGTAAGCTGTTGTTTGTTGTCCCGTCTGAAGTCCTTCAGTTCGTTCAGTATGCTTCGTAAGCTAGCATCAACCGGCCCGTCATCCTCGCTACTGTCCTGGGTCGGAGAGCCAGCGACACTCCGGCGATCTTGCAGTGTCCGTTCATCCATGTTTTCGGTCATAGACATAATTTTCCTACTTCTTGTAGCAACCCTGTCTTCCATCATGTGCAAAAATACACTATTTGATAATATCTCAGTTGTCTTCAGGGTTATTTTAATAAACCGTTGGGGAGCGCGAAAATCAAGCTGCCATCTTGAGCGTGACCCGGAAGTCAACCCATCAAATGTATTTCTATTATGAATTTAAATTAAATGTCCCCATAATGACCTAAACAATAAAGTATTGACTTTTACTTCTAATTCTTTACCAGACTAGTTACAAGATGTTGTCTAAATTAAATTGTGTCTCATTACATTACTATGTTTTAGCTTAACTTAACTGTAATATGTTCTTTCTACATTTCAAACCTCAGTTACTCTAATATCTGTTAAAATATTACAAAATTGTTTCATTATCAATCAGTCAGAGCTGGTTGATGTGGCCAGGGAAAAGAAAGTTTGGGGCTCTCTGCTGGATCTGCTACCTCTGCGACCCGACCACGGATAAGCGGGAGAAGATGGATGGATGTTTCATTATCACAGGTCAACTTCTTCGGTATTCTATTTTGGACTTACATCTCTCACAGTAGCTCCTTGGCCACTGATTCTGCATCTGTGTTACCTGTTATAATTCAATCAATATTTAGAAACATGTCAACATTCATCAAACAGTATCTTATCCCCAGATATGGAGCAGGTTCATTCTAAAACTATCATGCAATGCTCAGTTTGAACATCTGGGTTGGGGCAAAGGGTTTCTTTTAATTTCATTTCAAAGCTTTATTTATCCAGATTGTCCCTTGAGATCATAGTTCTCTTTTTCAAGGGAGACCTGCAAATAGTCTTTCAATCCCTAAAAGAAAAATGTAAGTTGTGAATTTTACAGCCATGTTGACATTATACATTATACACCCCCCCCCCCCCCCCCCCCCCCCTTTTTACACATGAACTCATGTGAAAATAAGTGTTTCTCTCCGTCTTTCAGGCCCAAAAGAAACAGAATCTTCATATTTTAGTTTGGGTTTTACATTTGCAAACCGCCAGCTCCTGTGGGAGTAAAATAACATCAAGCAGATTAGAAACGGGTCACATGTGCGGTTTTCCATTTTTGTGGAATTTTTAGGAAACCTCTCGTTTCCCTTGGAGCTCCAAAATAATATGTTAGTCCAAAAACATGCTTGGTTAGTTATTGTTTTAGAATCATGCAGTTACACTGATCACATGCCGGCATTCATTCACACTCACACTGTCTGGTTGTCAAGTCAGGTTCGGTCAGGTTCACCCCAGAGTCAGTCATTGACAGTGCTTTTGTCACACTGTCAGTCTGGGTCAAAGGTCATTTGGTCTCGGTCTTTTGGCCATGTCGTGCTCTGCAGAGTCTTTTCAGAGGTATTTCAGCATAGGCGGGTACCCTTTATCTAAAAAAATATGTCATGCGGAGCGCCATTCCTTATTCATTCACAATTTCAACTATGATTTTTAAGATGGTTCTAACTTTTCATTGGGACTTCTGCCTCCCACCTTTCCTGAAACTTGGTACAAAACTCACTTCCTTATAGTACTACTAATACTGCAATTCATTGACACCTAATTAGTATGAAAATGTCTAATATATCTATTTCAGAAACTTGTGTACATAACTATTATCTTGAGTCAAATCATTACATCTGTGTAGCTCTGCTATGCATTTCATAGCTCATTATACTAATTTATCTTCAATTATGGTCCACCTAAAGAACAATGTTAACCTCTTTAGCAGTGTGTGGAACATTGGTGTCCGAACATGCAACAATTACTCCCTCCTTTATCAAGGATTTAAAAACAGAAGTCATTTCATATTTCCATCTTACTCTTTCAGGAAACAATTTTCTCCTATAAATTGAAATACTTACATGTTTCAAGCATCATATAATTCACATACTACGAAAGAACATCTCCATATGTTCTCCAATACTTTAAATCCCACTCTTACTTAGAACAGTAGTAAAAACCTGCAGAGCACACTAATCAGATCACAGTAATGTAAATTGACTAAAGTGTAGGCCTATGTCTACTTTCCATTATACTTATTACTTTTGGTGAACATTTATTTATATTATCTAAATTCCTTGTCTTTGATATGCAAACAGTTTGAGTGTAAACATGTGTTTTTCTCAATGTATTTACACTCTACGGATTCTTGAATTTACTCATCTCCTGGTGCTGTCGTTCCTAAAAATGTTAGCAAACACAAAACTCCAACTACAACATTTATAGATAAACCGATTTAGCAAAATGTACTCTTTTCTAATTCAAAATGTGACAAAAGAACAATGCTTTGTCTTTCACAAGATGGTGGTCTAACAGAATGACTCTTGACCTCATGGGGTCAAACAAAATGGATGCTGATCAAACTTAACATGTGGCCTGAAGAACAAAAGGGCCTCTTAACATTAACACAATGGACTCTCAGTGATGAGATCTAGTCATGAGGTGGCTGACTTTAAAATGAACTGTAACAAAGAAACCTCATGTGTGTGATAAATTATAGTTTAGAAATATAACACAAAACAACACTACATTAAACTAATAACTATTCAAATGACTTTCTTTGAAAAGCATGAAAAACAAAACAACTTAATCTACTCTCAATGTTCATCTACACCATCACTGTGTATTTAATCAGTACCAGTTGTATCTTTGCTTGGGTGACCAGACGTCCCCGTTTTCCGGGGACAGTCACCGTTTGTATTGCCCCGTCCCCGGTTGAAAAAATCTCAAATTGAATCTATTGTCCATCTATATTTTGATTATTATTTAATGGAAACCGTCCATAATCAAAGAGTCATTCAAAGTCAATCAAAGACTTATTTCACTTCAGGGTGATAGCAGGAGACCCCATCTAGTCAATCAGAGAAAATCAGGACAATCTGATTTAGAATTTCAAAATAAAATACTTTTGAAATCTCATATATGGGCTATCGTCCTTCTGTTTTTATACAAGAATAAATAAAAAACTGTCAAATCATCAGACTTATTTCACTCCAGGGTGATAGCAGGACACCCCATCTAATCACTCAGAGAGAATCTGGACAATCTGATGTAGTTTTAAAATAAAAGACCTTTGAAGTCTCATATATGAGCTATCGTCCTTCTGTTTAACAGTTAAAATGTTCAAATTACATTGAACCAGAATTGTCCCCCTTTTTTCTTTAACAGTGAAGAAAATTGGATATGTTAATGATATATTGACCGCAAAACTCAAAATGTCCCCGGTTTTAATAATGAAAATCTGGTCACCTTAATCTTTACTCAAACTATTTCACCATCTAGTAATGCTAACTGGCTAGCTAACTAGCTTAGCAGTATAGCATTAACCTCATGTGACTGGGGGAAGGGGAGGGTGACACTCAACATGTGCAGATAAAAACCACACTGCTTGGAGACTGTGTTCAATAAAAATTAAACCATACGACTTGTAGTCTGGCTTCAATAAAAATGTAACAAGACAAGGCCAGTTCATAACACATCAAACACATAGACTAACATGAATGGACCCAGTCACAGTCCGCAATTTCCTGAAGTAATCTTCGTAATAACTAGCAAACTAAAGATCATGTACATCCACTGCACACATAATCTGAAATAACAACTCATATTTCTTGCATCAAATGACATCAAAACGCATTTTAATAGCCAAACTAACTTTAAAATAGGCATTTTCCACCGAGAATAAAACGAAGTTCGGCCATGTTTATTTTTTTTGCTGGGAGAAATTTGAAGATCACATGACATAGACGCCAGCCATTGGAATGAATGGAATGCAGTTGGAGGTCAACCAATCACAGAGCTTGACTAATCACGGGGTTTATTAAACAGAGCACAGGGTGTAGTACTAAACGATAGCTGGGGATTCTGGGTAGTGTTTGTAAACGAAGCACAGCTCTGCAAACTTTTCCCGTTGTGATTATAAGTTATTCAAGATGATCAAATGTGCATCAGACTTTCTGCCCTTTACCGTTTGTTTACTCACTAATCACATCTCCCCTGGATGTTAGGCTATTTTTTTTTAATACAACCGCTTTCATTGTGACGCGATGTTTACAGTGAGAACAGCAATAATATATGTAACAGGCCTACATTACACACTTTATTTGTATGCTTTAATAGATATCTACAAGTAAACAGTAGATATTTTTCATGAAACCATATAGTGCTTCACATAATAAAATATACAAGGGCTGTAGCCTGATATACATTATATGCTTTAGGAGCTGTATGTGTGTGTTGTACAGTCCGCGTCTGTTTTGGAGTGTATAGGTGTCTGTTGTAATTGAATTTGCCGCCAGCAGAGCCGCTTTGTGTGGGTTAGGGGTAACCCTAACTCTAAACCCTAACCCCACTTAGGGGCAATGGATGTCCACTCTCGGGAGACGACCGACAGTGGTGCGGTTAGCCAAATTGACAGACCTAATTTTACCCAGGGAAAAGTGGTGAAAATGAGAAAATGTATCTGAAAATAGTGCCTCATAATGCGGGCATGTGGACAATAGCCCGAGACACACACACATGCAGAGATCCAGGGGGCGGAGCACATGGCTTTTTTTACCCAGCAATAGGTCTCTGAAAGGCGGGGAGACTCCACAGGTGGCGCACACCTAGAGCAGTTTGAAACCATTTGAAATGACTCTCAGACATTACCTGGAAGAATGCTTGCATGTGGACAGTAGCCAGAGAGGAGCAGGCTGCCCCTATTTAGAGGCAATGTACGTCCGGGGCGGGGAGACTCCACGGATGGCCAAATTAGGTCTGTCACTTTGGGTGACAGACCTAATTTTACCCAGGGAAAAGTGGTGAAAATTAGAAAATGTATCCGAAAATAGTGCCTCATAATGCGGGCATGTGGACAGTAGCCAGAGACTCACAGGCACACACACATGCAGAGATCCAGGGGGCGGAGCACATGGCTTTTTTTACCCAGCAATAGGTCTCTGAAAGGCGGGGAGACTCCACGGATGGCGCACACCCAGAGCAGTTTGAAACCATTTGAAATGACTCTCAGACATTACCTGGAAGAATGCTTGCATGTGGACAGTAGCCAGAGAGGAGCAGGCTGCCCCCACTTAGAGGCAATGGATGTCCACTCTCGGGAGACGACCGACAGTGGTGCGGTTAGCCAAAGTGACAGACCTAATTTTACCCGGGGAAAAGTGGTGAAAATTAGAAAATGTATCCGAAAATAGTGCCTCATAATGCGGGCATGTGGAAAGTAGCGAGAGACTCACAGGTACACACACATGCAGAAATCCAGGGGGCGGAACACATGGCTTTTTTTACCCAGCAATAGGTCTCTGAAAGGCGGGGAGACTCCACGGATGGCGCAAAGGGACAAGCCTGATTAAAGCATATGCAGGATCCCAGTGAGCTCCAGACTATGTGCATTGTGTTAAGGAACCATATTAATGATAACATAAATCATTTAAATGCAAAGATAACGATTACAAATCATTTTAAGGAGGAAAACGGTGGATCCGTCCGTTTCGTTAAAAATCTGATAGCCAAATGGACAAGCCTGATTAAAGCATATGCAGAACCCCAGTGAGAGCTCCAGACTATGTGCATTGTGTTAGGGAACCCTATGAATGGTGTACATGAGTGTATACATGTTTTAAATAATAGGATACCTCCAGGGCGCATCACCACATTTTACAAGCCAGGGAAGGTGCATGGATCCTGGGTAAACATTGATTAAGTGTTTTTAAATGTGTGGAACAGTGTTTTGTCACTTTCAAAACTCTCCTGTCATTGACCGGAGAAATTGGGTCGATGTTGTATTCAATCTGGCCATTAATATTCCAGTGAGACGAAGTACGTACATTGACCGGAGTGATCCCATGTTAATTTTGTCCAAAAACCGGAGTATTCCCTGACCCTAACCAGTTATGAGCATTTCTTTGGAAGCCCCGCCTTTTTGCAAACAGGTTTAGATTAATGACGGGCATATTTATCGACTGAACATGCTCATTTTCTATGGTAATGTGTGTGACCCACCACCGATGCTGTATACTAAGTTTGGCATTGAAAAAGAAAACATGGATATTT
>NC_136902.1:48185974-48313456 GCF_949606895.1 Notothenia rossii
CTAGCTGCTCCATCCACTGTAATGTTAAAATCTGAAAAAGGCCTCTCTACCAAGCTCCAAACAAAATTCAATATCTCAAAAAGTTTAAAAGATATAAAAAATGTGAATAAGAATGTAATAGCTGAAGGTGTTGTGATCATTTGAAAGTTGGAATGAAGTGTCTAGCTGAAAGTATGTGGAAGGAGTAGCATTTGGCGCAAAGTGTAGGAAAAATGGATTTGAAGGCATCTCCCATTGACTTCAATGTTTAAAAAAAAAGTTTAAAAAGCTGAATATTTCAAAAAGTATAAAATATTTTGAAAAAGTTGAAGGTTCCCCATCGATTCCTGAACAGGCTGAATAGTTTAATATTTGAATGGCTTCTGTAGCTGAAAATAAGCTGAAGTTATGGAGAGCCAAAGTATTGGCTGAAATAAGAATAAAGATTTGAAGAACTATAGTGGATTCGCACTAACTAAAATAAGCGTGTTAATGTTAATCTAACAGCTCCAGCGATCCACTAGCACTACCCCCCCCCCCCCCCCCCCCCCGTGAAGTCAAAGACTGTACCGATTCCCCGTTCTGTGGTGGAGACAATTTCATATAACAGCTGATTGATCACAATAAATCAACGCTATTCTCCGAATATTTTATTTTAGTCAATGCAAATTCATAAATGGAAAGAAAATAATACGTTCATTATCAACACAAAAAATTGCTCTAACAAACACATTATGCAACTACGTACGTTCACAAGCTGATAAATGATACTCTTCAAGATAATCGTAAAATCTGTGCCATGACCTTTGATGGTAAATGTATATCCATTTTGTCTCATACAAACAGATACAGTTTTGAATTTAACACATTTTATATGTTTTGTTATATGTCTGCAGAAATATTTAAAATACACAAACATTGAATAGATTACTTAAAGGTAGGGACGCCCCATTTGATCGCACTCTGATCTGATTTTTACTGAAAATATGCAACCTTGCATTTACTGTATGCTTTCTATTCGTCGCTCTGCATAAAGAAACCAACTGAGCAGCACCGTCCTGCTGGCTAACAGCTTACGGTTAATGTCAATGGATAATGCATTCAAATACATAATTGGTGTGAAACTGAAAAGTTGGGGTGAACAATGTTTGTATCAGATATTTTCAAGGGAGTACAAAATAGATATTAGAGGAAGAATTATGTCGTATTTAACTTCCTAACAATAGTTCTAAGCAGCGTATAATATATAATTTAATTGAAGGAAATACATCAAATCGAATTGGCGGCAAAAGAAACAAAAAAAAAAAAGCGTTTTATCTGTTTTATTTGTTTTATGTCTTATATATATTCATGTTGCACTGTTGGAGGAGCCTGTGACTTTGCCATATCTACACTGTAGTTAAAGTGCACATGACAATAAAGCCTTGAATCTTGAACATCTCTAATTAATATCTTTAACTAAATATCCAGTAAGTAGAGATACATAGCAGAAAACACTTTGAATCACAATATTTATATCATCCCTTAATTTCAAACCAGTGACATGGTCCAGCTAACTTCCTGTTACATAACAATTGGTTCATTTAGACCAGGGGTGGGGAACCTCCGGCCTCCGGGCCGTATACGGCCCGCGAGACCATTTGGTACGGCCCTCGAGGTAATTTATAAACACACGCAAAAAAGAAAAAAATTCAAGAAATCTAGACCGCAAAATAATTAAACAAGCTTGTTTTTCCTCAACAAGTTCAGGGTCCTTGAACACAACACGAGCCTAACGTGTCATCACGTGTATGTCTCGTCTGACAGGGGTGTAGTTCTAACGGAGAACACCAGAACGCGGCTCCGGGCCGGGACTTCACAAATTGCAGTACCCATAATGAGCCTTACACATGCCGCAGTTTTTGCGTGGCTGTTTCTTTAGTTGTAAGCCCAGTGGCGATCTGTTCATCTGTCATACTGATCATACAGTAAACAACTTTGTTGTTATTAGCATCTGGTTAGCTAGCTATGCTAACGAATATAAGAAGCTTTTTCTCCAACCAGTGAGGTAAAGGCACATCTTTATATGATCATTATAGTTATAGAAAAATAAGAGAATAAAGTAAACAGGCTAATATGACAGTAAAAAAAAGTTGTTATTAATAAACAAGAATACAGTTTAAAAGGGGAGTGATTTGTAAAATATCCATAAAGAATAAAATCTGCTTACAGTTCTGTTTCATATGGGTGTTGAGAGATGTATCTATAGATCTCTTCATGTTGCTCTCAAAGTGCACCAGATTGATGCTTTTAACTTCAACATTTAAAAAAAATCTTCCTGGTGATGCATGCCCCCCCCCCCCACTTAAATCATGTCCACATGGATATGAAACTAAATACATTTACACACATCTTGTGTCCATATCTTTCTGTGCATGAATGCGCGGGTCATGGTCAAATATCTGGATTAAGACGTTGCTTTTTCTTTGCACAGCATGAAAGAAAGGCAAAATGAATGGGCTTTGATTTGAGTTTTTTAAGCAGACGTTGAGTTCAATAATTTGTACGGCCCTCGAAGGATGTTGTAAACATTTAAATGGCCCTTGAGAGGAAAAAGGTTCCCCTGATTTAGACAGAAGACAAACACACCTTACAATAGATAGTTACTTCTAAGCTGAACATGAGCTATTTAGACTAAGCTAATTCCTGGTGTAGACCTCCACTGGGCCATAACGGTGGCTGTGAGGATTCTAATGGGCTTTGTTATGGAGGCAGGATGGATGGTGATGGTTACTTTCACAGTGGAACACAGCTAGGACACGGAGGGGGCAATAATTCTCCTGATAATTGGGTTAATACCTGTCATGATATCCCCTATTACCACAGCAGTAAATAGAGGAGAGGCAGTAATTATCGCTGTTAATTAGAAAACATGTAGATCAGCAGCATGGAGGGGAACTGTATATCTCAGCGTAATTCAGAGCAGAGATCACCTTTATTGTTATGGCCACATGAATGTGTTAACGAGCAGGTGTGTGAGAATGTGACATGGTGTCTGTCCCCTGTCTGCTTCCCTTTTTCTGGGCTGGTTACTCAGGGGGCGGCTGTAAAAGGAAAAGGCTCTGTCAGTCTGAGATGTGACACACACACACACATACACACACTAAAGGAAAAGGAAGCAAGAGGGTATGGGCCAAAGGGCTTGCTGAGTTTACAAAATGAAAGTAAAAACATTCGGTACCACTTTACAATAAGACTACCCTTATAAAGGGTTTAGGAATAGTTTGTAATTCATTTATTAATTAGGTTGTGAACCCTTTATAGATCATTAATAAGCTTTCATAAGGCATCCAGAGCTGCAGCTCCTCCTGCCCGACTGACTGCTCCCGGCCATTGTTTCATTTTTCAGAAGGTTCGGTTTGCGTTCACACGGGCAAAACTCAAACGGACTATAAACTTTAAACACAAGTCATCTGCTCGGAAATGCTGTTCAACCATTGGTCAGACATTAAGGGGGTGAAAACGCAAATCCCGGCAATTTCTAGGGGAGCCTCCGCCATGGAGCATCGGCACTTTCGGCAGGTTATTCTCATGCTGCTGTTAATCTGGAGATCAACAGACACTAGCGGCCCGGCATATGATTATATAATCAGACAACGTCCGTTAAGTAAGGGATAATGTGCTGCGACGCGGTCATTATGGGGAAAAGAACACAGACAGGCTGATCAGGATCCCGACGCGATTACGGATTTGAAAACATCGCTGCTTGCACAATTCATTATGTCAAACCTTGGAAAGTATATAGATATCCCTGCCCTAATGCCAAAGTAACTGCACACTGAATATGTGTCGCCGTTTAATGTCTATGTCTGGACCGCTGCGTAAAAGGAGGGTTTTTGCCCGTTATTTCTCCGCTGTTTTCTTGTCGCTCTTGTCTTGTCAGTTCGAAAAGCAAACTGTATGCAGTTTGCTTTTCGGCCAAACTGTATACAGTTAAATCGAACAGACTTGTTTGTGCAGATGTGAGCGTCCTTAACAACGGTCAATAAATCCTTGACAGCGGTCTGTCTGTTCGGTATTAAAAACGTGTCACTTGTTCTGAATTGACCAATGTAATTAATTAGACCCTCCAGAAAAACGCGGGCAAAAATCCTTGATTACGCGGGCTAAATTCCTTGATTATGCGGGCTAAAATCCTTGATTATGCGATTAAACATGAGGGATTTTTAAGTGATTTTATGTGGTGAAATTGCGGGAAGTTGCGAAATATGCGGAAAGTGGCGAAATATGCTAAATATGCGGGAAAAAATAATAACAATTTTTTTAAATATTGGGCTGGCTTATTTATTCTCTCTCACACACAACCTGCTACTAACGTTAAACCCCTTTACCATTCAATTAAACACACACACTTCTCCGCCTTATTCTGTTTTCATTTACTCGTTCGTTATCTGACGATCTTCAATCTTGTAGGCTACTCACTTCGTTTCTTGTAGCCCTCGAAAGGGTTTTGGAGGTTGAAGCCTCGGTGAACGTGCGTTGTTTGGCTTTCTTGTCCGCAGCAGCAGAAAGCATTTTCGAATGTTTGAATGAATCAAAGTGTGTCGTCACCGTCGATGTTCTCTTATGCTCCAACACACAGTTGCACGGGGTGCAGAATAGTTTCCCCCCACTTTTTGCCCGGTCTTTAGTAGAAATGTTCGTCGGTAAATGAGATGCATTAGATTTTTTTATCTCTGTGTTTTCTCTATCGTGTGAGCTCCACACGTTCACTCTATACAGTGTTGTTTACATTCTGTGATGCGCGAGCTGATGACGTCACGTCAAGACGAGTTAACTTTTTTTTTCTCAACTTTGTGTGGAAAAAAGCGGGGATTATGCGGCCTTTTGATAAATATGCGGCCTTTTGAAAATGTGCGCCATTTTGCTGATTATGCGGTCAATTCTGCGATCGCAGAATCGTGTTTTTCTGGAGGATCTAATTAATAATGTATTATTATTACATGGCTTTGTTGAATACTCACACCTTTTTGCTAATACGTTTTGATTGATGTCGGCCACATTTTTCTACGGTAATGTGTCTGACCCTCCACTGATCCTGTGCACTAAGATTGGTGTGGAAAATCAAAAAGTTTGAATTTAAGTTAATATTTAATTGTTTTTGACATTATGCTAATAAAAGAAAATATCAAAGTAGGCGGAGCTTAGGGATATGAGAGGATAATATGTAGAGCTGCTCCACCCGGATAAGTGTGCAAAATTTCAGGTCCGTCAGACTTACGCTGCGACTATGTACATTTTTTGAAAAGCCGATTTTTCACAGATTGCGCTTGAGAGCAAGTTTGACATTTTTCACCCATCGAATCCAGAATGTAACATTTTTCACCCGTCCTGGCAGCGCTGCCAAATGTCGCTACATGAATAGTGTCGTAAACCCCTCAAAAACAGGTCGAAAGCGCAGAACGAGAACAATAAGAATAAGAATTTTAAGCATAAAAATAGGTCTTTGCACTTCGTGCTCAGGCCCTAATAAGAATTAAAACTGCAGTCACAGTCGTGCAAGCAGTTGTGAACGGGCCTTCGCGTCCGTGCGCCTGTTGTGGAGGGCAGCCGGTCGTCCCGGCGTCAAGCAGACGCGCGCGAGTCCTCGGAAATGAGCCGTTTCTCATTTCTCTAATTTTCACGTCCCAGACTCCCAGGTCCTCCGGCAGCGACCCGGAAACGGATATCGTCGCGCCGTCTCGAAGGAAAACAAATGTCTCTCAAGGCTCGTCGGAATTCATTTTCGAGGAGGCTGTCTGGGGGTGCCATAACCGAGGATACACTGATTTAGAGGAGAGAGGAGTCTCTCTGGAGGAGCTATAACCAAGGGTACAAATATGTAGAGGAGAGAGGAGAGAGAAGTCTTTCTGGAGGAGCTATAGACCATTTCAGCCAACAGTGATGTTTAAAAGAGGTGTGACGCATGGCTGGACTTATGTCAACGACGCACAGCTCTGCAAGCTGTTCCCGTTGTGAGTATAAGTTATTCAAGATGATCAAATATGCATCAGACTTTCTGCCCTTTACCGTTTGTTTGTTTACTCACTAATCACATCTCCCCTGGATGTTAGGTTATGCTTTCATTGTGAGGCAATGTTTAGAGTGAGAACAGCTGCTGAGGTCAGTGCAGAAAGCAGAACAGTGTGTATAATATATATCGCTCAATAATATATGTAACAGGCCTACATTTCAAACATTATTTGTAGGCTTTAGGAGATATCTACAAATAAACAGTAGATATTTGTCATGAAACCATATAGTGCTTCACATAGTAAAATATACAAGGGCTGTAGCCTGATATTTAGTAAAAGCTTTAGGAGCTGTTTGCGTTTGTTGTACAATGTATAGGTGTGGTTTTGTGTGTGTGTGTGTGTGTGTGTGTGTGTGTGTGTGTGTGTGTGTGTGTGTGTGTGTGAGAGAGTTGATGTGGCAGGCAGACAGGCAGATATCATTAGGTTATCTGACATATAAATTGTCAAAGATTGTATATTCTCCATTAGCCTACAAGCTTCCCGTTTGAGTGAAGGACTGTTCCTTCTCAATGTAGCATGACATTGGATATGCACTTAACTCGTCCTGGATTGTAATTTTTTCAAAAATTTCCCTAGGAGGAGTTTGCAAAAATGTGCTTAAAATGCATGAAAAACGCACATATTTGAAAATTGCAGAGTTTTTGGAGGCTAATGGCAGGTAATTTGAAATATGTCCAGATTCATAAGAGCAATGTGTATACCGCGTTTCGTGAATAATGGAAAACCTTTATGCGAATAGTTTGGAGTAATTTGCGACATGTAAATCGTCAAAAATGGTGTATTCGCTGTTAGCCTACGACCTCCACGATTGATTTATCAAAAATGTAATATGCAATTCTTCATGACATTGGCCAGGGTCTGAACCTGTCCTGCATTGGAATTTTTCCGATCATTCCCCTAGGAGGAGTTCGCAAGAATGTGCTTAAAATGGCTGAAAAACGCACATCTTTCAAAATGGCCGACTTTCTGGGGGGTGGGGGCTGGATGGAATGGAATGCAATTTGAAATATGTGTGCAATCATAATAGCAATATGTATACAGCGTTTCGTGAATATCGGAATAACTATATCTGAGTAGTTTGGAGTAATTTGCGACATGT
This sequence comes from Notothenia rossii, assembly GCF_949606895.1. Lineage (NCBI taxonomy): Eukaryota > Metazoa > Chordata > Actinopteri > Perciformes > Nototheniidae > Notothenia > Notothenia rossii. The sequence continues at coordinate 48,193,106 of NC_136902.1, forward strand.
AAATCGTAAAAAATGGTGTATTCGCTGTCAGCTTACGACCTCCATGATTGAGCTATCAAAAATGTTCTTCTCAATTTAGCATCATATTGGATCGGGGCTGAACGTGTCCTGGATTGGAATTTTTCCGATCATTCCCCTAGGAGGAGTACGGAAATATGTTCTTAAAATGGATGAGAAACGCAAATTGTTCAAAATGGCCAACTTTGTCGGGGGCGGGGCTAATGGAAGCAAATTCGAAATATGTCAGCTATTCCATGACGATTGTCTGTGCCAAAATTCGTGAAGATCTGAGAAACTATATGTGACTACCACACAATATGGGGAGCTAGTGAGCAGTTTTTTTTTTTAATTACGTTTTTCTTTTACATTCGCGAAAAGGTCGTGGGCTTTCACGTGTATCCCAAGTTTTGCGTCAGAAGCTCATTTTATGCTATCGCAACGTAAAACAAATGTAGTGGCCATGCCCACATTCTGCATTTGTTTCAACACTTTACATCTCAGTTCATAGTCACCCCCAGAGTGTCTAAAAACAGTTTGTTTTATTTCGGCCATCCGTTCTTGATTTATAAATTGGTGGTGTTTTTAGTGCCCCCTATAGTCCAAAATGAAAATGCTTTGGTGTGCCTATTCCCCAACACAAATGTATAGTATCCACCAAAATCTGTGGTGAATGGATACATTCTTTCTAAGCCACACCTTTTTGCTAATACGTTTTGATTAATGGCGGAAATATGTATTACCTGAACATGCTCATTTCATATGTTAATGTGTGTGACCCTCCACTGATGCTGTATACTAAGATTGGTGTTGATAAAACCAAAATTGAAATTTAGGATAACATTTCACTGTTTTTAACATTATGCTAATTACAAAAAAATCAAAGTAGGCGGAGCTTAGGGGTTCAAGAGGACTCTATGTAGAGCAGGTCCACCCGGATAAATGTGCAAAATGTCAGGTCCATCCGACTTAAGGTGCGACTATGTACATTTAAAAAAAATGTTTTACATATAGGTGGCGCTAGCGAGCATGTTGGAATTGTTTAACCCATCAAATCCAGAATGTCAAATTTTCACCGGTCCTGCCGTCCGTGCAAAATTTTGCTGCGGCCCTAATAATTCCTCCAATAACAATAGGTTTCCTCGCACTTTGTGCTAGGACGCCATTGGGTCCTAGCGCTCCGTGCTCGGGCCCTAATAATAATAATACCAACAATACCAATAGGTTCCTCGCACTTCGTGCTAGGACGCGGTCAGGTCCTAGCGCTCCGTGCTCGGGCCGTAATAATAATAGCAATAATAATTGGGAGGGGGGGCGTGGCTGTTCTTATGTTCTCTGAGGGGAGGCTCACCTTCCCACACTTTGAAAACCCCTGTCCTAAATGAATCTTCAGTCGGGGGAAGTTGAGAGGCTGAGGAGATGTCTGAGGAGGATGCCAGTAACCCATACCTCAACTCATGCAGACTTGTACAATATTGCCCTTTCTGATTCTACTTCTGGCCATACAAAATGAGTGCATAATGTCTGGCCATAGCATAGGCAATGAGTCCGCCAGGTTTCCTGTCAAACCAACGTGACTTAGACCGTTAGGCTCATTAAAACCGTAAAAACAACTAAAGGGGAAAATACGGACCTCTGGAATGAAAACAATAGCTCTTTCTTCCTCACACCAGTCGAAGAAAAAGAAATCATAGATACCAGTGTTTCCCCTAGGTTTACTGCCTTGGCTCGGGTATCCCGGAAAAAAAATTCGGGGCACCCAGATTTTTTTTATCCTCTGGAGCAGAGAGAGGAGCTGTGAATTATTGTTATTGATATCGTACAGTAACAAAGTATTTGTACATTAAAAAGTAATAAAGTACAGTGTTACACTGTACTTTATTACTTTAATTCAAACTGTATTCCCTTCTTATCATGAGCCTATACTTCTTCCTTTCATTGATACATTTAAATCACCTGATTACAGCATATAACATACCTGCTGCTGCAACCCTGTGCCGCTGCTGCTGCTGCTTCTCTGCCTCATCCTATATTGCTGGATGGAGGCAGCTCCACCTCATCTGATCTCTGATATGAAAGCAATCGTGTTATGATCATATTGAGCTATTGGTGTGAGTCTAACATTAAACAAGCAGTCTGCTTGTCATACATTGCTGACGATACATTTTAAGTGGCAATTTGTTGAGTCACTGCCGCTAAATGCCGGTAGCATCAAGCTAGCAAATCCTGCATTAGCCTCACATCAACAGGTGTAGACAGAACATCCAATTATCCGGAGCTAATTTACTGAATAAACCAACTCACATCTCCTGTTTTTTTATTCACCCAACTCATTAGACTATTCTTCTGCTGGCGTTTGATTGTTGTTTTCTGTCAAATTCAATACTGTAGTTCAAAACCGCGGTACCTGCTCACCATCTGTGAGCTATTTTTAGAATGCGCACGCTACGTTCGTTGTCGCGTTCGCACGCGTCCACCTCGGCATGCTGTGTGTGACCTTCTCCCGTGACGAGCTTGCGGTTAAAAAATAATAATAAACGAATTTGAAACTGGTGGGACAGACAAACGGGAAGACAGCAGAGCTGTTGTTCTCCTCCTTTCCTCCGCTCTTGTCTCTGATAGTGAGTGTGTGCATTCGCGTGCATTCGCGTGTGTGTGTGTGGGGCTCTTCAGAAACAGAGCGGAGCGAGAATGTGAATACGCAAGGCTGTGGATACTGAAACATGCACATTGGATAAATAACATAGGCATTTAGTTTATTTAATAAAAGAGCACATGTTCAATGTGAAAAGTGACCGTATATAGATTACTTCAGTTGCAATTTGGTGTTATATATGTATATATATATATCCACTCTACATATGTGCCAGATTTGCTCCAGTTTGTGACTTTTACAACCTCAGATCCAGTGCCTGGATACGGTTCCAGGTTCCTGCTGTGCGGACTGACGCTGGAAAAAGGAGTCTCTTTTATTATGGTCCTTGGTCTTGGAATGACCTTCAATCCCGCCTCAAACTGACGGCACTTGTCTCGATAGCCTGTTTTAAATTGAAGTTGTCAGAAGTCCTTACCACCAGCTGCTCTTGCAGTAATAAGTAGTGCCTTTCTTACTGTCCTAATGTGCACAATGTAGTAACTGCTTTTTTCGTCTTTTGTTTTCTTAGTTATGTTCTCTGTATTTTATATGTTTGTGTTATGTGTTATGTGTAACGTTGCTGCCTTCTTGGCCAGGTCAGCATTGTAAATGAGATTTTATCTCAATGCTTTTTATCTGGTTAAATAAAGGTTAAATAAAAAATAAATAAAATATATATTTTTATTTATTATTTATTTTATTTTACAAAAAGACTTGACAGTTATTTATTATTATTTTATTTATTTATTTTATTTTACAAAAAGACTTGACAGTTTCATGGAAACACATCATCTTTTGGACGACAGTCAATATGGATTCATGAAAGATAGATCAACATCTATGGCACTAATGGAATTAAGTGAGGAAATAGCAAACTGCATGGACAATAAAAAACAAGCAGTGGGAATATTTATAGACTTACAAAAAGCATTTGACACCATAGATCACAATATTTTACTGATAAAACTGGAACGGTATGGCATCATAGGGGTGGGATTAAACTGGGTGAGAGATTATTTAAGCAACAGACAACAATTTGTTGAAATTGGTGAACATAAATCAGAATATATGAACATAACTTGTGGAGTACCTCAGGGGTCCCTGTTTGGTCCAAAGCTGTTCATAATATACATCAACGACATTTGTAGAGTATCAAATATATTGAAATTTATTTTACTTGCAGATGACACTAATATTTTTTTTTTCCGGTGACAATTTGAAAGAGTTAATGGAAGTGATAACAGCAGAAATGATTAAAGTAAAACATTGGTTTGACACAAACAAATTATCATTAAATATAAGCAAAACAAAGATGATGTTATTTGGAAATCATAAAACAAATCCACAGGTGCCATTAATACTAGATAACATAAACATAGAAAGAGTATTTGAAATGAAGTTCCTTGGTGTGGTTTTACACCACAAAATCAGCTGGAAACCTCATATCACTCATGTAAAAGCAAAACTGGCTAAAACTATTGCAATATTGGATAAAGCCAGATACATTCTGGACTACAACTCATTGTATACTCTATATAACACACTGATATTGTCATATCTGATTTACTGTGTGGAGATTTGGGGAAACATGTACAAAACCAACCTACAGCCGTTATGCATATTACAAAAAATGGCTATAAGAGTTATCAATAATGTTGGATATCTTGAACACACAATGTATTATTTTTGAAGTCACACATGTGGAAGTTTACTGATCTGGTTACATTTAAAACGGCACAAATCATGTACAGAGCAAGACATAATCTACTATCCAGGAAATTAAAAACATTGTTCGTAGACAGAGAGGGTGGGTATAATTTGAGAGGAAATCTACATTATAAACAACTCAAGGTCAGAACAACTCTGAGAAGTATGAGCATAACAATCTGTGGGGTGATTTTATGGAATGGTTTGGAGCAGGAGTTACAACAAAGCACAAGCATAATTCAGTTTAAAAGGATGTACAGAAACACTTTTATGAAAAACTATGAGAATGAAGAGAGGTGATTGAAGATGAGAAATTATTGTAAATGTATGTATAAATGTAAAGATGTGAGTAGGAATAACTTGCAGAAATGATTTAAAGGATAATCGTTGATTAGCAGTAAGTAAGGGGTGGGAATTAATAAGCATTTGCTTCCTCCTTCTCCCTTTCGGACACTTATTATTATTATGAATATTTTTTTTGTTGAATATATCAATATTATTATGAATATTGATAAATACTGTATTCTAACAATACGGTATTCTGTTTTCACATTTATTATTATTATTTTTTTTTTTAAATCTGTTCGAAATAAAGATGAAAAAAAAAATAAAAAATGTATTTGCTTCCCCTGTCGCGAGTGATCGCTCAGTGATGATACTTATATTTCTAGAATCTGTGGAATCTCAGCTTGTTAGTTCAACTTGTTTGTGCATATCCGCTAAGTATATCGATTGATTTATACCTAGAGTGCGTAAGCATTTTTCCGCTCAGGGCTCATTTAGACACTTCTTGTGACACTTGTGTTTTGTTTCGGTAAACATGGTTCATATCATCAGTTAGCTGAGTTTCTTCCCGTTAAATGAGCAGGACACATGAATAGTTTATTAGATTTTAAGAAGCCCTGAGACACAGTTTCGTGAGAAAAAAAACGGGGGAAAAAAGCCCCTTAACAGGTTAAATGGGAATTAAATAATGTTAAAGAGCAACTTGCAGGTTTTTTTTTTTACTAGATTTATGCTTAACCTTGCCTGGAAATTACAATTCAAAAAGTGAATGCAGGATTCGATATGTTTTACGAGACATAAGGGCAAGAATTCAGAGGGAAAGGAGCCGTTTTCAGCTCTGCTGCTAAAAACTGCTTTTTTTTAACGTCATACGTCAAACGCGAATTATTAGGTCACATGGGGGAGCAACTTTCTCGGACTCTTTCTCTGCCCAATCCGCGGTAGTAGTTTGTAGTTGGTTGAGCGGTTGTGATTTAGTGAGCTAGTATTTTTTCGGTCATTTTACATTGCATTTCGCAATTTGTAATCATGGTGAGCTGGAGTTTGTGCAGGTTGCACAAACTCGAGCCTGTCAGGACATCGAGTTCACAGTTTCCCTAACAGGAAAATCTAGCTTTCATTCCTGTGTGCGTTGTGCGAGGTGCATCCACCTCCCTGCAGCACATACTCTTCACAGCTGAAGCCTATCAAACAAAACGTTTATCAGGAAACCGTATTACATCTATCTCCCCCCCTTCGCTCCTTTCTCTCTCCCCTCCGGTACACAGCACCGTAAGACGTAGTGTTGAGTTGCATTAGGTAACGCTGTGGTGGTTGTACTCCTCCAGCCGTCTCCTTTGTGCTTGTTAACGCCGGTCACTCACCAAGACAGCTGCCCTGTTCTTTTTTTACCAGGGGAGCATCCCCCCGGACCCCCCTAGTATTGTTTGGTCACCATTTCCACAGCCCCACCTAAAATATTTTCCACCAGCCGCCACTGGTGAAACCTCAGGAAGCAGTTGCTTGTGGAAGTGAAGCAGAGGTGCACATCACCTCTCTGGCACTTGGCTTTGGGTGTGCCTGTGCACCCTGGTACCTTGCATCTCCCCTTCTTTTCATCCATTATCCATGGTCCTTTTCTTCTCTTCTCTTCATACTCACCAGCAATTGTGAGACTGAGATGACCTCTCTTGCGTTCCAGACTCTTTCCACTCTTTCTCAGACCTTCAGCAATGTATGATTTGAAGGTATACAGCCTCATTTGTTCCTTCCTGCTCATTCCTGTGCCTTCACAATCTCTTCTGTAGAGCAGCCAGGCGGTCATGATAATCATGTCTATGAAGTGAAACACCAGCCGGTCATCTGATTTTGATCCGGTACAGTGCAATCAGTGAGTCAAGTAGATCGACCCAACCCATATTCTTGTTGTATTCCTTTACAACAGCAGGGTGGGGGACTTTCATGATAAGCTTTTGCTTGCGTTACCATCTTTCAACTTCGTTGACAGGGTGCGCTCCAGCGGAATCACTCAGAAGGCTATCTGTGCGGTTATCATACCACTTCACAACATGCAATGTGGTTTCCCCAATAATGGCAATATTCTCTTGACAGCGCTGACAAAGTGTGTTTCCCGCAGCGAGACGCTACAATACTAATTGTGGGCTTATCATGTTGATTCGGCCACAACAGAAAAAAGAAAAACAAACTCTCGCCCTCTCCAGAGGGGCAGGTCAGCCAAAAAGACCCGGGCAACATTAGCCCGTACCTGTGCACGTCCCTGCAGCAGTGGATAACAGCTTCTTGCCTGGACACAGTTTGCACCTCACCGTCACATTGCAGTGTTTCCCCTACCATTGTGTTGGCGGGGAGCTGCGCCCTGCCAACGGAGCCCCGCGCCCTGCCTGAAATTCAAGGTGTTTTTTTATTTTTATTTACATTTTTTTTTTTTATTATTTAAAAAACAAATATATATATATATAGCACCAAATTGCAACTGAAGTAATCTATCTACGGTCACATTTCACATTAAACATGTGCTCTTTTTATTAAATAAACTAAACACATATGTTATTTATCCAATGTGCATGTTTCAGTGTCCACTGCCTTGCGTATTCACATTCTCCCTCCGCTCTGTTTCTGAAGGGCAGGGCTCCGCTTCCCTCCCCCACACACACACACACACGCGAATGCACACACTCACAATCAGAGACAAGAGCTGAGGAAAGGAGGAGAACAACAGCTCTGCTGTCTGCCCGTTTGTGTCCCCCCCCAGTTTCAAATTTGTTTATTATTATTTTTTAACCGCAAGCCGTTATCGTCACGGGAGAAGGAAACAAACAGCCAGGTGGACGCGCGCGAACGCGACAACGAACGTAACGTGCGCATTCTAAAAATAGCTCAGAGATGGTGAGCAGGTACCGCGGTTTTGAACTACAGTATTGAATTTGACAGAAAACAACAGTGAAACGGCAGCAGAAGAATAGTCTAATGAGTTGGGTGAAAAAAAAGACAGGAAATGTGAGTTGGTTTATTCAGTAAATTAGCTCAGGATCACTTAAAATGTATCGTCAGCAATGTATGACAAGCAGAATGCTTATTTAATGTTAGACTCACACCAATAGCTCAATATGATCATAACACGATTGCTTTCATATCAGAGATCAGATGAGGTAGAGCTGCCTCCAGCAATAGAGGATGAGGCAGAGAGAAGCAGCAGCAGCACAGGGTTGCAGCAGGTATGTTATATGCTGTAGTCAGGTCATTTAAATGTATCAATGAAAGGAAGAAGTGTGGGCTACATGATAAGAAGGGAATACAGTTTGAATTAAAGTAATAAAGTACAGTGTAACACTGTACTTTATTACTTTTTAATGTACAAATACTTTGTTACTGTACGATATCAATAACAATAATCCACAGCTCCTCTCTCTGCTCCAGAGGATAAACAAAATTTGGGGGCCCCGAAAAATGTTTTCGGGATACCCGAGCAGCACCCTGCCAAGGCAGTAAACCTAGGGGAAACACTGCATTGCTGTCTATTCTTCGGACGAACTCAAAATAATGGGCATACCTCCACCCCTCGAAAGTTATCGGTGACTCAGCCATGTTTATGCAGCACTGCACATGGAGATGTGGACGCGCAAATCGCGCAGATTACGTAGTAGCCTACACATAAACCTGCGGCGGAAACCCCTCTTGTCTCTCAGTGTGATTATGACTTTTATAAAAGTAACGAAGTAACGCGTGTCGGGGCAATGTTAGTAACTGTAGTATGATTACTGAATTATAACGCGTTACACTACTCCGTTACCGACAAAAGTAATATTATTACAGTAACGCGTTACACCCAACTCTGCTCACCATGAAGAAGCAATCTGTAATTTACAGGAAAAGACGGCCACTGTCATTTTAAAAATCAACCCCAAAAAAAATCGCATTAAAAAGGCGTCAGACACTAAATTGTAAAATTGCTGTGATTCACTATGAACTAGCTAGGTCGACGTTAGCCAGTCTACCACCACCCTTTGCGTTTTTAACTAACTGCTAGCTTTTAACAGATACAATTACTGAATATCAAAAGAAAACTTATGATATTAACGTCGGCTAATTTTGTGTTCCTTACAGACAGTTTATTTATCTGAGAGTAGTTAACGTTAGCTAGCTTAATTTGTACATACCCCATTAGTGAGGTTAAGGTTAGCTAGCAACACATGCTTTGTAGTTAGCTAGCTATCTTAGCTAATTCAGCTAACAGTTAACCAATCGATTTACTACTACTTAATACATTAAAAGCACTAATATTTGACATACGCCTATGGACTTTTACTCCTACGTTCAGTTACTAACGTTACCTTAACACTAGGACCACCAGAGGTCGCTGTATACCTAAAACCGCCAACGGGTAAAATGTACCCGCTATAGATTTTCAAGGTACAATGTTCTTTTATTTATCATACAGAACAGTGAGTTTTGATCACACAGGGATGCAACTTATACCAATAGAATCTGTGGACTCTCTGCTTTTCATACGACATAGGTGGTGCAGATAGCATGAAGTTTAAAATATCGCTAAGAGTGCTGATTTAAACGCTTGGTGTTAGACTTGTGTTTTGTTTAGGTACAAATCTCTCTCTATCGATATATCTGTAATTTTCTGTTCTATGAACATATAATTGTCTACATAAATAGACGACGCGGACTACTTCTCTCATTCCGAGTGTCCATCTTTATTCAACTGGCAAGTAACCTGCACACATGCATTACGTCCTCAACGTGAGCTCAGTCATCCAAGATCTTGTATTCTCCAAGATGTTACACTATCTATAACTATCTATCTGTCTATCTCTCTCTCTATCCATCTATCAATATATCTATCTATCTATCTCTCTCTCTCTCAATCTATCTCTCTATCTATAAGGCTATCTATAAGGAACCGCAGTAGACAAAAGGCGTTGCTATAGCAACACGTCATGTTTACGCTGCATTTTCTATGAGGTAAATATTACCCGCTAGCGGATATAGGTATAAATGGCATTTTTGTTGACGACTTTTTCAATCTGACTTCATATTGACAATTGTTAACAACAGAGGGTGCTACATAACACACTTTCAGGAAAAGTCACGGACTAGGAGACTTTAATATGTTATTGAACAAAAGTTACATACAATCAAAAAACAGCTGCGGGTAAAATGTACCCGTTGGCGGTTCTAGTGTTAACTGCACTTCTTGGTCGCTGTCCTGCCTCTCTGGTGAAGGTGAAATGACCAACGTGTTACATTCCGCTGGCGCTGCGAAGCTTGGCTTGTGGTGCGTTCAGGTGATCCTCGTGAAATAGGAAATTCCCCGTTTGCCATCATACATTTGGACACAAACAGCCATCCACTTGTAAACACTGAGGACTGAGGAGGATCTCTTGATGTAAATAATATAGAGTGGCGAAGTCACGCCCATCTACTTCCGGTCCATGGGACCTTATTTCTGAAAAATTATTTATTGAGGTCAATGGAGAGAGAAAACGTATCTTTCGATCCCGTTTGAATTGTGCCATGAATTACACATATGATGTTTGTCAATCTTAAAAAATTATTTCCATGTCAAAAAAGTCAAAGTTTGTCATAAAACTGTTGAAATATAAGACTTTGAAAAATAACCAACTAGAAAGACTACAAATCCCAGAATCGCGTAAGTGATGTCATAACTGATTTCACAATTGTTTTCCTCCACTAAATAAGAGATAGCTAAGATAAGATAACTTTAACAAGATGCCTGTGTGCTTAGTACCAGGTTGTTATCATACCAGCAATGGGTCTTGCTCGTTCTTTCGCTTCCCGTCTGATGAGAGGACCATGAGTGGTTGGATCAAGTTAGCTACCTAGCTAGTAAGAAGCACGTTAGTTAGCATTACATCCTTAGCCTTGTCATTTTTATTAGCCTTAACATGAAGTAACATTAAGTAACCCAACATGTTAAACAGTAAGAGTAGTAATCATATTTCGTGAACCCTTTGAAGAGTACTGTCACACCGGTGTGATCATTCTATAATACACCATTTAAGCCCGGGGGAGAAATGCTACCGCTAACGCTACATTAGCACCGGCGATCTTTTCTACTTCATGCTATCTGCACAAATGGTTGACATAAAACATTAAAAAGATCAGGCAGTTCAGAGAGAATCGAAGGAAGGCAGGCAAGCAGGCAGCTTTGCATGACATTCTTCTGGACGTGTTTCATTGTGGTGATGGCCATCTTGGTGACGTGTGTTGTTGTTGTGTTGTAGTTCATTGAGCGTTTCACTCAAAAAAATGTGTTACTTCACAGTTTTACGACACATATTTTTTTTTTTTACTTGCAAAATTATCTTTTAAATTGACAAATATCATATGTGTAATTCGTGGCACAATTCAAACGGGATCGAAAAAGATAATCTTTCTCTCTCCATTGACTTCAATACAAACATTTTTCGAAATAAGGTCCCATGGAGATCCACCGGAAGGGGAGGGACTTTGCCACTCTATAGTATTGGCATTCGTTGTTTACATCTTTTAGTTGATATTGTCATTGATCCAGCTTCTGACAAACGCATGGTAAATAAAGTCACTCATTTTCCGACTTTATGAGAGATGACACCACATGGATGCACATTCCAGGTTTTTCTTCTTTCCGGGACTATGAGAAGCAGAGTAGGGGCGGGTCTTCGCATAATTAAATAATGCAGCAAGCGCCAAATTCGCACACACCACTGAGAGCAATCGTTATAGTCGTCCACATCTGATGAAGTGTGTGAAAATTCAAGTCAAAGATATTGTGATTTTTTTTTTTGTTATCCATATCGCTCAGCCATACTTGGTGTGTTAAGCTGTTATGTTTAAATGTGTAATGTGGCATGGATTGTTTGAAAAAGTTTGGTGTAATATATGAAAAGCACCACAACCTCAGAAATTAAGATATATTGTTCTTTGTCCAGTATTGCTTATGCCATAGATAATAAGATACCAGATAACAGGGGAAAGAGACGTTCCTTGAAGGAAGAGGGAGGGGGTACTGAGTAGCTGGCAGCCCCTCCCAACAGTGTCCTCACTGCTCAGGGACCCCCACCTTGTTACCGGTTCCAGGGCAGTAACAGAGTAGAGATTGCACAACTACCTCAAGAGTTAATGTCATGCATATCATCAGTTATTCTGGTACATATCCTTCAGGAGAGTGTGTTATGATGATTATCAGTTCATTTTTTTTCATATTTTAAGATTATTACACTTGGTTAGATCTGCAGTTTTTGCAGTGTAGTGCTAATTCAGACGCTCGGCGTTAGAGTTTTGTTTTGTTTTGGTAAATATTGTTCATATTGTCAGTTAGCTGAGTTTCTTCCCGTTAAGTGGGTATGACACATTAATAGGTGGGTAAATGTTAAGAAGCCCTGAGACACAGTTTCGTGAATATTGTTGTGTTTTGCCCCCGGGGGCGGGGGAATGGGGTTTAAACTCTGTTGTAATTTTACAACATTACTTTAAGCTATCCTAAAAAAATCAGTCAGTGTTTTGTTTTTTTAAAGATTTACATAGTCAAAGGGTCCTTTTTTTCAGCCTCACAAAGCTATTGGGTTTGTGGGTATTGGTATGTGTTTATAGGTCCTGGCCAGTGTTGGGTGTAATGCGTTACAAAGTAACAACAAAAGTACAAAGTAACGCGTTACAGTAACGTAACTACTTTTTCCGGGTAAAAAGTAGTGTAACGCGCTACTACGGAAAATTTGGTAACGTAGTTTTTTCTTCAATTCGCCGGAACGTTACTTTTCCCAGGGACGAGTGACAGTGTGACACACTGCCTACTCAGCTGCGTGCTTACGCAGGCACGAGCTCTCATTCCACACTGTACGTGATAGAGGCTGGCCGCTGGTGGTGGCATGAAGACTGAAGAGCAGTGATGGCAAGCGAGAAGCAGGCGCAGCCAACGCTAACATTCGAGGGATGGAGGTATTCCCATTACTTCGAACTTGTTGAAACTAAGGGGGAAAATGTGAGTGTAAGGTGTACGTTGTGCCCCGGCCAGAAACTTTTGTCCACTGCCGTTAACTCAACTGCCAACCTCACCAAGCATTTGAAAGGAAAACATGCTAGCATGAAGCTAGTAGCTCAAGATCCCCGGGGAAATGATGATATTATCATACCGTGAAGAAGGGCCAGCATATTCAGTGAACATAGCCTTTTAATTCGGAGGCCAGTCCTGCTTTAAGTTGTTCTTGATTTTATTTTGGCTAAAATGTCTTTGCTTCCAAGCTGTATTATGCCATTTTATTTTATTTACACAAGCCATTGATATCAAGACATTTTGAAGTTATTATTTTTCTGTTGGATTTACATGAGGCATGTTTTATTTTGAGACACATGAGCCATTTTGAGGTTTTCATCATGTTGTTCCTAAGGAGCCTATTGCTATGATTTGCACTAGCTTTGCACCTATTTTGGGGCTAGCCTGTTTAATGATTATGATTTTATATTGATATTGTTTGATATTATTGTTTAGTGGTGGTGTTGACGCTTATAGCCCAATGTTTTGTTAAGTGCTCTGTGGCATTTTTTTTATAATAAAGAGCACAAAATAAATATCTGTTATGTCCTCCATAGTAGAACTTTATGTAAGCCTAAACATTTAGGAACAGAGATGGGGTTCTGCCCAAAGTCGAGCAACATAAAAGTAACGTAAAAGTAACGAGTAACGTAAAAAGTTACTTTCCTTGGAGGGTAACTGAGTAAAGTAAGGGTAACGAGTAACGAGCAAACACTACTTTTTAAAAGTAACTTCCCCAACACTGGTCCTGGCCATACACTCACACAACTTCCGAATCTTCAAAAGTGCAACATCCCTTTGTTTTATTGGACTGGATTTGTCAGATTCAAGTAAGAATTGTTTTGTGTGTGATTATTTTAATGTCTAGAACATTTACATATGTTGTTATTGAGGGATACATTCATCAAATTTTATTTTGAGCAGCTTATGTCTTGTAATATTACAACACTCGGTCAGTTTGGTAGTCAAAATAGCATGAACACCTGTCATGGACCCTGCCCTTCTTATATGTTCACATATGGAAATAAAACACTCATAGAAATATAAGTTATTTGATAATTCACTATAACTAAGTTCTAAATGTGTCCTCTGTTAAGATTTTGAATTAAGACCAGAATTGAATACATTAATACATTATTTCTGATAAAAGTATGTGAAATATATCTGTAGCAATATTTTAATATCTACTTGTATCTTATCAGTTAATTAGTTACAAAAATACTAAGGTAGGGGGGGGAAAGGTTGTTGATGATTGTGTAGTTGAGAGGTAATATTTTGAAGTCAATCCGGTGTTTGATGGGGAGCCAGTGAAGGATAGGGGTGATGTGGTCGGAGCGTCGGGTGGAGGGGTGAGCATACGGGCAGCGGAGTTTTGGACATATTGAAGTTTATTTAGGATGTATGTAGGTGAACCATAGAGGATGCTGTTGCAGTAATCCAGTCGGGATGTAATGAAGGCATGAATCAGAGTTTCAGCAGCGCCCGATGTCATCGGTTGCATGGTTCTTGGCTCTATAGATCTCCATCCTTGCTGCAGCCTGTGACACGCTGTCCTCATCAGGACCCTGAAATAGAAAAACATTGTGTATTTTAACTGATCAGACAAGAAAAGGTGCTAATTATCTAGGAACGCAAATGTCAAATTATCTGCTTATATCGCTGTTTAAATTCACAATTTTGCAGATTCCGATGTTTTGTTGTTTGTTTTGGTTGTTATTTATTCTCCTTTTGTACCAGCAAAAGAAATAAACTAGTTGTATTAAAAAAACATGGACTGTTTTTCAGGCTTTCATAACACCATCTTTGAATGAGCACAATCCTGAAAATACTTTTCACAAAATGTCACTACTACTACCTGCTCACTGGCTCGCCTGTTGAACCCCATCCCCCCGCCCCCGGGCTGAAAAACGCATCATCTGCAGGAAACAGCGTCTGAGGGCTTCTTAATATTTAATAAACTATGAATGTTTTATATTCATGTAACTGGAAGAAACTCAGCTAACTGATCTTTTTTTTTTTTTAAAACCACAAAGCTAGCGCTGAGCCTCTAAATTCGTGAGCCACACCATCCTGCTTACCCGACTCACGGATATCGGTATCGAAGGTACTCCACTCAGGTGGCTCCAGTCCTACCTCTCCGACAGATCCCACTTCATCTCCCTCAACAACCACTCCTCTGCCACAGCTTCAGTCACCCAAGGTGTTCCCCAAGGTTCAGTACTCGGCGCCATCCTCTTCATAATCTACATCCTCCCCCTTGGTCAGATTCTCCGCCAATACAACCTGGACTTTCAGTGTTACGCTGACGACATACAGATTTACCTCACCACCAAATCCCCCCTCACCCACATCGAAACCTGTCTGACTGCAATAAAATCCTGGATGCAACACAACTTCCTCAAACTCAACAGCAATAAAACTGAACTCCTCCTCATCTGCTCCAAATCCACCCTCAGCAAAACCCCCAACCTGACACTCACCATTGATGGCACCCCTGTTTCCCCCTCCACCCAGGCACTCAACCTTGGCGTTATATTTGACCCCACCCTCTCCCTCGAGCCCCACATCCGCCAAGTTGTAAAAACCACATTTTTCCACCTCCGCAATATTGCCAAACTCCGTCCCTCTCTCAACCGCCCCGCAGCTGAGCGGCTCATTCACGCCTTCATCTCCTCCCGCCTTGACTATTGCAACTCACTCCTCTACGGCATCAGCACTACATCCCTCAGTAGACTCCAGCGTGTCCAGAATGCAGCCGCCAGACTCCTCACCCACACCAAATCATGGCATCACAAAGAACCTCAAAGAACTCCACTGGCTCCCCGTTTCACACCGCATCCATTACAAATTTCTGGTCCTCACTTACAAAGCCCTCCACCATCTGCCCCCCCCCCCCCCCTACCTCACTGACCTCCTCATCCTCTACCAACCACCCCGGTCCCTCAGATCCACCTCAGCCGGTTTGCTTTCCATCCCCAAGGCCAAACTCCGGAGCTTCGGGGAAAGAGCCTTCTCTGTGGCAGCCCCAAAGCTCTGGAACTACCTTCCCCAAGACCTCCTTGAGTCTGAGTCCCTCACCCTGTTCCAGTCCCTCCTCAAAACCCACCTCTTCAACTCTGTATCTATAAGCCCCCTCTCAACCAACTTCTTCCTGACTGCTTTTCTGTTTTGATTTGTTTCTTTATTTCTTTTTTGGTTTTGTTTTTGTAAAGTCTCTTTGGGTTCAAGAAAAGCGCATAGAAATACAATTTATTATTATTATATTAAATTAGCCACGGGCGAAAAAATGCTAACTCATTACTACACAGAAACTAACTCATAACACCATTATTAATTATCGTAGCTGCACGTCCAACCCATCGATTAGCATCGTAAGATGACACAGAATCGATCGATACCTACATTATCACTCCATGATAAGAACTTGCGACTTTATAAACAAAAACAGACATCAAAACATGTGGCGCTAGGTAGCTAAAACGGCAAAATGGCTTACCTTTGTCGTTGTCTGGTCAAAAGTGGTCTTCAATGGCATTACAACGATAAAAACGCTGCTGAAGGTTAATCCAATGTGTCGGTGTCCCTTTGAAATGATTTCTGATAATCCATAAGCAATAAACCGACTTTTCTATTTTCAGATGTCAGAGCGAGAGATAGGTTCGCTCTGGCCAAAATGCATGCACGAAGCCCCCACTTTTTTTTGTTAACGTGTGTGTATGTGGAAATTCCCCTTCGATTCTATTGGCTCTAAAGGTTCAAAAGAGATATCCATCACCAAAATCGACCAATGGGTTCCAGAGAAACGGCAAAAACGCCCATTTCTACCCAAATCACCTCAGAGGTGGAGTTTTTTTTGCTAAACCTCTCTAAAAAGGTCAAATGTCACTTGTTTTGCATCAATCTTGATACAGGGTACTTATTATATGTTGTACTTTGGATTCCTAAAGCTTTTAGTCTACCATCTCATCATTCAAGGGTGTTTTTCACTATAAATAAAAAATAATTTTGGAAGGACACTAAATTGTACAGTTTTTTCCTATGTTCAATCTGAATTTTCTTTAAAATAAAAAAAATCTACATTGATTCTGACTTTTCTCACTTAAACTCACAGGTTTATCATTAATTTGAGAAAAAAGATTATTAATGTTCCCCTTTTAGAAGTGTAGTTATGGTAATTTGTTCTGGAAATGTAATTTTCGAGCCTGAGACCTGAAAAACTGTCACGATTCTCATGTTATGTCACGTTTATAGTTTTGTAGGTTTGGGTGTTTTTGCTGTTTTCCATGTCATGTTTTCCTTTGGGTTATTGTCTTGTCTTATAGGTTGCGGATGTGAGAGCCAGCATTTCCCCCTCCCTCTCCCCCCTCCCCACCTGCCCAGCCAGGCATTCAACTTTGAACTGTTTTGCCCCTATTTCCCTTCAAGATCTCATTGACATAGTTAATTCCATGAAACGCTCTTCCAGTCCACTAGATGTCATCCCCACCTCCATCCTGAAAGAAGCAATCAACTCTGTTGGCCCCGGTTTGGTTTCCATCATTAACTTTTCTCTTGAATCTGGCTCTGTCCCTTCATATTTTAAGCAGGCGGTTGTCGAGCCCCTCCTTAAGAAACCTAACCTGGACCCCTCTCTCCCAAAAAACTATAGACCTATTTCTAAGCTGCCTTTCACATCCAAAGTGCTTGAAAAGGTTGTTGCGAACCAGCTCAACGCTTTTCTGGCCAACACTAACACCCTAGATAAATTTCAATCTGGTTTCCGCACGAAGCATTCCACTGAGACTGCACTCCTCAGGGTCTCTAACGACATCCTGATGGCTGCAGACTCGGGTGAATGCGCTGTGCTGATCATGTTAGACCTCAGCGCAGCATTTGATACTGTGGACCACAGCATCATGCTGGATAGGCTTAGAGAGTGGGTGGGCATTTCAGGGAGAGCCCTAGATTGGTTTTCCTCATATCTCGGAGGAAGGTCATTCTCAGTGGCCGTTGGTCCGTTCACTTCTGACCCTGCTCCCCTACCCTGTGGGGTACCACAGGGTTCCATCTTGGCCCCGCTCCTCTGGGCCTTATATTTGCTCCCCCTTGGCTCTATCATCAGCAGCTTTAAGGGTGTGTCCTACCACTGCTACGCTGATGATATCCAGCTGTATGTGTCCTTCACTCCGCAAAACATGCAGAAAATTAACATCCTACTGGACTGTCTAGCTGCCATTGAGGGCTGGATGGGGAGAAATTTCCTCCAGCTAAATGCGGCGAAGACAGAGGTACTTATAATTGCCTCAGACTCCCTAGCAGCCAAGGTAAAAAACCTAATGGGGCCCCTCACCACCAACGTTCACCCCCACATCAGAAATCTTGGGGTGTTCTTCGACCAGGCTATGAACATGGACAAACATGTTTCCTCACTGACCCGCAACTGTTTTTTCCACATCCGCAACATCGCTAAACTCAGGTCCATTGTGTCTCATGCAGAGCTTGAAATGGCTGTCCACGCATTCATATCATCCCGGTTAGACTACTGTAATTCACTTTTCACCTGTCTCAGCAAAGCCTCTGTTCACCGTCTGCAGCTGGTTCAAAACGCTGCCGCCCGCTTAATCACCAGGTCTAAAAAATCCTGCCATATCACCCCCATTCTAGCCTCCCTGCACTGGCTACCAGTTCATTTCAGGATCCAGTACAAGATCCTGATTATCTCATACAAAGCTCTAAACGGCCAAGCCCCAGCCTACATCAGCGAGCTCATTCCACCACACCAAAACACTCGTTCGCTGAGGTCCTCTGACCAGGGGCTTCTGGCAGTGCCCAGGACCCGACTAAAGACCAGGGGGGACCGGGCGTTTGGGGCGGCCGCCCCTAGACTCTGGAACGCACTTACCCCGGTCCTGAGATCGGCTCCCTCCCTCAACCTGTTCAAGGGACACCTAAAGACGCACTTATTTAAGCAGGCGTTTGAGCAGTCTTAGGCCGTTCATCACGTCACTGTCCTGTCACTGTCGATCACTGGTCCTCTTGCACTTGGTTTCATGTTTGTATATTGTTTTTAAGTTTTTATTCTATTTTCCTGTCATGTTATGCTTTGTTATTATTTTGCCTTAGTGCCATATTGGCCTAATTGTTTTGACTGCTATATTTTGTACAGCACTCTGTGCATTCGTGCTGGGAGGGGTGCTTTAGAAATAAACTTTTACTTACTTACTTTACTTGTCATTAGTTTCCCTGGTGTGTCTAGTTGTCTGATTATGTTCACCTGGGCCCCTGTGTTTTCTCCTCCCTCCTCACCTGTGTCTTGTTGTGTGATTGAGTCTTGTGTGTATTTAAGTTCTGGGTTGTCTGTCTGTCTTGGTCGTTTCGTCCTGTTCCCTGACTAGTTCTGCGGTGAGTGTTCTGTTTGTCATTGTATAGAGATATCATAGCCTTGAAATAAAGGAATTTTCAGTTTATATCTGCATTTGGGTCCTGCTTGTTTCACAAACCGTGACAAAAACAGGGATGGAGTTCAACAGGTTGACCTCTTCTACACTGCACGTGTCATTTGCAGGAAACAGCGTCTGAATGCATCTTAATATACAATTAACTATGAATTAGACACTCCAGAAAAACGTGATTCTGCGATCGCAGAATTTAACGCATAATCAGCAAAATGGCGCAGATTTCTAAAAGGCCGCATATTTATCAAAAGGCAGCATAATCCCCGCATTTTTCCACACAAAGTTGAGAAAAAAAAAAGTTAACTCGTCTTGACGTGACGTCATCAGCTCGCGCATCACAGAATGTAAACAAGACTGTATAGAGTGAACGTGTGGAGCTCACACGATAGAGAAAACACCAAAATGAAAATATCTAATCCATCTCATTTACCGACGAACATTTCTACTAAAGACCGGGCAAAAAGTGGGGGGAAACTATTCTGCACCCCGTGCAACTGTGTGTTGGAGCATAAGAGAAAATCGACGGTGACGACCCGCTTTGATTCATTCAAACATTCGAAAATGCTTTCTGCTGCTGCGGACAAGAAAGCCAAACAACTCACGTTCACGAGGCATCAACCTCCAAAACCCTTTCGAGGGCTACAAGAAACGAGGTGAGTAGCCTACAAGATTGAAGCTGCAGATAACGAACGAGTAAATGAAAACAGAATGAGGCGGAGAAGTGTGTGTGTGTGTGTGTGTGTGTGTTTGTTTGTGTGTGTGCGTGAGATTAAAATAGCCCAATTGCTTTTACAATAAATAAACATTGAATGTGTTTAATTGAATAGTAAAGGGGTTTAACGTTAGTGGCAGGTTGTGTGTGAGAGAGAATAAATAAGACAGCCCAATATTTTAAAAAAAATCGATATTTTTTTCCCGCATATTTAGCATATTTCGCAACTTTCCGCATATTTCGCAACTTCCCGCAGTTTCACCGCATAAAATCACATAAAACCCCGCATGTTTAATCGCATAATCAAGGATTTCAGCCCGCATAATCAAGGAATTTAGCCCGCATAATCAAGGATTTTTGCCCGCGTTTTTCTGGAGGGTCTAATGAATGTTTTATATCCATGTAACGGGAAGAAACTCAGCTAACTGATCTTTTTTTTATGTTTTATTATTAAAACCCACAAAGCTAGCGCCGAGGCTCTGAATTAGCTACGAGCGAAACAATCTTATGGCCGTTAGCACAGAACTCTAGCTACACTGATCGATATACTTGGATCTGCACAAACGAGCTTAGATAACATCCTGATAGTCCAGAGATTATAGAAATATAAGGATCATCACTGAGCGATCAGAACTCGTGACAGGGGAAGCAAATACAGACAACACACACTTTAGGTTGCAAAACACGGAGATATGCTCACCTTAGCTGTTATTCTGATCAAAAGTCGTGTTCAATGGCATTAAAACGAGAAAAACGCGGCTGAAGGTTAATCCATAGGTTAATCCAATGTTTCTGTCACTTTAAAAAAATTATTGATAATCCATAATTCAATTTGTATGCAAAAATCGGAGAAGAAAAATTTGCTGCTAATGGTAGCCACCAGAGGTTAGCGCAGCTTCCGGTTTTTCTACGCGTCTCTCTCACTCCTTATTTGGTAAGCTGTGTGTGTATGGGGAACTTTCCCTCGATTCGATTGGCTCTTTGAAAGAGATGTCAATCAGCAAAATCGACCAAGGGGGGCCAGAGATATGGAAAATGCACCCAAATGACCCCATGTTTTTGTTTTTTGCTAAACCTCTCTAAAAAGGTCAAATGTCACTTGTTTTGCATCAATATTGATAGAGGGTACTTATCATATGTTGTCATTTGGATTCCTAAAGCTTTTAGTCTACCTTACCATCATCCAAGGGTAGTTTTCACTATAAGTACAAAAGCATTTTTGGACGGACACTATAATTTACAGTTTTTTCCTATGTTCAATCTGAATTTTCTTTAAAATAAAAAAATATCTTTGATTCTGACTCCTCTACATCCAACTCACAGGTTTATCATTACTTTGAGAAAGATTATTACTTTAACCCTTTTAGAAGGGAAGATATGGTCATTTGTTCTGGGAATGTCATTTTCGAGCCTGAGACCTGAAAAACAGGCTCAGTGCTTCACAGGTTAAGGAGTTTATGTTTCCACAGACTGTGGTTTTGTTTGATCCTCTTTGTCCATTATAATCCATTAATACCAATCATTGTTGTATGATAATACATTTACTAAATATATATTTATAAAATAGCATACCATTTATATTCATTCAATTAAATTGTTTGGTTTATTTAGGTTATTAAAGGTCCCATGTCATGCTTTTCAGGTTATTACCAGTCCCCTTGTGTGTTATGAAGGTTTTTTGCATGTAAACGGTCTGCAGAGTCAACAACCCTCAAAGTACACCCTGTAGGGCAGGGGTCTCAAACTCAAGGCCCAGGGGCCAAATCCGGCCCGCAACTTCATTTTATGTGGCCCCGCAGGAGCTTGCAAAGAATATAATACGTTTATTATACGGTTACATGCCACTTTACAGAAGCAGGTTGCCCATAAACGAAATGTCCCACAATGTATCTCGTTTTGTGACATGCGCACTGAAGAGACATGCAATTATTTGCCCTGGATTTCTGCTTTCAGACGAAGTTAATTACTAAGATATTATCCTATCCGATAATAATCCAATTCAGAGGCAATAATGTAATATAATACATATTTATATAGTTACAACCGGCCCTTTGAGTGCAACCTTTATGCGAATGTGGCCCGCGATGAAATTGAGTTTGACACCCCTGATCAGAGGTTGCGCTAGACTTTTTCGCTGCCCATCATTTTGACGGACAGGATCGTAACATTTCCTTCAAAATCCATTATTACCCGTCGGTCTGTACACAACTGAAATATTAGCACCGGTGTTATGCCGTGTTGTGCATGCCCACTGCACCTCGCGGGAGTGCGCCACAGCATAAAGCATAAACTCTCAGACATTTCAATGATTTGTACGGCATAGTTAGGTCTGGAAATTACATAAGGGCATAACACCGGAGCCCTGCTGCGGGGAAACTTTGGCGCTGTTCTGGGTTTGTTCTAATCCGTCAAAATTACGGACTGCTTTCAGATTTTTTCCGTCATTGTCAAAAGAATTGCGTCATAGACGGAATATATTCGGTTAACGCGACCTCTGCCCCTGATATAGGGAGTAAAACTCTAACACAGAAAAGACCTCCCCAAAACGCCTCGTTTTTTTCACGTTTTCTTCTTGGGCACCGTGACGTAGGGATACCCAGTAGCCACGCCCAGAGCTATGGCCGCACCCTCTGCCAGCCGAACATATATACTGTTGGAAGCTCAGGTTCAGTTCAAAACTGTATCCAGTCATGCCAACGAGGGTCTGTTTCCTGTCTTGTGAGGGGAAATCTTCAATGTATACCTTACCGAGGGCAGAACCACAACGAAGTCAGTGGTTGACATTTCTTGTTAACACTGCTCCTTCAGATATTCAAGCCGGTATTGTATTGTGTGCGCGGCATTTCACGGACCAAAGCTTCGCAAACATTGCAGCGATTCATGCCGGATATGCACAGCGTAGGACACTGAATGACGATGCTGTTCCTACTTTGTTTGGACCAGCGGAAGATTCGGGTACACAACCTGTAAGTATCCATTGTTGTTTGTGTATTTATGATGTTTAAAACAAACAAGGTATCTACCACGACTGTTTAAATGGGTAAACGTTCTTCGGGCTGCTAATGACACAGTGCTAACTGGGCTAAATAAGTTGCTAGCATTTCCATATATCAACTCCAATGTCAGCAAATGGCCTTACATGTATTTCATAGCAGGAGAATGTCTGTACTCATAGACAGTATACTTTGGGTGATTTACCGTACGGTCAGTACATTATAGTTCCTAGCGTGTATGCTACCGAGCTAAACAAGAAGGCTACCAAGAGCTAGCCATGCTAGGGAAAACATTGTTTTTAAGCCAGCTACAATGAATGACCGAACGTAGTAGACTACCCATATAAGATTGCAATTGTAAACATGTTCTTGCTAGCCTAGACTAGCTGTTGTTCATAGTAGATTGGCATATTACACTGAACAACTAGCAAACGTAGGTGAGCATATTAATCTAGCTGGCAAGCTAACAAACCTAAAACAACTAAGTTTCTCTAATATTTTGTGATTTGCATTTGATTTCGTCCAGCCAGATCAGGAAACTCCTGGCGTATCTGGCGGACAACACATGACGGGATGACCACTCTGATGCCTCGTCCTAAAAAGCCCCGGTACCAGCTTACAAAGCTGCGATAGGCAAGATGCCGAAAACGCCTATAAGGGGAGGAATGGATGATATACAGTGTATATATGTATATTTACACATGTTCATTTTGTACATTTCTAAAAATAAAGTTTGATTGAAATACTTGGTAGCCTTTCTTCACTGAATTATCCTATAACATATCATTCATATACAGCAAACCATGATTTGATTTTGATCAAACACATTAGTAGTTTATTACAGGTAAAAATAACGTACTCTTCTTCCGTTCTATGCCTCAAATGTCTATAATCGAAACTGTACATGTTATGGAGGTTCCACAGGGCGTGGGGTATGTATGGTGTATATCTTGGCATATAATGTTGTGTGCTACTGTTGGTGTTTTCAGCTAGCTGGCTACATAATGTTGTAACTGTCAGCTGCTAGGCTACCTTTCTAATTTATTTGCAACAGACGTTTTCCACTTCGGTAGGCATCATTTCCACAAGTGCACCTAAATAACAACAGTTGTAGATACAGTTTGGTTTAGTGATGTGTCGGTCGCGAACGAGCCAATTTTTTTGAACGGCTCTTTGGTATGAACGAGGGGAACCGAGTCGTACTTGGTGAGAGCCGTTCTTGTTATCGTTCAATTGTTAGTCCGCACTCACTGCCTGCCAAAATCCACTCGCCTGTTAAAAAGCTTGATTTTGTTCCCCAAACGTATTCTGTGAAGACCCGCCCCTACTCTGATTAGTAGGTTTCAGCAGGAGGAGTGAGATGGGGTGGGTCTTAACGGAATACGCGAGAGAGAGAAGTCATAACAAGTGGTAGGCTACAGGACAGGTAGACGACGTGTTTTTCGGATGGAAAATGAGCCAAACGCGAAAACGCAGCAGCATTTTGATGCACTTCAACCAAAAAAGCGCACCATTTGTAAAGGCAAAATATCCTTTAAAGCAGGGTCAACAAATGATCTCCATCGCCACTTAAAAACACACTATCTATATTAAGAGTTGCGTGAATTTCATTCAAGGCAAGGCAACTTTATTTACTTAACACATACGGAGGGTAAATTCAAAGTAGTACATTCACGGACATGAATGACATGGATATGGCGCCACCTTGTGTCGTGTTTACAAAGCAGATTATTGACATTAGGTCTGGCAATACAGTCAATCATTATCCTGGTGATTATTTCACAGAAAAACCAAGTAACCCCGCCAAAAAAAACGGCTCTTTTGAACGGCTCTTTTGAACGACTCTTTGAAAGGAACGGAGCCATAAGATCCGGCTCCCTTCAAAGAGCCATAAATCCCATCACTAGTTTGGTTAGTTAGCGTATAACATATACGGCTTTACCAACGCCATTGTAAGACTGATGTTCTGCTCAGAGCCGAAGAAAGCACTGTTGGACATGGCTGGAGCCTTTCTGGTGGTTGACTAATCAGAACAGAGTGGCCGAGCTGACCAATCGGAGCACACTGGGCTCACAGGGAGGGGGGGCAGGAGCTCCAACAAGCCGTTTAGGACAGAGTGAAAACCTGGTGAATACACATACTTTACAGAGATGCTGCATGAGAAACCAATGTGAGTTTGGAAAATTGCACTGTATAAATCTATTGTAGTATACCTCAACAATGGAATTATGATCAGTATAAATGGCCATGACACGGGACCTTTAAGAAATAACAAATAAGTGTGGCATTAT
Organism: Notothenia rossii; assembly: GCF_949606895.1. Taxonomy (NCBI): domain Eukaryota; kingdom Metazoa; phylum Chordata; class Actinopteri; order Perciformes; family Nototheniidae; genus Notothenia; species Notothenia rossii. The sequence goes on from NC_136902.1 coordinate 48,218,204, forward strand.
ATCATCTTCAGTCTCTACAATGAAACAAACAAGCGTCTGCAAGGCGTGGAGTCCAACATAATGCAATGTAAAGAGGCGCTTGATGCGCAAACTGGAGTACAGGGTCGGGAAACGGAGAGGGGGGAGCTGCAACAGTTTCCACTAGTGTTGAAACGATACTGAAACTGTGTCTGTGTCTGTGCGTCGCGAGTTCATCCGCCATATGAAAGGAAAATAAATGAAATCACGGTTTGCTGACATAGACGAGTACGTCTCCAAGGAATTGTGGGTCTACAGTCATGCTACTGTAGTTTCTCTGAGAGGCTGTACATAGGCACAGTGCAACTATGTTTTGGGCCAAATGCTAACATCATCATCAGGTAAATTACACTATCATGTTCATGGGAGAATAATGCTATGCTTGATGGACAGGCATTGGTTTTGCTTATATTTGGTCATTAACCAACATAAGCCTATTGGATTAATGGAATTGTTTGACCTATGATGAAGCCAAATGAAAAGTTAAAGAAGCTCAAGTCATTTGGATACGTGGTCTCAGAACATTAAATGTCTTTAAATAAGAAGGTGCCAATCTGTTTAGCAGATCTGATATTTTACCGGGTAAATTAAAAGTTTGATGGCTTGGTGACACGTGGAAAAGCTGAGATCAGCAAAGTAAGAGGGATTTATCGTCTGCAGACTACAGCTTCATCATCCACAGTCAGGCTACTAGCACTGCTTAAAATGTATTGTAACCATCAACAGGACTACCGAACACAGCAAAGATGCACTCAAACAATCATGAAAAAATTGTTAAGCTTGCTCTGCAACACAAAGCTCTTAATGAATCTTTAAACTAAACCTGCCATGGAATTTGTTCCTGCTTTGTGTTTTTAATCAACCTAACCTGTTCTGCTTTGATAAACATTGGCAACAATGCTGATAATGATAATGCTGTCTGATCATCTGCCAGGGGACTATGGGCAAATCAGGTAAATGTACTTGGGTGTATCAAATCAGGGAATTAGCTGATTGATCATTTATTCAGTGGCAATGGTTAGGCTTGCTTCACTCTGTTGTGTCCATTGTGAGTGTTGGCATGTTTGATTAATTTGCTACTGGTCCTTGTCCTATACAAAAGTGTAATGAATTATGTGAAGGGCTGTGATCGATCATTCCATGTAATGTACCTTGTGCTTAACTGATGTGGCGTTTTGTTTTTTTGTGTTTCCCATTCTGTTTATCACTACGCCTATGTTTGTGCATGTTTTTTCTGTCACCCTGCACTCTCCAATCCTGGCTAGGTGATATAAAGTGGTTGGAAATGAACTGAGTCCATTAACACCTTCTCTAAAGGTTATCCGGTGCTGACTCAGGTTCTGGGAAGGAGGAAGCATTTCCTGAAGGACAGACCACGGCTGATGAAGTTGCAACCCCCAACCCCTGGAGTGAGGGATTGTGGGATTGGCACTTCAACCCCACCCCTGCCCCCTCACAAAGGAACCTGAACAGCATAGGGGAATAAAATGCTGATCTAATAAAATCAGGAGGAAACCACTTAGGGGTCAAGGAGAAGAGAAGCGCAAAGAGAGAGGAATACCGTTTTAAATCAACTACAGTACTTTTTATTAGAGAAAGAGGGCCGAAGGAGTGAGTTATAAAATAAGGTAGAGAGAGGGTAAAATTAGTTGTGAGGAGCAAAAAGTAAGATGAAAATAGCTAGGGAGAAAGATGAGTGTGAAGAAGATAACCCAGAGAGTAGAAGAGATAGAGTGATGTGTGTGAGTGTTGGAGAAATACTGTTTTCTCCACTCTTTGGGTTTGTTTTAATGCACTGATATCATGTGTGGCTCTGAACTGTGTACGACCTTGTAGCTGCCTCTTTATGATAGGAGGAGGCAGGGCATTTCAGGTTGTTGATCTTTATGAGGAGACAGGCACATACTTGTTGTCTCCTACATTATCTCACAACTGCTGGAAGTCCAGAAGACGTCACAGATGACCCATCGCAGATAACCCGACTTTCCGACACCCGCGGCTGATATTAGCACCTCCTCGATTTACGACTGTGTTGTTATCTCCTGTGTTTTGGACTATATAAGCCTGATGTTTTTTGCTCTTCCTTTGAGCAAAATACCTTGTGTGTGAGTTAACCCATATCCTTTGTATGTGATTTAACTCTGCTCCTTCTTGCAAGAATAAATTAGTTACCTGATCATTGATTCTCAACCTGGTGTCGAGTGATAGTTTTCTAACAGTGAGCAAGAAAAACTCTGATACGATCCCACTCTGTGACAGTTATTCAGTGATAAGAGGTAATAGCTAGGGTGTTAGATGTGTTGGCTTGGAAGAGAAATTGATAAAGAAAGAGAAAAAATAGAAAGAGAGATACTCAGAATAAAAGGAGAGGATGGTGACATCACTTAGGAGATGAAAACGTCCAAAGAATAGCATGCCCTTCAATCTGTACACACACACACACAATTGGACAAGTAGTATCACACACAATTATCTACATGATCATTTACTTGCTATCTTTATACTTTAATCACATCTAATTTTGTCCCATACACATGTTTGGTAAGTTGTTTGCCACCTGTGGTACACTTAAATACGCAAGTATGAATGTCACATTCATTCAACACCATGAGCACAGACACAGCCTAGCCTCGGGAGGGCATACGTCTGGGGCAGGTGTAAATATGGAATATGGAGATGGTTAGGTTTAGTGGTAAGAGTCTGGGGCAGTTGTGTAAATATGGAATATGGAGAGGAAGAAAGCTGGCCCTGTACTTTTCTTTTTCACTTCAAACACCCAACATTGAATGACATTAGAAAATAAGAAAATACACAACTCAACATTATTCTGTATCACAAATAGCAACTTCATATATCCCACAAAACAAACCCTCATCCCACAGTTCACAATTAAATCCAAAAAGTTCCACTTCGGGTTTTCCATAACAAAAATATGCAATGGTCCAAAAATCACAGTTCTGTTGTTGAAAGGAAAGGTTAGCAAAAGTAACCAAGGTTGATAAACATCCTCGTTTAGGAACAACAAAACTGGTCTTCAAAATAAATAAAACAGTGAATCTAACCCACTGGAGAATGTCAGTCAGTTTGTCAGTCCAGTCGGTTTGGGAAATCCAGTCCGGGTTTGCAGGGTGATTGAGAGATGACCGGCTGTTTTCCAGATTTGCAGGCAGTAACCGGGAAGAAGTGAAGAAACAGAAGGGAAGAATTTAATGGAGGCACCAACCAACCTGTGAGTGGCTACTGGTGTTTACATTTTTGGTTGTTACAATGTGATTGATGATGTGATATGAATGATAAGTGTGACGGGTCGGCATCCTGTATACTGCAATATGACTTTATAGCATTAAAATTCCGCACACTGAGCTCTGATTGGTCCGCAAGCGGTGCTTTCACAGAGTTGATCTCTAATCTGGAACCTATCCTGCTCCGGAGCATGTTAAGGTCCTTACACACCAAACTGACATCAAAGAACACCAAAGAAAACGTCCTGACGGAACGTCGCCTCACGTGTCCTGCGACTTGTCCATGTTTCGCACTGGAACACACCGCAAAGACTTCTGCCAACTATCAAGTTGTACGTACGAATTGCGCATGCGTGAGTGGCAATAACTCTCCTTACCAGCAGGCGGCGGTAGTGTGTATTCGTCATTCAAAAGAGGCAACAACCGGAAGACAGACTGCGTGATACACAGAGAGAAGAAGAACAGACTGCGTGATATAAACAAACAACAAATAGCTTGTGCGTTCCATTTTCACTCTACAGCGAGAAGCTCATGGGGCTTTCCCAAACCTGTGTCGAGAGCTGGAGTTAAATGAAATCTCAGATTTGCCTTCTTAATAGTTTGTTTGGGTCCCTGACTTCCGTTTAGCTTCTCATGCACTGATTCGCTAAGCTGAACAGCCAATCAGAGGGATTTCTTTGGCCGACGGCCTTTAGCCGACAGCCTCCCGATTCAAAATGTCGAATCGGCGGCGGAAGGTGTCGGCACGGCCTAAAAGACATGGCGGTGCGGGACACACCAAGAAACTCCAATCTGAGTAGGGCGGCTCGACATCTATCGACGGCCAAAATCGGCTTGGTGTGTAAGAGACTTTAGGTGTTCAGAATAAGTTACCATGGAGATCTATCCCGGTAAGAAGTGAACCAGCGTCGTAGGACCGGAAACTCAGAGTTAACCCTGAAGGTACCTCGCTAACCCAGAGTTAAGCCTGAAGTTACCTCGCTAACTGCAAATCCTTCTTCGAAGTACAGGCCAAAGGTCACATTTGCCAGTCAGAATAAAACATGATAATCTAACACTTATACATCATGTAGCTATGTACAAACGGGCCAAACCCCATTTAAAAATATCTCTGCTATTAGGCCTATTCTGATGAAGCATTTGTGATTTGAGGAAAGAAATGTACTTGTGAAAAGAGCACATTCATCACTTTTAGAGGTTGTTCCTCCCCTTAATGTCAATTGTGGCATGAATAAACACATGCTAAACCACTTGGGCTTACTCCACTTCAATCGATTCCCAACAGCAACATATACTGTTGAGACCTCTGATCCATTCAGTAAAGGTAATCTATCACTGGGAAATGACACCAGCAATTGGATTTTGCAAAGTGGAATAAGAACATCAATATCTGGTTGAAAACCTAGCAGGAAGTAGTGTCTTTCTTTACACTTTATTTGTGGAAACATTCACAACAGCATGATCAATTTGACTCACAACTTGAAGTATTTTCACTCAGATTCAGTGTGCGTCATATGCGAGGCCCCGCCTTAAGCGCGATTTGTTTGAAAACTCAAAACTGAATTGCAAAGATGGACACGTTTGTCTTGTTTTCTAGTAATATGGATGCATTTTTTGAGAAGGAGGAAGAGATAGAGCGTCAGTACATCATGAGTTTGTCCCCAAGGTAATGAATCATTCTAATGTTTCTGTAGCAAATTAGTTAATTAAAATCCTAATATCCGTATCCTGCTATACAGATGTAGCGATTCATTTCAGACAGTTTGAAACGCGAGGGCCGTGATTGGTACGTGATCTGCCCTCGCTCAAGGGAAAACCTCCAGCTTGACTTGAGACCGCCCCCGTGATAGATAAATCTAATTATAATGAAGCCAGCTGCAATGGATCATTGATCCACCAGGGGGTGCAGTGGGGTTCCACACTGGAGCTCATGTGAAATAAAGGGATATACAGTATGCTGGATGTACAGCGGAACTTTGTTAAGATCCATATGTCACGGATATCATACTACTGTGCTAAATAAGAGACATGTAATCATTTACAAAACATCACCATGTTGTTATTTAACAAAATAATTTTGTTATTCGAAAAAAACTAACGGGAGGAAATGCAGCCCGGCTCTCGATTTTTAATCCTAATTTAATCATCATCTTCACCACGATCATTTATGTTTATGTTCGCCGAATTGACATGAAATCACTGACACATATGAATATACTGTATTCAACTTCATTAAAACGTTATTAACGTGCCTAAACTCAGTAATTCACCAAAAATATGTATATTTTAATGGAGCTTCGTTGGTCGATCAGGATCCCAAAGTGTAGCGGAGGGATCCTCATCTGGATGAAGGGTGTTATTTTCCACATAAGGAACAAGTCGCTGCAAATTATCCCGCTTATTACATGGCCACATTCTCAACAAAGTAACGACATGACTCCCAATATTAATTGAAATGGTTTTATGGATTTAGAAAATGTTTTTATTGATTTAAAAAATAGTTGTATTGATTTAAAAAATAGTTGTATGTATTGTTTTAAATTGACATGCATCCGCTAAGAAAAATAGTCCGTTGTTACAGTTTTTTAAACAGTCTGAATGAAACGGCAGCTCTCAGCTGTGTATTTACACAACTAATGGCCCATCAACCACAGCTCTCTCCCCCCCTCCCCCCTTGATCTTTCTTCTCCAGTAGCTAAATTAACGGTAGGTTACTCTGAGTGACAAGCTTACAATTAGACACAACACTGTCATTGCAAGTGACCCTCAGTTAGTTGACTTTTATGTTCAACTGCTAAATTCGTTACTGATAAAAAAGGGCTTCTACTGTACCTAATTATCTTAACACTAGAACCGCCAGAGGTTTTTGTATAGGACTACCTAAACCCATCAAATCCCGCTATTAGAATGCAATTTTTAACAACATAGGGTGCTACATAACACACTTTCAGGAAAAGTCACGGACTGGGAGACTTTCATATTTTATTGAAAAAAAGTTACATTGCACACACACAACACACATCACACAAATTGACCCGATTGGCGGTTCTAGTGTTAAATAAACTCACTAATTAATGAAACCAGTTCAATACGCATTATTCTTATTCTTATCATTCTTTATGAGCGCAGAAATAGTCTTAAAGTCCGATCTGTTTTTTAAATGAAATCTGACGGCAGGCAGTTAGCTCTGATCACCTATGATAAATGCGCCGCCCCTAATCGCTGGCCATTCAGCCACAGACACTGTTCGAAATGGGGGGGAGCTAGGGGGAGCTTGGCTTCCCCGAAGAGGGAGGGAGCTCCCTTGATGGCTGACTTTGAGATAAATAGGGGGAGCCCAAAACAATCGTGCATATTTGTGTCACACAGATTAGAAATGTTGAGTTTCTGTAAATAACAGTTCTTGAAATAAATAATAGTTATTGTTCATTACAGTTTCTGAATATTTGTTTTATATTTGTGAATATGTCTGGGTGTTGCCATCTGTACGTGGCGGCGCTGCATTCTTACTTACGTTGCTATGGTTATGGCGGTGATGCCGGCGCGGTATTTGAAATGTTCATATTGATATTTTTTTAACTCTGGCTGTGTAATAAAAAAATATGGCAAAACGAAAACAGCCAAGCATCACAGCTTTTGGATTCACAAGCAAAGAAGCGAAGGAGTCTAAAAATGACAACGTGAACGGAAAACAACTTTTAGTTGGCCGGCTGTAAGCGGCGTTAGGGTCGAGTTTGACAGCTCCACACCGAGGGAGAGGCCTGCCGATGCGGAGCCTGAAGAGGCTTCAACAACGGCCACATCCGCCAGCATAGTGACACCGTCTGTATTAGTAGAAGAGTGTTTTTATAGCAATTGATCGCATCCGCGCTGCTGCGCCAGTCAACAGAGCGTGCGTGTGACATATTTAGTAGCAGGATGTGCTCTGAAAAATAGGGCTCCCCGAAAGCAAATGGGTAATTCGAAAACTGACAGAGCTCCCTCTATACAAATCAAACTGTAGACGGTGAAAGCACCTATTGTTTTAAATAATGGTCGGAATGTGACCTGTGAGCCTTCTGAATTACCGTGGGACAGCACATTCTAAACTAAAATGTTCAATCAATAAAGTAACATCTTATCTTATCTTAATAATATCTTCATATTAATAATAATAATCAATCATACAGTATGTGTCCGAAAGGGAGCAGGAGGAAGCAAACACAAAAATATACTGCATATTAAAGCAAACGATTGTAAAGGTTAAAGTATGAGCATAACAAATAAAGAAGTGTAGTGTAAACATTTACATTATAATTATGATTATTTAATATATAAAGACTATATATTATTGAATTACAAGATTAGATATATTTTAGTTGATCTAAAATATTGATGTGTTCAAATGCTCTTCAAAACACAACTGAAAGTCCATGAAACTTGTCTTTCTGTATCTGTGAATGAAGCGCCATCTCCTGGTTAAAACCTGAAATTGAAAATCTGGCAACGCCCTCTTGGAAAATAGTGGGAGGGCTTAACATTCCTCTATACTGGTCTTTGGCAGGCCGTAGGCAGGAAGCTGTAAGCTGGAGTCCGAAATTCAGTGCTACATATGTAGGCCTACAATACTGTAACGTTCGACAATGGGAGTCGGAAACAGGCTTCAAGTTATTAGGTTTAATAACTCCTTTGATCGCATACAGTTACACACAAGCCACACACAAGTCACACACAAGCAGGGTCAACATCACAACTTCCCAGCCCTCCCCCTCTGCTCCCCCAACCACAGGCCCGCACACCGACCAGCATTACTGCGCAGCTCTGTGATTGGCAGAGAGACGGGGGATGCTTGAGTGAAACACCCAGCACCCTATACAGGGTCGCTACAATACTATGCATCACACTTTGTTTTCTCCTTTTTTTGCTCTGCCTTGTGCACAGGTTGTGACAGCATGTGTCATTTTACACAACATCTGTGTCGGGTTGGGGACGACCTACCTCGAGAAGACGCCACCCTGGAGGAGGACAACCAGCTACCTGCTCAAGATGGTAGGGAAAGTGAGAGTGGAGCAACATGGCATGCGGCCCTTGTCAACTTGCTGTTGCTCCACTGGACCATGACTATTTTGCACAGGTGAACTTATTGGCTATGGAAATCAGAAGGAGGGGCTCATTATCATATACAAAACTGCGTGAATATATGGACCTCCTCGTATATTTGCGCGGAAATATGCGTGAATATACGCACGTATCATGGCGCAATTAGCTTTACATACAGGCAACGCGCAGCGGCGGCGGGCACAAAGTCCTCGGGAGGAATGAGCGGCATCCCCGGGAGGCAGGAGCAGTCTCCCCTGGAGGAAGGAGCCGTGGACAGAGGAGAGGCCAGACAGGGTCCCGAAGCGCACCACCCATGGGCCGATGAAAGCATAGGCGACGTCCGAAACTGTAGAGGCAAACCGTGAGCCGTGGTTAGAGGAGAGGCCAGGCAGGGTCCAGTAGTGCGCCACCCAGGCTCCGATGAAAACGTAGGCGACGTCCGGAACCTCGAGGTGGTGAAAAAGCGAGTATCCACACAAGTTCAACCGGCTGGTCGAACCTCCTCTCAGGCACCAGAAAAAAAATGTTAACAGTCAGATGTTAACATATGGAAGCAGCCAGCACCGAGCCTCAGTCCGTGTGCACGTGGCAGCCACGGACGTCTCCAAAAATCTCCGGCAGTTTGCGAAAAACGGCCTCTCTAGCCATGTTCGGTCCAGTCTCGGAAACTTCTGCGAGACTTAAGTCAGGGTCACCAGTGTAGTGCCGAGAGATAGGAGTCGGAGGCGGTGCATCAAAGGTGCAAAAGGTAACTTTATTGAGGAGCAGAAAAGCACATGTTGCTGGCTTGCAGTCCAAGTAGAGAAGAGAAAGAGAAAGGAAGGAGGACACAGTAGCCTCATCCCAATACCCCTCCTCGACTCCTCTCTCCCCCTCCTCCGGGACTTGACCCGGAAATCGATTAAGACACGCCATTTTGAAGGACGTCCCAATAGCTGAAATGCACACGGAGGAGTCGAGGAGGGGTGAGGGAGGGGGGGTACGGGAGGAGATGTGACATCTCTTTCTGACCGTTAGAGCCAATAGAATCCAAAGGAAATCGTCCCACACACACTCATGTTAAAAAAAGGTGGCGTCTCTGCACATGCTAGCTTGCAGCAGAGGGGAGAATATATATGCTCTGATATAAAGCAACTGAAAAGCTGTTTTATTGCTTATGGATTATCAGAAAATTTCAAAGGGGACGCAGCCACATTGGATATTAACCTATGGATTAACTACAGCATTGTTTTTATCGTTTTAATGCCATTGAAGACCAGTTTAGACCAGACAAAGACGAATGTAAACCATGTTAGTGTTGTGGGCTACCTATCGCCACTTGTTTTGATGTACGTTTTTGTTGATAACGTCGCGAGTTTTTATCTTTCAGTGTTGGGGTGGGCACCGTTAGATTCTGTGTCTCCTTGTGATCATAAACGATGTGTTGAGTGTGCACCTAGGATAAGTAATAAGGGAGCTAGGAGTGATTATCGGTTAGCATTTTTCGCTCAGGGGTCATTTAGATGCTTCTTATGAGATTTGTGTTCTGTTTTGGTAAAAATTGTTTGTTTCGTCAGTTAGCTGAGATTATTCCCGTTAATCTGGTATAACACATTAATAGGTTCTTAAATATTAAGATCCCCTGAGACAGTGTCGTGAAAAAAAAAAAAAAAGTACCCGCCGTCGGGGACCTTGGGGTTTAACAGGTTAACAAACGTCGTTTAGAAGTGATGTTTGAGTGAACGAGGACGTCCCAATTAATACCTGAGAACTCCTCTGCCCTCGCGTCACCTCCTCGTGTCTCTCGCTCGCATTTTACGGAGGCGGAGCTAAGACGCAAGGAAGGGACGCGAGTGAGGGAAAGGAGGAGTTGAGGAGGGGTATTGAGATGAGGCTAGCATATACCCCGGAGGTACAGTCAAGCCCGCCTTAACCTGCCATTAGGCCCTGGGGCTGATACAGATGTAGCACTTCATTTCAGACTCCAGCTTACAGCTTCCTGCCTACGACCTGTCTAAAACCAGTATAGAGGAATGTTAAGCCCTCCCACTATTTTCCAAGAGGGCGTTGCCAGATTTTCAATTTCAGGTTTTAACCAGGAGATGGCGCTTCATTCACAAATACAGAAAAACAAGTTTCATGGATTTTCAGTTGTGTTTTGAAGAGCATTTGAACACATCAATATTTTAGATACTATACTAAAGTATATCTAATCTTGTAATTCAATAACATATAGTCTTTATATTTTAAATAATCATAATAATAATGTAAATGTTTATATTACACTTCTTTATTTGTTATGCTCATGCTTTTACCTTTACAATCGTTTGCTTTAATATGCAGTATATTTGTTGTATATTTTTGTGTTTGCTTCCTCCTGCTCCCTTTCGGACACATACTGTATGATTTATTATTATTATTATTATTATTATTAATATGAAGATATTATTAAGATAAGATTAGATGTCTTTATTGATTGAACATTTTAGTTTAGAATGTGCTGTCCCACGGTAATTCAGAAGGCTCACAGGTCACATTCCGACCATTATTTAAAACAATAGGTGCTTTCACACCGTCTACAGTTTGATTTGTATAGAGGGAGCTCTGTGGCTGAATGGCCAGCGATTAGGTGCGGCGCATTTATCATAGGTGATCAGAGCTAACTGCCTGCCGTCAGATTTCATTTAAAAACACATCTGATTTTAAGACTATTTCTGCGCTCATAAAGAATGATAAGAATAAATATAATGCGTATTGAACTAGTTTAATTAATTAGTGAGTTTATTTAACACTAGAACCACCAATCGGGTCAATTTGTGTGATGTGTGTTGTGTGTGTGCAATGTAACTTTTTTTCAATAAAATATTAAAGTTTCCCAGTCCGTGACTTTTCCTGAAAGCGTGTTATTTAGCACCCTATGTTGTTAAAAATTGCATTATAATAGCGGGATTTGACGGTTTTAGGTAGGCCTATAAAAAAAACTCTGGCGGTTCTAGTGTTAAGGTAATTAGGAACAGTAGAAGCCCTTTTTTATCAGTAACGAATTTAGCAGTTGAACATAAAAGTCAACTAACTGAGGGTCACTTGCAATGACCGTGTTGTGTCTACTGTAAGCTTGTCACTCAGAGTAACCTACAGTTAATTTAGCTGCTGGAGAAGAAAGATCAGGGGGGAGGGGGGGAGAGAGCTGTGGTTGATAGGCCATTAGTTGTGTAAATACACAGCTGAGAGCTGCGCTCTGGGATCCTGATCTGCCGACGAGGCTCCATTAAAATATAAATATTTTTAGTGAATTACTGAGTTTAGGCACGTTAATAACGTTTTAATGAAGTTGAATACAGTATATTCATATTTTTCAGGGATTTCATGTCATTTCATGTAAATCTGGAATAAAAATATTTTTGGGGAATGGGGGGGTCTGGGAACCGGAGTAATCTGCGGCCGTGAGCTGTTATGTGCCATCATGACACGCATGGTGGTCATTTTTTATATATTATAATGAAGTGCGAGCTGTGTGCTCGAGTCTTCCTGCCTGTCGGCTCTGCTTATGGATGTATAATAAGGCTCTGCTGCTCCGAGATGATGGTCTAGCTTCAGCAGCTATATTACCTACGGGTGCGTTCGTTAATATTAACTGCGCGTCCGGAGTCACTGTGGCACAGACTGGACCGCTGGTGAACCAACCCAGTCTCATGGCATTTCGTGTTCACCAACACGATTTTTAATCTATTGATTCGTGTTCACCAACACGATTTTCCCCTTTTTTTCGTGTTGCACAGCATTTTAAAAGCAATGTATTTCTATTGATAGTCTCACGGCATTACGTGTTATAGGAAGACCGGAAGCTGTGTGGTTTCATGTTCTTACTCAATATCAAGCCACAATTATTGCTTTTATTTTAAATCGTATAATTTCGGACTTTTGTTGCCGTCTGTGAGGAAAATAAATGGGGCTGAGAGCCTCAGCATACTGAAATCTGTATATTTGTAAAACTTTTTTTCCTTCTAAATTGTTATTCTTTTCAAAATAACACACTGTTATTTACTCACCAATAACACACAATTATCCTTGTTTTTATTTATTTGTTTAATTCCATAATCTCTGGCTTTTTTGGCGTCCGTCAGGAACTGAATTTCAAAATAAAAATAACCGGAAACAGACGTAGGCATTTCGAACGATTACCCAAGATCCTCAGCTATGGTTTAAGCTCGCCGATTGGATGTTTTAGCCTCAATGCATGCTGGGATTTGGTGTTGAAATTATATGAAATCCGGAAAACATTTTAAAAGAATAAAATAATACTTAATTCCGTGTGTTTTCTTGCTTTTCCTCTTTGAAAGTCATCACATAACGGCATTGTAATACACGGTTCGGCTGCATTAAATATTACAGATCTGCCGTAGTTCTTTATTTATAGAGCCCGGATGAGAAGACCTTTGGAAAAACTGGAAGAAATGCCGCCGAAACTGAAGACTTGACGTGGATCATATATATATCAACAATTAAACAACATCTTCAATTTTTCTTCACACAATTCGTCTACTCGCAGTATCAACACTAATTCGGCTGACTTTTACATTTGATCCAATTGGTAGATATTTACACCATAACGGTGCACAGCTGATATAAAAGGACTTGTAGTTTTTAAAGATATTACTGATTTTCTTTGAATATAAGAATGTAAATACTGAGTCTGAAATAGTATAGCAATATGCTGTACAATTATTTGAAAGCATGAATAAAACTACACATCTTCAGATGTTGTACATACATAAGTGTCCTACACTAATAATACAAAGTTATTATGGCTGTGTGCACCTTGTGTGCACCGCCTAGTGGTTAAAGCATGTTATTGAATTATTGTTTTTATGTGTTATATTTGATTAAAAAAATATTAAGAGTACATACTTTCATAGGGGGAAAGTAGAAGGTCTGTGATAGAAATATAGAATATAAAAAATCAAGAAGATACTGTAAGTGATCTCTACAATAAAACAGTTTAGTGCTGGATGTACAAAGATATTAATATGAGGATGTGCAAAACAGAAAAACGAATTAACCTTTATTCAAACATTAAATAATACTTTAGATTAAGGTCTTCTTTTAAATAAGAAAAAAGCTTTGGGGGTATCTACAGATAAATATTAAGCCTGACAAAGTACTTAACGTCTAATATATTGCTTTCCTGCAATGTTGACTATGTTGAAGCACTTATTTTAACTGATATCATACATATGAATTATACTCTTATGTATGTAGATAGTATAAGAAATGTGCAGAATATGACAGTTTAATGGTGGTGGTACCATGGTGGTACACACATATTGATAGATGTCTTGTAATGCGCTGTTGAGGAACCTGTGACCCAAGTTTTTCATTCATTGCATACACAGTTGTGTATTATGATATGTCAATAAACCTTTGAAAATCTTGAAATCTTGAAAGGGATGTGCAAAATAGCCATTATACAGTCTTTAATTAACTATTAGTAGAGAATAACGAATAATGAATATACTTTATTACTCGTTTCCATTCATGTCAATTGCAGATAAATGTTTAGTCTTCTCAAGCACCAACTATCAAATATCTCTCCTGATTGTTGGCACTTGACAATCACCTTCCCTGAATTTTACTCAGGTGCAACTAAAGTCTGCTTTAAGGGTTGTTTATATTTCACATCATTAATCAGAATCTGCAAAGTAACTCAAATAAATGTAGTGGAGTAAAAATACCAGGTTAACCTCTGAATTGTAGTGGAGTAGAATTACAAAGTAACAATGAGCTGTCATGTGGGTATATATTAACGTTTTACATTTGATAACACCAATGTGTTTAATACTGGCAACTTCTAATTGTGGGAAAAACGAAAACGTTCAGTAGAGACGTCCCATAGCATGTGTAGTCCTGGGGGGGCGTTCGATTCCAGTTTTGGATAGTCTGGCGTGGTTTCGTTCCATTTCAAACAGCTGTTTGACGCTCGGCGTAACCTTGGCGCACTGCCATTCCAACATCCAATCCCAGAGCTTGAAGATGAATCACGGGGACTGTAGTCCTAAACGATAGCTGGGTATTATGGGTAGTGTACTGTCTTCGGCCATCCTGAACTCGAAATGCGTACATCTGTTTCCGGTTATTTTTATTTTGAAATTCAGTTCCTGACGGACGCCAAAAAAGCCAGAGATTATGGAATTAAACAAATAAATAAAAACAAGGATAATTGTGTGTAAATAACAGTGTGTTATTTTGAAAAGAATAACAAATTAGAAGGAAAAAAGATTTACATATATACAGATTTCAGTATCCTGAGGCTCTCAGCCCCATTTATTTTCCTCACAGACGGCAACAAAAGTCCGAAATTATACGATTTAAAATAAAAGCAATAATTGTGGCTTGATATTGAGTAAGAACATGCTTTTATGAACCACACAGCTTCCGGTCTTCCTATAACACGTAATGTTGTGAGACTACCAATAGAAATACATTGCTTTTAAAATCGTGCTCTGCAACACGAAAAAAAGGGGAAAATCGTGTTGGTGAACAGGAATCAAAAGATTAAAAATCCTGTTGGTGAACACGAAATGCCGTGAGACTGGGTTGGGTGAACAGCTGTTAGAACGGGCCGTTCAGGTGTTCAGAGCAGAGCTTACTGTTGGAGCGGCAGAGCGTGATGTGAACTGAAAAGTTTTTCTGTGGCAATATTATTTAAGGAATCGTTGAGCTAGCTAGCTAGCATATATTGTCACTATCTGCTAACGTTAGCTTTAGCCTTCTATTTCTAATAGTTTTTTTCATAGGCTATAAACAGAGGTGGTATAAGTATATATATATATATATATATATATATATATATATATATATATATATATATATATATATTGTACTTGAGTAAAAGTAGAAGCACTCAGATCTTGTACTAGAATAAAAGTAGAAGTAGCCTACTCAGATCTCGTACTTGAGTAAAAGTAGAAGCATACAGATCTTGTAGAGTAAAAGTAGAAGTACTCAGATCTTGTACTTGAGTAAAAGTAGAAGTACTCAGATCTTGTACTTGAGTAAAAGTAGAAGTACCAGAGTGTAGGAATACTCTGTTACAGTAAAGGTCCTGCATTCAAAATGTTCCTCAAGTGAAAGTAGAAAAGTATTCTCTTCAACATATAGTGAAAGTATCCATCCATCCATCCATCTTCTCCTGCTTATCCGTGGTCGGGTCGCGGAGGTAGCAGTTCCAGCAGAGAGCCCCAAACTTTCTTTTCCCTGGCCACATCAACCAGCTCTGACTGGGAGATCCCAAGGCGCTCCCAGGCCAGAGAAGAGATATAATCCCTCCACCTGGTCCTAGGTCTACCCCTTGGTCTCTTCCCAGCTGGACGTGCCTGGAACACCTCCCTAGGGAGGCGCCCAGGTGGCATCCTAACTAGGTGCCCGAACCACCTCAACTGGCTCCTTTCGACGCGAAGGAGGAGCGGTTCAACTCAGAGTCCCTCCCGGATGACCGAACTTCTCACCTTATCCCTAAGGGAGACACCAGCCACCCTGCGGAGAAAACCCATCTCGGCCGCTTGTACCCGCGATCTCGTTCTTTCGGTCATGACCCATCCTTCATGACCATAGGTGAGGGTAGGAACGAAAATGGCGCGGTAGACAGAGAGCTTTGCCTTCTGGCTCAGCTCCCTTTTCGTCACAACGGTGCGGTAAAGAGACTGCAGTACCGCTCCCGCTGCTCCGATTCTCCGATCCATCTCACGCTCCATTGTTCCCTCACTCGAGAACAAGACCCCGAGATACTTGAACTCCTTCACTTGGGGTAAGGACTCATTCCCTACTTGGAGTGGACAGTCCATCAGTTTCCTGCTGAGTACCATGGCCTCAGATTTGGAGGTGCTGATCCTCATCCCAGCCGCTTCACACTCGGTTGCGAACCGATCCAGTGAGTGCTGAAGGTCGCAGACCGATATAGTGAAAGTAGCGACAGTTAAAGTAGTCATTGTGGAGATTGGTCCCTTTCAGAATAATATATATGATATGTTTTATAATGATTGATCATGAAAGTGTTCTCAAAGCTGGTAAAGGTGCAGCTAGTTTGAATGACTTTGTATACTGCAGGGTAGCTTGTGGATTTACTCCAGGTGGAACTAAAGTCTGATTTAACACTTGATTATATTTCACATCATTCATCCACATCTGTAAAATAACTAAAGTTATTAAATACATGGAGTGGAGTAGAAGTACACCATGTACCTCTGAACTGTAGTGGAGTAGAAGAACAAAGTAGCAAAACATTGAAATACTTAAATAAAGTACAAGTATCTCAAAATGGTGCCCAAGTATAGTACTTGTTGAGTTTATGAACTTAGTTACTTTACACCATGTGGCTATAAAGATAGAAAGACTAAGTCTTGCACAGAGGCATGAAAATACATTTTCAAAATGCTCAACAGTGCTGCCAAAATTATAAACTGACTGCTACACAATTAAAATAAATGCTTTTATATATTTCTATTAGATGTAACTCTTTGGCGTTTCTGTTATTATTAACACTGCTGCTTTAGTTGTTCTGACTGCTGAAATCCTCTGTTATTCCTCATTTTAAAGCCGATATTCCGTGGGGTGGGGGAGCCGGGGGCTCGGATCCTTGTCACCTTTTTCATACAGATGAGTTTGCATCCCAAAGCCTCAGTCACCTTAATTCATGTAATAAAACATCTCAGGTCAGTAACACTCAAAGATAAATGTGCAATACCATGTTCAGCTATGTTACTATTCATAATGTTATTGTTGTTACATCAGAAGATGTACATATTGGAATGATTTCTTAACTTACAGTAGGCTATTTTTTACAATGTGTGTTGGAGGGATTTATTAAATTACTATGAATATTGTCATTGTTGAAGGTTTTTAGAGAAGGATGAACTATAAGCCTGAATTACATAACATTTTATACCTAAAAACATAAAAGCCACAATAGATAAATCACAATTATTGTAGTTATTTTTACCTCCCGTATTGCTTTCAACCCACCAGCTTTTATGGTGTTGTTACGTCACTAACTGTAAGCTTGTCACATACAATATATGGTCACTCAGAGTAACCTACAGTTAATTTAGCTGCTGGAGAAGAAAGATCAGGGGGGGAGGGGGAGAGAGCTGCCGTTTCATTCACACTGTTTAAAAACGGTAACAACGGACTATTTTTCTTAGCGGATGCATGTCAATTTAAATCAATACATACAACTATTTTTTAAATCAATAAAAACATTTTCTAAATCCATAAAAGCATTTCAATTAATATTGGGAGTCATGTCGTTACTTTGTTGAGAATGTGGCCATGTAATAAGCGGGATAATTTGCAGCAACTTTTTCCTTATGGGGAAAAACACATGTAATGCAGACCAAGATCCCTCCGCTGCGCGTTGGGATCCTGATCTGCCGACGAGGCTCCATTAAAATATAAATATTTGTCTTGAATTACTGAGTTTAGGCACGTTAATAACGTTTTAATGAAGTTGAATACAGTATATTCATCTGTGTCAGTGATTTCATGTCAATTCGGCGAACATAAACATAAATGATCGTGGTGAAGATGATGATTAAATTAGGATTAAAAATCGAGAGCCGGGCTGCATTTCCTCCCGTTCGTTTTTTTCGACTAAACATTATTTTGTTAAATAACAACATGGTGATGTTTTGTAAATGATTACATGTCTCTTATTTAGCAGAGAGTATGATATCCGTGACATATGGATCTTAACAAAGTTCCGCTGTACATCCAGCGTACTGTATCTGACTTTATTTCACACGAGCTCCAGTGTGGAACCGCACTGCACCCCCTGGTGGATCAATGATCCATTGCAGCTGGCTTCATTATAATTACATTTATCTATCACGGGGGCGGTCTCAAGTCAAGCTGGAGGTTTTCCCTTGAGCGAGGGCAGATCACGTACCAATCACGGCCCTCGCGTTTCAAACTGTCTGAAATGAATCGCTACATCTGTACATAGAAACCAACGAGCAGGAGTCGCATGTAGACTGTGTTAGCAATTCTAGAATCCTGAATGGGTTATTGTGGGGGGAGGGGCTAATGGAAGCCATTTTGAAATATGTCCACGCCAAGATTCGGGTAGCTCGGAGAAATAGGGGGCGCTATTGAGCCGTATTTGCCGGATAATATGTAGAGCAGCTCCACCAGGATGTGTGCAAAATGTCAGGTCCATCAGACTTACGCTGCGACTATGTACATTTTTCGAAAACTGAATTTTCACAGGTGGCGCTAGCGAGCATGTTTGAAATTTTGAACCCATCGACTCCAGAATCTAAAAATGTTTACCCGTCCTGCCAACTTTGCCAAATGTCGCTACATGAATGGCGTCGTAAAGCCCTCAAAAACAGGTTTAGTCCCCAGAACAAGAATCGGGAGAATAATAATTCTATGCATAACAATAGGTCTTCGCACACTTCGTGCTCAGGCCCTAATTATAGTTTCCGTCCAAAAAAAACCCATTACTTATATTGAAAACCACCCTTGAATGATGAGAGAGTAGACAAAAAGCTTTAGGAATCCAAACTATAACATATAATAAGTACACTGTATCAAGATTAATGCAAAAATAAGTGACATTTGACCTTTTTAGAGAGGTCTAGAAAAGAAAACACACCTCTGAGGTCATTTGGGTGTATTCGCCATATCTCTGGAACCCATCGATCGATTTTGAACCGTTAGAGCCAATAGAATTGAGAGGGAGTTCCTAAATCCATCCAAACATTACCATTGGTGAATGAGAGTGATGCGCAGCCAGCATGCCCACTACCGGAAGCTCTCATACACTATATGAAAACTGATGAATGAATGGATTATCAGTAATCATTTCAAAGTGACACAGAGACATTGGATTAACCTTCAGCAGCATTTATATGCGTTTTAATGCCCTTGAACACAACTTTTGATCAGAAAGCAGCAAAGGTAAGACGTATTTGCCGTTTTGGCCCCGTAAAGTTAAGGTGTGTGTTGTCTTTGCTGGCTTTCGCTTCCGTGAGTTCTGGTCGCACAGTGATGATACTAATACCATTGGAATCTGTGGAATCTCAGTTTTCATATGATATATAGTTTGTGCAGATTGCATGAAGTGTAAAATATCTCTAGTGCGTCAGCATTTTTCCGCTTACTACTAATATCAGAGGCTTGGTATTACCCTTGTGTTTAGCTAAAAATGGTTAATATTGTCTGATAGCTGAGTTTCTTCCCGTTAAGTGGGTATGACACATTAATAGGTTGTTAAATGTTAAGAAGCCCTCAGACACAGTTTCGTGAAAATGTCGTAAAAAGCCCCTTAGGTGGTACCTAATGAAGCACCAAAACGCATCATCTTGCAAGGAACAGCGTCTGAAAATAAAACACTCTCTCCCAGAATCAGCACTTTAGTAACAGGGCTGAAATAGAGGAGTATGACGCATGCTACAATGGGTGGGGCATCGGGCTTAACCTGTTAAGTCGCAACATCTGCAAGAAACAGCTTCTGAGTGGGCTTCTTAACATTAAAAGAACTATGAATGTGTCATACCCTCCTAACGGGAAGAAACTCAGCTAACTGATGATATGAACAATTTTTACCAAAACAAAACAAAAGTCTCACAAGAAAGGTCTAAATGAGCCCTGAGCGAAAACATGCTAACGCACTTAGCACAGAACTCTACCAATCGATATACTTATTGGATCTGGAAAAACAAGTTTAGCTAACATCCTGAGATTCCACAGATTATAGAAATATAAGTATCATCACTGTGCCATTAGAACTTGCGACAGGGGAAGCAAATACAAACACACAACGTAGCTCTAGGTAGCAAAACACGGAGATATGCTCACCTTAGCTGTTATTCTGATCAAAAGTTGTGTTCAATGGCATTAAAACGAGAAAAAAAGCAGTTGAAGGTTAATCCATAGGTTAATCCAATGTGTCTGTCACTTTGAAAAAATTATTGATAATCCATAATTCAATTTGTATGCAAAAATCGGAGAATAAATATTAGCTGCTAATGGTAGCCACCAGAGGTTAGCGCAGCTTCCGGTTTTTGCTACGCGTCACTCTCACTCCTTATTTGGTAACGTCTGTGTGTATGTGGAACTTTCCCTCGATTCCATTGGCTCTAGCGGTTAAAAAGAGATGTCAATCATAAAAATCGACCAAGGGGGGCCAGAGATAGGTCAAATCCACCCAAATGACCCCAGAAGTGTTTTTTTTTTTGCCAAATCTCTCTAAAAAGGTAAAATTTCACTTGTTTTGCGTCAATATTGATACAGGGTACTTATTATAGGTTATAGTTTGGATTCCCAAAGCTTTTAGTCTACCATCCTATCATTCAAGGGTGGTTTTCACTATAAGTAATGTGTTTTTTTGGACGGACACAATAATTTAATTTTTTTTACCATGTTCAATCTGAATATACTTTAAAATAAAAATAAATCTATATTGATTCTGACTTTTCTACATCCAATTCACAGGTTTTATCAGGGAGGACGCCTCGTTATCCGACATTTTCGGTTCCGGTGGCCAGGAGGGTCCAGCACACAGGTCTGCGCTGCTGGACTTCCCAGCGGTGATGACCCTCGCGGCAGAGCGTGCAGGCTTACTGCTCCCCCCACCGCTGCCACCGAGGCCTGTAAACCGCCTTCGGTAGGGGTTTTACGGCCCGGTGCTTCTGGCACAGCCGGCCCTCGTCTCGCCCCAGTTGCCAGATATCTGGCAGTGTGTGGAGGCGACGTGGCGGCGTCCAA
This sequence comes from Notothenia rossii, assembly GCF_949606895.1. Classification (NCBI taxonomy): domain Eukaryota; kingdom Metazoa; phylum Chordata; class Actinopteri; order Perciformes; family Nototheniidae; genus Notothenia; species Notothenia rossii. Next base: position 48,239,287 of record NC_136902.1, read on the forward strand.
TGAGGACGAAGGCCCCAGCAGCAGCCATGACGGGCATCATCAGGGTGCAGGGCCGCTCGGACACGGCGTGCCCTGGTGTTCCCCCCCTCGATGAGAACCTGGCGGCCCACCTTTTGCCGCAGACAGCTGGCTGGGCGGAGGGGAAGAAACCTCTGCCCCCGCTGCCGCGGGACCGAGACACCGTTGAGTATTTAGACAAAATGTTCAGGCTCGGTGCACAGATGGCGGCTGCGGCCAATAATCTAGGCATGTTGGGCGTCTCTTTGATTACTCCTCAAACAGACGCCCCCGCCCTCCCGCCTCAGGACGGGAATGATTATCCGGACCGCTGCATAGGTCAGATGAACACTCTGATCCATGGAGTGGCCGCCACAGCAGGGCGGGTGATGTCCTTGACCACAGTGGCGTCGCGTCACGTGTCGCTAGGACTCACCGCTCTATCCAAGAGGGACCGAGAGGATCTCGTTGGAGCCTCCGTGTCCACGGAGGGGCTCTTTGGATCAATAGCCTTGGTCACCCAGCGCTTCAGCCGCCTAGAGGAGGAGAGGGTGCAGCTTAGCCGCATGCTACCGCTGGCTCCTACGCGGGCGAGGGAGTGCAGCGTGAGGCCGAGATGGAGGAAGAGGCGCGGAGGTCCCGTGCCCGCAGCGCCCTCCACCTCTTCGGCCCACCCCGTGGAACCGGCGTACCAGCACTCGCGGGGGTGGGCTGCCTGACCTCGGCAGAATCCGCAGCAGCAGAGGTGGGGCCGGGTGGGGCACTCCGCCATCACGGAGCTGACTGGCGGGGGGAGGAAGCGTCTCGACGGGGGGAGAAGGTCTCTCCTCCCAGGACGCCAGGGCGAAATCCCGCCTCCTCCCTATACAATGCACAGATCCGAATTGTCAGAAATATAAAGGTTGATCTGTATCCAAGTCTGAGTGTCATTTGTTTTCACAATTCTGCACTCACACACAATGTTGACCGTACATATTCCCCACTTGCAACCCCGGTTGTAGCTCCTGCAAGGGAGGGTAGCAAGTGGGCATGTGCAGATGAGCGAGATAAACCGCAGGAAGTGCTATCAAAGCGCTATGCGGGTACAGTGGCATTTCGGCCGGCGTATTACTGTCAGGGAACACACTACGCCTAGAGTAAAGACTCCGAGTAATGCGCTTTACCATAATGCTAAAGGGAACATTATGGTGGAGCGTGCGCTCACACAAGAGCATGCGGCGGTGCGTTCAGGGACCTCAGTAAATAATCGGCCCTTTCTGTGTCGACCCTCCAGGGGCAAAACTTCCCTTCACGGGGGGTTTTGCAGTGGAACGGGCAAGGCCCCAGGAAGTGCGCCGTACTCTGAGCAAAATATTCGTTGTGGCCAAACGGCGGTACTACACTTCCGGTTCCTGGGCCCGGAAACACTTTTTCCCCATTGACTTACATTGGGAAAGAGTGGTCTGTAAATCGTTGGATAATGTTTTGGAAACTAAATAAACTACCTAGTATGAATGTTTGTATAGCCCTTATTAAAAAAATTCGGTCCTCAAGTTGTAAAATGTGCTAATAACGTTATTCTGAGAGTTATTTCCCTCTGCATTATGAACTAACCCGGACTGCGCCGCCCGGCACTTTCATGTTACGTATTCAGTACTACATGCGTTTATCTTTAGCCATGGATGCATAATAAGAACGGACCCATATTGCCTTACTGCCAGCCCACGGAGCTGTAATAATGGATATATTGCACATGTTTGCTGTAATTCATAATTTGTAAAATATACTACATATATATATATATATATATATATATATATATATTAGGGCCGGGACTTTAACGCGTTAATTAAGATTCATTAATTACACCAAAATTAACGCGTTAAAAAAATTAACGCATTTTAATCGCGCTTATTTTTGCACCGCGGAACGTTTCTCACTGGATGAGTTTCAGGGGTACCAATTATACTGGAGCACCAACTAACGTTCATGACTTCAGACAACAACAAACCACAGTGAACAATAGTCAAACATGAACGAAAAGCTGATGAGACTGCTTTGCTTGGCCCCGTGGATGGGACATTTTGTTTTAAAAAACGGACGGAGGGAAGCGTCGATAAGAGCACGGTTGTTTGCAAATTATGCAAAAAGGAATTTGCATATCACCGCAGCACATCAAGCCTCAAGTATCACCTCAATGCAAAACATATAGCAGCTAGCGTGGAAGCTAGCGTGGACGTTAGCCCGACTCGGAGTACAAGGACCCACACCCAATTCGCGTTGATCAAACAGTGCCTATGCAACAGAGAGATTTTATTTTTCATCAGGATATTGGAAGAATAGGAGGGATTGAGGTCAATCACTGGCACTTTTTTATTTTATTTTAAATGGTACACTTTATGTTGAACTATTTATTATGTTGTTGGTGCAACTGGCACTTTATGTTGAACTGTTTATTGTTTTGGCCAAGGTTATTGAGAGAGTTGGACTGAAATTGATTAGATTTTTTAAATCAACTGTTGGTAAATCAACAAAGTCTGTTATGGCCTCTGAAGCAACAGAGAGATGTTTTCTAATAGTCAGGGTTTCCAATGTTCTGAATGTACTTGAAAGTATTGTGTTTTACTTTAAAAAAAAAGTGTTATAGTTTACAGAAGGTCTACCTACCTGAATCTCTGAAATGTACTATATTCCTAAATATGCTATTGATACACTTTATGGCAAAAATTGCATTTTTCTGTTGGTCTTGGTTAAGTACCACCTTGAAAAAAATAAACAATGTTTTGTTGCTTAAGCTTATGTATTCAGTCATTATTCAATGGTATACTAAAATCCATGTGAAATAAATTGCTTCTCACTGTTCTCAGGTCAAATATTTATATGTGATTAAAAATGCGATTAATTTCGATTAATTAATTACAAAGCCTCTAATTAATTAGATTAATTTTTTTAATCGAGTCCCGGCCCTAATATATATATATATATATATATTATATATATATATATATATATATATATATATATATATATTAGGGCTGTCAAGTTAACGCGTTAATAACGCAAACAAAAATTAACGCCACTAATTATTTTAACGCGATTAACGCATGTGTATTTTTTGTCCTCGGCCATCCCGTAGTTTCAGAGCGCATCAAATTTAAAATACCATCTACAAGCTGATGCTGACAGCCCCGGTCCTGCTGCCCGCTTGCGGAAAGACCACACTTCCACGCTCACCGGCAGGCCCGGACTGGTCATCGGGAGGACCGGGAGGGTGTGTGTATGTGTGGCGCGAGTGAGAGAGAGAGAGCGCGCACACCTTACGTGTATTGTTGTTGTTAGCATTTGGTGCTAACTAGCTGCGCTAACGGATATAAGGAGCTGTTTCAATGAAAACAGAGGAGCGATATTTTGACGACAACTGCGCCGAACACTTGACTTTATGCAGGTAGCCAGACAGTGGGACATAGTACGAAAAGTCAGCACACTGAGAACGGATAGTGCGCACAACATGATTGTAGCGTCCAGGCAGCTCCCGTTCAAGCATAAGCCTTGAGTTACACATAGCTCCAAAGATCCATCAGTGTCTCTCTCCTCACTCACTCACACACACACACACACACACACACACACACACACACACACACACACACACACACACACACACACACACACACACACACACACACACACACACACACACACACACACACACACACACACACACACACACACACACACACACACACACACACACACACACACACACACACACACACACACACACACACACACACACACACACACACACAGTATTGTATTGAGAGAGGTTCCAGGTTGAATTGAGGCGAATATTTGTAATGTTCAGAGGTTGTTGTGTTTAATATTCATGAGAATATTTGTCATTGTTCAAATGATAATAAACAAAAATGTGCATAAAGCATATTCGTCCACTCATATGTTGATAAGAGTATTGAAAACTTTTAAAATATCCCTCTAAGATACATTTAGAACAGACAAAAAATGTGAGATTAACTATGGACAATCATGCGATTTATAGGAAAGACAACAGCATTCACCAAACTCAAGACCCATCTCAGCGAGCTCAAATATCTGGCCCTTTTGGACTCTCTGCCAGCTTGGAAGAGTCTTTGCCAGTCGCAAGAGAATGTGCGCTTCTGCTAAATGGAAAAAAGAAAAAGGAAATTGGACTGATATGCACAAACTTGGATGAACTGAGGTTCATAATTGCATCAACAACAGATGCAGCCTCGGAAAATCTGCTGCCAACAGAGGATGCATTTCAACAACATGTACAAAGAGCAATGTTTCAGACAGCGATATGGTGTCACAGCCCGAACCCAAACCCTTGTTATGGAGTCCTGTTGGCAAGGGGTGGATTGTCAGAGATGGGGCCATTCAAGTGCTATTTACAAAACCCCAGCACCTACAGAAGTGAGGGACATTACTCACTTGTATTGCAAAGATGCAAAGTGTGGAGAGAGTGGAAAGTGCCAGTGCCTCTCTGTTGGCCTTCCCTGTACGGAGTTCTGCACCTGCTGTGAAGAATGTAAAATTGTGTCCCCTAACGTTTCTGAGGAACCTGACATTTAACATTATGTTCTAGTATCTATATACTTGACCTCTCACAGAATGTATGTACTATTTACAACTATGTTTTAGAGGCTTGCAATTTAGAACTAATACACTTTATTGTATTGGGTTACTCTTATTCTGACTATTTGGTGATTTAGTTCAGCCACCTGGTATTTCCCTCTCCAAATATAATGACCATCAGAGTGAGCATTCTTAACTTATAGGCTATTATGCCACTTATCCCCCATACGGAATGTGACTGTATCAGAGAAGAGGTAGGCCTATGTCTAAAGAAATCTCATTTGCAATAGAACTGTATACCAGATATTTCCATACAACTACTGGTTAGTGTTCAATAGCACCCTAGACAATTCAGTAATGATATATTTTTTAGGGATTACTGTTTTTCTGATAAATGAGAGAAAAGTGATTGAGTCCTGTGTTCCTATCACCAAAAAGTATAATTTCCGTCTAAACTAAAGCTAAGTTTACAGGACTATAATGCAGTATTGTTTTAGTTAAATAATTTCCTGACTATTTGATGATGTAGGACAGCCACCTGGTTCATACCTCAGCAAATCTAAAGAGGAAAAGAGTGATAATTCCCAAGTTATGGGCTTTTTTGTCACCTTTTCCATATTCGGCCTGGTCTAATTTGGCTATTTTTCAGGGATTGGGGTAGTTCTAAAGAACAATCAAAAAAACATTTGTTTCCCACAAAATCAAATTTGAAAAACAATCAATTTCATTAATGGGAGACCCTAAAGATAAGAATAAACATTGTTATTTGTTCTACCTCGGATAGGGGTATCTCGAAAACTAAAGCCTTTTTTGAGGACTAAGAGGTAAATCTGTCATGCCAGGAGGAGATGGGTGTCCTCTCCTTACATTACATTACATTGCATTTAGCTGACGCTTTTATCCAAAGCGACTTACAGTAAGTATATTCGACCAGGAAGATAAAACCTTGACGAAAACAGAATCATATAAGTACATCAGGTTTCATAGAGCCAAACATTTCAAGTGCTACTCAACTGGCTTTAGATAAGCCAGTCCTTTATTAGTATATAAGTGCTTTGTTAGTAATTATATCGCTCGAAGTGGAGTCGAAAGAGATGAGTTTTCAGTCTGCGCCGGAAGATGTGCCAGATATCTGCTGTCCTGATTACAATGTCCTCATTTCACCATTTTGGAGCCAGGATAGCAAACCAACATGTTTTTGCTGATGGGAACTTGGGTCCCCCTCGCAGCGAGGGTGCAGCGAGCCGTTTGGCTGATGCAGAGCGAAGTGCAAGCGGTGGGGTGTACAGTTTAACCATGTCCTGGATGTAGTAAGGGCCAGATCCACTCGCAGCATGGTATGCAAGTACCATTGTTTTGAAGTGGATTCTAGCAGTTACTGGAAGCCAGTGAAGTGAGCGGTGGAGGGGGGGGGGTGGGAACATTTTGGAAGGTTGAAGACCAGACGAGCCGCTGCATTCTGGATGAGCTGCAGAGGTCGGATGGCACATGCAGGTAGACCAGCCAGGAGGGAGTTGCAGTAGTATAGGCTTGAGATGACGAGAGCCTGGACCAGAATCTGCGTTGCTTTCTGGGTCAGCTGGGGACGTATCCTCCTGATGCTGTAAAGCGTGTATCTGCAGCAGCGGGTTGTAGCAGCGATGTCTGCAGTGAAGGACAGTTTGTTATCTAGGGTCACACCCAGATTCCTTGCAGTCTGAGTCGGGGAAACAACAGAGGTGCCAATGTTGATTGTTAGGTCTACAGTGGGACAATCTTTTCCCGGAAGGAAAAGCAGTTCAGTCTTGTCAAGGTTGAGCTTGAGGTGATGAGCAGACATCCACTGAGAGATGTCAGCTAGACAAGCAGAGATGCGTGCGACGACCTGGGTCTCTGAGCGGGGAAAGGACATAATTAGTAGGGTGTCATCAGCACAGCTGTGGTATGAAAAACCATGCGGGCTAATGACTGATCCGAGCGAGTTTGTGTACAAGGAGAAGAGGAGGGGACCAAGAACAGAGCCCTGAGGGACCCCTGTAGTTAATTGACAAGGGTCGGACTCGGAACCTCTCCAAGTTACCCTGTAGGTACGGTCTTTGAGGTATGAGGTGAGGAGGGAAAGTGCAGTGCCTGAAACTCCAAGTTTTTGGAGAGTGCGAAGGAGGATCTGATGGTTCACCCTGTCGAATGCAGCAGACAGGTCCAAAAGGATGATGACAGAGGAGAGGGAGGCTGCTTTAGCCATGTGCAGTTCCTCAGTGACAGCAAGGAGGGCAGTTTCTGTGGAGTGACCTGCCTTGAAAGCAGACTGGTGCGGATCCAGAAGGTTCTTCTTATGGAGATAACAGGAGAGTTGTTTAAAGACAGCGTGTTCAAGTGTTTTAGATAGGAATGGAAGGAGAGAGACAGGCCTGTAGTTTATAACATCAGGCGGGTTGAGAGTGGGTTTCTTTAGGAGAGGGTTTACTCTTGCCTCCTTGAGACTGTTTGGAGAGTGACCAGAAGTTAGAGAAGTGTTGATGAAATGGGTGAGAAACGGTAGAATATCAGGAGCGATAGTCTGAAGGAGGTTTGAGGGGATAGGGTCCAGAGGACAGGTGGTAGGACGGGCAGAGGTAATGAGGGTAAGAACCTCACTTGGAGAGAGAGGGGAAAAGGAGGTTAGTGTGTGGGTGAAAGGTGGGTCTGGTGACCCAGCGGTGAGTAAAGGTGAGTCAGAAAAAGAAGAGCGAATATCATCAACCTTTTTTTCTAAGTAGTTAACAAAGTCGCTTGACAGAAGGGAGGAGGGGGAAGGGGCTTTGGGGGGGTCCAAGAGGGTGGATAAGATGGAAAATAGTTTTTTGGGATTGGAATAGGAAGATTGGATCTTATCTTGAAAGAAAGTGCTTTTTGCCTGAGAGATCGAAGCAGAGAAAGAGGAGAGGAGAGCCTGATAGGTTAGGAGGTCGTCATGGTATTTGGATTTCCACCATTTCCGCTCTGCTGCCCGAAGGATGGTTCTATTAGCACGCTATTCATTTGCGCCAGGGAGTAGGAGGGGACTGACGAGCCTGCCGAGATGTGAGAGGACAGAGAGAGTCCAGAGAGGATGAAAGAGTAGAGAGGAGAGTTTCTGCAGCAGTGTTTGGAGGCAGGAGTTGGAACGAGTCAGAGGAAGGGAGGGCTGAGAGCACCGATGAGGCAAAGGTAGAGGGGGAGAGGGAACGAAAGTTACGGCGGACAGGTGCAGAATGAGAAGAGATTAGTTTGTTATGTTTGGAAAGGGGTAAAGAGAATTAAATGAAGAAGTGATCAGATGTGTGAAGCGGATTTACAGAGAGGTTAGACGTAGTGCAGTTCCTTGAGAATATGAGATCAAGGACATTGCCAGCTTTATGAGTTGGTGGTGATGGAGACAGTGAGAAACAAAAGCGGTTAAAAGAGATGTTAGTTCGTCTATCTTCCCAGTCTGGAGGTTGAAGTCTCCGAGAAGTACAGCGGGAGGGCCATTTTCAGGGATGTGTGAGAGGAGATTATCTAATTCCTCCAAGAAGTCTCCCAAGGCGCCTGGTGGACGGTAGAGAACAACAATGATTAATTGTATAGGATGGGTTACTGTGACGGCATGGAATTCAAAGGTGGAAGGAGTGAAGTTAGGTAGCTTGAAGAGGGAAAAGTTCCATTTGGGAGAGAGCAGGAGACCAGTGAGACTCCTCTGCCAGTGGTTCTGGGTGTATGGGAGAAGGAATATGCTGTGGAGAGAGCTGCTGTAGTGGATGTGTTGGATGGAGTAATCCAGGTCTCAGTGTGAGCAAGGAAATCCAGAGACTGCAGGGAAGCGTAGCCAGAAATGAAGTCAGCCTTAGGAACAGCTGACTGGCATTTCTACAGGCCACCTGCAACTAGCTGTTGGATCTCAGTGGAGCATGTGGGATAGACGAGAGCAGGCCGGTTATATCGATTAGGAGATACACGGGGCCAGTGATAATTGCGAGAAGACACATGAACAGGAATGGAGAAAATACACATGATTATAGCATGAGGAGCTAAACAACCAAAGAAAATAAAATACTAGAGATACTTAGCTCAAAGTAGGATTTGCCTCCTCTTTGCCTCCCTCGTGAGCACCGCAGGACTCCAATGTCTTTGTCAGTCTGACGCTGAAGCTGATGCTCCAGGAAAGACCTACCTAAAATGGACACCTGATTGCTGAGTTCTCACAGCTGTGGGGCCACGCCCATCTAATTAGTCAACTCTCTAGAGCTGATGGGCGACAGCAGAGTCTTCCTGCCTATTGTAATGCAAGGTTGAGACAAGTGACCCACTGAGACCTGTGTAACAGGTTCTGTTGAGCAGATCTGAGATTTAAAATCTCACAAAAGCCCCGTTTCAGCTACAATAACTACAGAACAATTATACAGAGTAGAATAAATGAAACAGAGAAGTCTATTTAAACAAGAATATAACTTACAGTGATTGCTGAGTCAATAGGTAGTGTCCTCACCCGGTCTAGATGCACACTCTCAGCAGAGATTCAGGCACTGGTGCAGAAACAGGCAGTGTCTGTTGTGCACCCTTAGCAGAGAGAAAGTGGTCTTTATTCCATGTACTTCCTGGTTCTCAAGAAGACAGGGAAATTCAGGCCTATTCTAGATCTCCGCAGCCTGAATTGCCACATTTCCTGCCGAATACTCCGGGCGGTTCACAGGCTGCGACAGGGGGCGACAGTGACAGCTTTAACTGTCATGCAGACTCTGGGTCTCATGGCGGCTGCTGTTAAATATGTTCTTTATTCTCGCGTCCAGGAGAGAAGCTTTAAAATGAGACTAAATGGAGTCTCTGAAAAGATTCAAATGGGATACTTTAATTAAAAAAGGCGCGGTAGTGTTACAGACAGAATATTGTTCCGGCAGAAAACAGCTGTGATCTGGCTCTCCTGAGCAAGAAGAGAAGCGCGAATCCCCCAGTCGGTGCCGTTATATATCCTCTGCTGGGACACACATTCTAAACGCTGTAATCAATACTCTAAAACATACTTCTCGGCTGGTTTGGTTTCCGGTCATTCTGGATGTTGTCACATGCTACTCTCGTCTGTAAACAACAGTGTATTCAAATAAACTGTACTTTCATTTAATATTCAGCATGGTAGTATCTCGACATCTATAGTTGTAGTGTTAAATCAGTAGGTTTTGGTTTTCACCACACCACGTCATTTCGCTTCTCAATTCACCTCTTTAGGAAATCGTATATTAGCCACATGCTAAATGCTAACCGGAGATGAAGGATTTTCAGAATAAAAACTTAACTGCTTGTGCACAAGAATTTCTGGTTTTTCAGTATAAAAGAGCATTTAACTTGACAGTATGTCTAAACTACATTATACCATCAAAACATTGATTTTAAATTTCTAACACTGCTCACGTTGTGGTCACGCTCGGGTTACTGCATATGCGCCGCCTGCAGAGGTGGTTCTCCAGCCTGCGTTTGGATCCCTAGAGGCACAAACGACGTCTGGTGACCATCCCCCCCTCAGTGGAGGGCAACCTCCGGTTCTGGGGGTCCCCGTGTGACCTCCGGAGGGGGTCTCCACTGTGACGGGTGACCTCCTACATCACAGTGTTCACGGACACGTCCTGAACAGGATGGGGAGGGACCTGCCTGAAGAGGGCTATAGGTGGTGCGACAGGGGGCGACAGTGACAGCTTTAACTGTCATGCAGACTCTGGGTCTCATGGTGGCTGCTCACGTTGTGGTCCCGCTCGGGTTACTGCATATGCGCCGCCTGCAGAGGTGGTTCTCCAGCCTGCGTTTGGATCCCTAGAGGCACAAACGACGTCTGGTGACCATCCCCCCCTCAGTGGAGGGCAACCTCCGGTTCTGGGGGTCCCCGTGTCACCACTGGGACGGGTGACCTCCTACATCAAAGTGTTCACGGACACGTCCTGAACAGGATGGGGAGGGACCTGCCTGAAGAGGGCTACAGATGTAGCACTTCATTTCAGACTCCAGCTTACAGCTTCCTGCCTACGACCTGCCAAAGACCAGTATGGAGGAATGTTAAGCCCTCCCACTATTTTCCAAGAGGGCGTTGCCAGATTTTCAATTTCAGGTTTTAACCAGGAGATGGCGCTTCATTCACAAATACAGAAAGACAAGTTTCATGGACATTCAGTTGTGTTTTGAAGAGCATTTGAACACATCAATATTTTAGATCAACTAAAGTATATCTTGTAATTCAATAATATATAGTCTTTATATATTAAATAATCATAATTATAATGTAAATGTTTACATTACACTTCTTTATTTGTTATGCTCATACTTTAACCTTTACAATCGTTTGCTTTAATATGCAGTACATTTTTTGTATATTTTTGTGTTTGCTTCCTCCTGCTCCTTTTCGGACACAAACTGTATGATTTATTATTATTATAAATATGAAGATATTATTAAGATAAGATAAGATGTTACTTTATTGATTGAACATTTTAGTTTAGAATGTGCTCTCCCACGGTAATTCAGAAGGCTCACAGGTCACATTCCGACCATTATTTAAAACAATAGGTGCTTTCACACCGTCTACAGTTTGATTTGTATAGAGGGAGCTCTGTCAGTTTTCGAATTACCCATTTGCTTTCGGGGAGCCCTATTTTTCAGAGCACATCCTGCTACTAAATATGTCACACGCACGCTCTGTTGACTGGCGCAGCAGCGCGGATGCGTTCAATTGCTATAAAAACACTCTTCTACTAATACAGACGGTGTCACTATGCCGGCGGATGTGGCCGTTGTTGAAGCCTCTTAAGGCTCCGCATCGGCAGGCCTCTCCCTCGGTGTGAAGCTGTCAAGCTCGACCCTAACGCCGCTTACAGCCGGCCAACTAAAAGTTGTTTTCTGTTCACGTTGTCATTTTTAGACTCCTTCGCTTCTTTGCTTGTGAATCCAAAAGCTGTGATGCTTGGCTGTTTTCGTTTTGCCATATTTTTTATTACAAAGCCAGAGTTAAAAAAAATATCAATATGAACATTTCAAATACTGCGCCGGCATCACCGCCATAAACATAGCAACGTAAGTAAGAATGCAGCGCCGCCACGTACAGATGGCAACACCCAGACATATTTACAAATATAAAACAAATATTCAGAAACTGTAATGAACAATAACTATTATTTATTTCAAGAACTGTTATTTACAGAAACTCAACATTTCTAATCTGTGTGACACAAATATGCACGATTGTTTTGGGCTCCCCCTATTTATCTCAAAGTCAGCCTTCAGGGGAGCTCCCTCCCTCTTCGGGGGAGCCAAGCTCCCCCTAGCTCCCCCCCATTTCGAACAGTGTCTGTGGCTGAATGGCCAGCGATTAGGTGCGGCGCATTTATCATAGGTGATCAGAGCTAACTGCCTGCCGTCAGATTTCATTTAAAAAACAGATCTGATTTTAAGACTATTTCTGCGCTCATAAAGAATGATAAGAATAAGAATAATGCGTATTGAACTGGTTTCATTAATTAGTGAGTTTATTTAACACTAGAACCGCCAATCGGGTCAATTTGTGTGATGTGTGTTGTGTGTGTGCAATGTAACTTTTTTTCAATAAAATATGAAAGTCTCCCAGTCCGTGACTTTTCCTGAAAGTGTGTTATGTAGCACCCTATGTTGTTAAAAATTGCATTCTAATAGCGGGATTTGACGGGTTTAGGTAGGCCTATACAAAAACCTCTGGCGGTTCTAGTGTTAAGGTAATTAGGAACAGTAGAAGCCCTTTTTTATCAGTAACGAATTTAGCAGTTGAACATAAAAGTCAACTAACTGAGAGTCACTTGCAATGACAGTGTTGTGTCTAACTGTAAGCTTGTCACTCAGAGTAACCTACCGTTAATTTAGCTGCTGGAGAAGAAAGATCAAGGGGGGAAGGGGGGAGAGAGCTGTGGTTGATGGGCCATTAGTTGTGTAAATACACAGCTGAGAGCTGCCGATTCATTCAGACTGTTTAAAAAACTGTAACAACGGACTATTTTTCTCAGCGGATGCATGTCAATTTAAATCAATACATACAACTTTTTTTTAAATCAATACATACAACTATTTTTTAAATCAATAAAAACATTTTCTAAATCCATAAAAGCATTTAATTTAATATTGGGAGTCATGTCGTTACTTTGTTGAGAATGTGGCCATGTAATAAGCGGGATAATTTGCAGCGACTTGTTCGTTATGGGGAAAATAACACCCGTCATGTGTGTGCAGAGGTGTGTGTGGTTAAAACACTTTCATGAAGTGAAGGAGGTGTTCCTTCTATAAAACAGCTGTGGGCAGCAGTGAGTATCACGGACATGAATTCATAGATCAAGGCAGACTGGTGCACACACTCTCCTGTCCTGCCAGGCGACACGCCCGTTCTAAGCCGTGTCCCTCACTCCTCACATCCCAAGCATCCCCAAAAAGTGTATTATGTTGTTACATCGTTTCAGATGTTATGTTTCAGTTGTGCTCTGTCTATGTTCAGTGATGCAAACCTGTCACCTTTCGGCAAAATTTGCCATTTTGAATCCAAAATAAGTTGTTTGTGTGATTCATGTAGATCTGCAATAAAAATATTTTTGGGGTATAGGGGGGTCTGGGACCCGGAGTAATCTGCGGTCGTGAGCTGTTATGTGCCTTCATGACACGCATGGTGTTCTTTTTTTATATATTATAATGAAGTACGAGCTGTGTGCTCGAGTCTTCCTGCCTGTCGGCTCTGCTCATGGATGTATAACAAGGCTCTGCTGCTCCGAGATGATGGTCTAGCTTCAGCAGCCACATTACCTACGGGTGCGTTCGTTAATATTAACTGTGCGTCCGGAGTCAATGTGGCACAGACTGGACCGCTGGTGAACAGCTGTTAGAACAGGCCGTTCAGGTGTTCAGAGCAGAGCTCCCTGTCGGAGCGGCAGAGCGTGATGTGAACTGAAAAGTTTTCCTGTGGCAATATTATTTAATGAATCGTTGAGCTAGCTAGTTTTAGAAATTAAAATCAATGTTTTGATGGTATAATGTAGCTTAAACATACCGTCAGTTTAAACGCTCTTTTATACTGAAAAAACAGAAATTCTTGTGCACAAGCAGTTAAGCTTTTATTCTGAAAATCCTTCATCTACGGTTAGCATTTAGCATGTGGCTAATATACGATTTCCTAAAGAGGTGAATTGAGTAGCGAAATGACATGGAGTGGTGCAAACCGAAACCTACTGATTTAACACTACAACTATAGATGTCGAGATACTACCATGCTGAATATTAAATGAAAGTACAGTTTATTTGAATACACTATTGTTTACAGACGAGAGTAGCATGTGACAACATCCGGAATGACCGGAAACCAAACCAGCCGTGAAGCATTTTCTGTATGTTTTAGAGTATTGATTACAGCGTTTAGAATGCAGAGCTGCCAACATTGTGTTATAGAAAGTAGTAGCATGCCGAGCGGAGGAAGGCAATTTTTTTTCCGGCGGGGGGTCCGAGGTCCGCCGAAGCCCCCAGAATGCCCCCTTATTTCATTTTTACTTTACTTATTTCTATTTATCTTTTGTATTCAACTGTTTCTATTTTACTGTAAATTGTATGTATATATAGTTCCCTATTCCTTTTCCTATCACCCTGCTGCTATAACATGTGCAATTCCCTTACAGGATTAATAAAAGTTATCTTATCTTATCTTATCAGAAGCCAGAGACTTTACATGCTCTGAGATGCAATCTAGGTCATATTAGGACATGTTTTTCTGCAAAGTAAATTTTTTGTGTATAATTTCTCCTTTTCCCTGTACTGTTGCACACAATTAAACACCAACATACACAAAAAAATATTTTTATTAACCGAACAGAATTCATCATGAAACAATACTGAACAATAACACATGAAAAACCTGTACACAGCCTTTTTTAGAACAGAGTTCAACTCAAGGGAACCTTTGGCTGTGACATGACCATCTGATCAACCTCTCACTTTAGATGGTCATAGGTTGCTGACTTGGCCTTGGCAAGAGTTGTCTTGGAGTACGCCTGCTTGTAGCAGACAGACCCCTTTGCCACCATGAATTGTTTGTGGGTAATGAGGTTACTCAGGGTCTCCATTCCCATACTAGGTCTGAACTCCGTTCTGTTTTTTGTGACAAGACTGAAGATGCGTTCGCAGTCTGCATTGGAATGGAAGATGCAGAGGATAGCCAGCATTACCTTGCAGAGTAAAGGGTACTTGAGATGGCCATTTCCATCCTTCAGCTGACTCATCAGGTGCCACTGTGTGTCTGGTCTGTCACAGCTGGTGATGCTTTCTGGCAGAGCATCGGTTTGGTAGGTCATGAATTGACCCTCAAGCTTGTCCATCTCCTCAGCATTCATCTTCAAGCAGGGGAATCTGCCTGTGAAGTACCTCACAGAATTGAAGTCTGCGCTGTCCCGTGCAGACATGTCAGCCACAGAAGCATTCCGTAACACTGGGTCATCATAGGGAAACTTCTTCACCATGTACTCAACAGCCTTCATGTAGAATGCCCGCACAGCGCTGAAGACCTGGGCCAGCTGCAGCTCCTCAAGCTCAGGGTGATCTGCTATGAAGTCTCTGGTGTTTTGCCCAATGAACAAGGTCTCATTGCTCTTCTGGTTGCTTGGTTCCCTAAATGGTACCTGGTGAACCTTAGCAGCTGCATTGATCACCTGAGGCTTCACAAATCGGTTCAAGAGATTCTTCAGCTGTGTGGTCAAAGTCCTGTGTAGTACTTGTATGCAGGGTTTGTCTAGCTGCAGCAGAGTGTTGGCCTCATCAAATATCGGCAGGACCGCACTCAGAAAGTAGCAGTAAAGATGGAATGTTGGGTCCTGCAGATGTTGACATGCCCTCTGCACTCTCTGTTGTGCCCCTGTCTTGGGCTGAGTGGGTGCAGTGCTAGATGTCTTGGGCTGAGTGGGTGTAGTGGTAGATGTCTTGGGCTGAGTGGGTGCAGTGCTAGATGTCTTGGGCTGAGTGGGTGCAGTGCTAGATGTCTTGGGCTGAGTGGGTGCAGTGCTAGATGTCTTGGGCTGAGTGGGTGCAGTGCTAGATGTCTTGGGCCGAGTGGGTGCAGCGCTAGATGTGTTGGGCTTTGCCGTTGCAGTCTTGGGCTGTGTGGTTGCAGCTGCTGGTGTTTTCTTTCCCTGACTGAATTTGGCTAGGTTTTGTTGGCGAAAGAGATAGCCTGCCAAATCAAACTGAGAATTGTCCTTGCTGCCGCTACTGTGGGTTGATGTGTCCTTGCTAACACTGTGGGTGGACTTGTCCTTGCTGCTGCTCTGCGTGGACTTGTCCTTGCTAACACTGTGAGTGGTCTTGTCCTTGCTGCTGCTCTGCGTGGTCTTGTCCTTGCTGCTGCTCTGCGTGGATTTGTTCTTGCTGCTGTGCCCAGACTGTTCTGACTCAAAGTATTGCAGCAATGCAGGCCACTGCTGCAACAACCTGGCGATGCATTTATCTAAAGAGAGCCACCTCGTACTTACATGTTTAACAATCTTTCTCATTTCCACTCCACACAGATCCTGAAATTTCTTCAGTCCCTGTTTCCTCTTGCTGGATTTGTCTAGGTAGAAGTATATGTCCACCAGCAGCTCTTCAATGGACACTGGAAGCTGAGCAGCAGCTTTTTCTGCAGCTAGATGAATTAGATGGCACGGGCATCCCAGCACATATACTGCACTGTTTTTTTTGTTGATGTAGCCTGCCGTGCCAGCTTTGAGTCCCTGCATCACCATGGCATTATCTGCCCCAAAACTCATGCAGTTGTCCCAGGATATGCTACGTTTCTCAAGTTCATTGTCAATGAGTTTGAATATGTTCTGCCCAGTAGATGCCTCATGACACTCTGGCAAAGATAGCAGTACTGTCAGAACACGCCCAAGTCCTCGATCAAAGTACTTCACAACAAGAGGATACAGCTTACAGTCTCCATAGTCAGTGCTCCCATCCGTGGCTAGGGAGTATGGAGCTGTCCTCATTGCCTCCGTGATCACAGACGCATCCTCCTTGGCAAGGGCTCCAACAATGGCGCTGCTCTTTGTGCGACCAGACCCATACTTTCCTGCAATTGCAATCACAAAAATATTGAATTGTATTATCATGATTATACTCTAGATTACACAGAATTGCAGAATTACAATCATGATATTAATCCTCTGTAGAGTAAGTTGGCCTAGGCTATTTTTTTTTCACCTTTACATAAAATGAAAAATGTTTATCAGAATGATACAGTATCAGTATAAATTAGCAATCATTAATTTGCAAGATTTAAATCAGATTATCAACCAGGGCAGTACTGTAACTGTTTTATATAGGCTAGTCTGTACAGATTGTAGAGTGTATTGTGACAGTATACAGATATAAATCTATGCCTATGAATGCTTGAGATGAATTGAGGCTATTTGTCATTTGAGCCTTACCAGCGATTTTCGAGTCCGGAAACATCTTTTTCACCAGTGGCCCGATGTGGTCGGCCACCGCGATCGGGATGTTGTGTTCCACCAGAAAGTCCACAGCGAGCACTTCGGCATTTATGACACTGGTGTCACTGTCAACCGTAAAGAAGCCCGCGATGGGCCTTGTAGCTTCTACTGCCGCCTTGTATGACGTGTGTTTAGCAGTCCTGGTGTGCTTTTCAACGTCGTGTCGGCCCCCATGCCTCACGCTAAAATCTGCCTTACACAACATACAGTAAGCGTGGAAGTCGTCCAGCTTCGACCGGGTGATGGTCGGCCATTCTGCGTTATATTCTAGCTTGAAGCGCTGTTCAGAAATTCGCCGCTTTTTCGGCGGAGGACAAGTACGTTCACCATCCATTTTTGATAGACTTCAACTGACAGCTCGCTCCGCGATTTCGCGGGCATAGTGTAGGCTATTCACGAATTATCATTGGTCCATTAGAAATTAAGATAATAAAAACACAACACATATGTTAAATTATATAATGAAATAAAACAGATATTAATATTTTCTACTTATCTGTGCTATAAATGTAATTTTTGTATGATTCCAATTATCTTAAATAATTTTATAACCAAAATAGCTGAATTTGCTCGTGACCTGTTCAAACCAGTCTATGGTTCAAACAGAGAGGAGACAAGCGGGGTAAGGCAGCAAAGAGCGGCGCCTCACGTCAGATTGAGCAATCCCTCACAAACTGGATTAAACGCATGCCTTTTTCTCTCATTGTCTGTGAAATGTTTGTAGACACTCGTATTATGTCCTTTCTATCCATTGAGTAGGTAATGTATTTTAGGTAGGCCTATGTGTTGTAGTCTTGCTGATCTGACATAAACCCGCGGTGAAAAAGCAGAGGGGAGGCAAACAGTAGGCTATCTCTGTCTCAATGAGGAGGGCGTGCGAAAGCCTGGACACTAGACTCCATTAATCACTTCACGTCCCGATTTACTGAGATCATTGCTTGAGCTAAAATGCTTGTTTCATACGACGGGACAGAAGATAACTCGATCGACCAGTCACAGTGTGATTGTCTATGTTAGACGGCACACGCCGTTGAATTTAAGAGAAAGGCTAGCGGAGCTAATGAGAAATTAGCACCTCCTGTATAATGCCTCCCTGCTCTGTAACAAAGATGCTAGTGAGGAAATATCCCCTCCTGTATAATGCCTCCCTGCTCTGTTACAAAGATGCTTGATGGTTTTACCCCGATATATATATGTAACAGTATGTAACCATAATGATTTACCCCGATGAATCTGCCACAAAATACAACAATGCAAATGCAGAAGAATGGAAAGCCACCAGTACGTTTAATTATTAGCCAAGATTACATTGATATCCGAGTGTTTCCGAGGGGATTGTTTAATGTCTGTCATCCATTTAACATCATACAACGTCGTTGTGATCACTTTGAACCCAACAATCTTTTTTTTTAATGTATTGGTGAGCTGAGTTTGAGAAATTAAACTTTGCTGCTAAAGTTGTGTTTTTTGGTTGCTATAGTTATCTAGTTGCTATGCTAGCTAGCTCAAGAGACTTAAATAACCTAAACGATTTAAATGGAAGCGTTCAATTCGCATGTAATGATAGCTAGTTATATAGAATATGAAAAACAACCAGTAGTCAATGTGCAAGCTGCCAATTGAATTACCGTAATTTTCGGACTATAAGGCGCACCTGAATATAAGCCGCAGCAGCTAAATTGAATGATGTGTACATATATAAGCCGCACTGGACTATAAGCCGCAGGTGTTTTAATGTTTAATTACCATATGTAAGGGTTCGTGCACAGAGGGGATTGTCGGGAAAGAGATGGCTGTTTGAGGAAGCTCCCATTTATTAACATTTCAACAAACAAGTTGCATATTTGCATAACGTATTCAAGTGTTAGCATTTATTGCAATAGTAGCTACAGAACATGTACTGTGCTGTGTAAACTGTACTGTATCACATAGTGTTTCAGACACACAAACTTTTCAACTTTCAAAATTAAACGGTGCGCTCCCAGCGCACGTACCGGCAGTGATCTAGAGC
This sequence comes from Notothenia rossii, assembly GCF_949606895.1. Taxonomy (NCBI): domain Eukaryota; kingdom Metazoa; phylum Chordata; class Actinopteri; order Perciformes; family Nototheniidae; genus Notothenia; species Notothenia rossii. Next base: position 48,258,364 of record NC_136902.1, read on the forward strand.
AGCGGTTTTCAACCAGTGGTACGGGGACAAACTGTCTCGCTCTCGTAATGTCTGTCTGTCTTGCTCTCGTTCTGTCTCTCGTACCACTCTCGGTTCCACTTTTACTTTTGCGCGCTACCTGTCTCACTCTTTTCCGACCTCCAGCTTTTCCTGCTGGAACCCGCCGCTTAAAGGTGGGGGTCCGCGGACCGGCCATAGAGCCCATAGAGTTAAAGGCGGTGGCCGTTAGCTTTAAAAATCCATAGATTAGCCGCACCGTTATATAAGCCGCAGCGTCGAAAAATGGGAAAAAAGGCGCGGCTTATAGTCCGAAAAGTACGGGTATGTTTTAATATACTCTATTGACTTCACATATTTTTCACATAGGCCTATCTGACTCTGAAAGCCAGCTACGAACCTCACCGCACGGCACTGGTCTACATGAATAGAATTCTTCATCAACAGCGGGAGCCAAAACAGCATAGCATCCTGGTAACAGTAGTGAGGGCATTACAAAAAAGAAGTACAGCCGATCCTATTGGCTCTTTGCCAACGCAAGGGACGAATCATAAAACGGCTTATATGTGAGCTTTAGTGCTGGTTGGATGTCAACACATGCACGAGGCTGCCAGCTCACCGATTCATTTTTCGATTTGTTAGGTAATGCGTAGGATATTCAAGTCAAGCGTAGCGGCGTAATTAGGGCCTGGAAATCGTATCTGCTACGCCAAAATCGTGTATGTTGGCAGCTCTGAGAATGTGTTACATGAAAAGTGATGAAAGAGAATATGAGGAGAAAAGGCGTGTTAAGCATATGTTGAAGGTGAAAAGTAGAGGCGAGGCGAGCCGGCTGGCGGGGAGGAGCCAGCAGAGGATATATAATGGCACCGAACGGGGGATTCGGACTTCTCTTCTTGCTCATGAGAGCCAGATCACAGCTGTTTTCTGCCGGAACAATATTCTGTCTGTAACACTACCGCGCCTTTTTTAATTAAAGTATCCCATTTGAATCTTTTCAGAGACTCCATTTAGTCTCATTTTAAAGCTTCTCTCCTGGACGCGAGAATAAAGAACATATTTAACACTACTCCAGTGAAGCTCAGAATCATTTTAGGAGAAAACAGTTCCCAGAGATTGATCCTTCCAGATGGGATTCCAGAGTCTGTCACTGAACTCACACAGCAAATTAAGAGGCAGTGTGGAATAGAAGGGGAATTCAGGCTCCAATTCATGGATGCTGAGTTTGGGAATGAATTCACCAACTTGCTGTCAACATCAGATGTCCAGGACAGAAGTTCCATCAAGGTCATCTTTACATCAGTTGCACCTGCACAGCCTGTTGGCTCCCTGCCCCCTCCCTACTCAGCTGCTGCCACTTCCCGCTGTCTAAATGACTCCTCATCTCTCTCATCTGGAAGCTCCGTCAATACTGACATACTGTCTTCTCCTGAGTCCACGTCAAGATCATCTGGATGGCTTCCTGTCTTCATTGTGCCCCGGTTCTCTTACGACACTGAACTAGAGCTGGACAGGGTCAACGTTACTTTCAAAACGGACGGAACATTGTTGAGTCCTGACAAAAAACTTAAATCTGCCATTCTTGATGGCTTAGCTGAGAAGATTATAGAGTACAAAGTCTACCTCTCTGACAGTGAGTTTGAGGAGGTAGCAAAAGCTCTTGTCTCATCACGTTTGAAAGAACCCGGTTCTTTCACTGGATATGGCGGATGGAAGACGAGCTGGAAATATAAACTTGCTAACTACCGAACAAAGCTTAGGCGGCTTGGATGCCCCGAAGTTGTAGTGAATGCCCTAAAACACAAACCTAATGGCAAATGCAGTCCTGGCTATGGTGTGAAAAAGCCGAAAAAAGCAGGGGTGAATTACTGCCCCACCTACCCATCCGGGGAAACGGCAGAGACGCTTGAAAAGTTAAGAGTGACCCTCCTCTCAGAAGTAATGCAAAGGAATAATGAGGACAAGGTGGCAACATTGATGGAAAAGACCTTTGCATGCAGAAGGCAAGAGGTTGTTCGGCAGGCACCAATGATAGCCGATTTCAAAACCAGGTGGCCGGCTCTCTTCAATGTGCGTGAGGTAAGTGAATGAATGTGTGAAGGAACGTCCCCTTTTTACTTTTATTGGGATATATATAGTAGACAATGAATGCTTACGGACTGCACAGTATGTGCCATATAAAAGACATATTGACAAATTCTGAATTTTGTATGTACAGTGGCATTTTTATGCAGGAATCATATAAATAAATACATGATTAATGCAATTGCATGTCTTACACGGCCTGAACTGCTAAATCAAACCTGTAAACAGTGACATCAAAATAGCCAATCTGAGTTTTGTGGGTTTAGTTTTTTTGTTGTAGGTGAATGCAGAATTTAAGAGAATCACAACAATTAATTTGCAATCCAAGTTCTTCTCTTCGCTGGATATTAACTCGACAAGCCTGATCGACGTGTATACCAAGAAAGGTGGAGTTCAAGGGAAGAAGATCAAAAGCATCATGCTTCCCATAACCCAGGTATGAAAACAATGTAAAGGTGACAAAGAAACTGTAGGAGCTGTACTTAGTCTAGGATGTCCCGTTAATAGCATAGCATCCGGAGCATTATGTTTTCGATATTTTTTTGACACTTAGCACCACATCCATTCCCTCAGTGGGGGTCATTGTATCAGAGTGAGCGGCATACTATTATGAAGGCCTAAAATAACGCACTACAAAGCTGTCCCTGACAGCAGTCTTTCATGGAAATGGCAGATGTTCCTACCCCAATGGTCACTGAGTGTACTGTAGGGCTGCAGCTATCAATTATTTTAGTAATTGAGTATTCTATCAATTATTCTATTGATTAATCGAGTAATTGGAAACAGATTACCTTTTTAAAGCAAAAGTATTTCTTCAATAAAAAGCTATTTTAAATATTCAAAATAAGACAGGTCTCCTCAAATGAACAACTAATTGTTTTCCTTTTTTATAAAAATGTATTGCTTAAATTGCATAGTATATTATCTGTCCAAACTAAACCCATTTAATTAAAGTGCAATATTACATTCAGGGTTTTAAAGAAAACATTTGTGAAACGGTGAAACCCAGTCTGCTTGTTGTTCTTAATGGGCTTTTTTATTGTATGTTTTTGTGATCTGCATACTTAGACTGACAGCATTGACGTGAGACGCGAATGCATCCTCAAAGGTCTTTGTGTCTACTTCATGTTGATTTACCTTTTTTATCTTCACAAAGAGGAGGATGATCATAGTTGGAATGGATTGTGTTTCCTCTAAAACTAACCCTTAGGGCAATGTTGCCTTTATATTTTGATGATGTTGGATGTGTTAATGCTTTTTGGAAACAGTGTTTTTTCTTCTTTTTCAATTTGGAAAACCCAAACTACATAAAGCTCGATATGACACATTATAGAAATGGGATGTAATGCACATCAGTGAAAATCACTCTCCTTCTTATTTGTTTTTTCACAGAGCATTGACAACAGCAGTCAAACGGCAATGGCAGAGACGGTCTTCGGAATATTTGTCATTCGACACAAAGGTGCAGAGCCTGGGGATGACCCCGAGAACGTTGGGATCATTCTGGAGGGGGTCGAAGTGCTGGATGATTTGGGAAACGTATCTTTTGCGGTGGCGATGATGTTTGCTCTCGTGTATGCTCTAAACTTAAGCTACCCTCCAGAGCTGAATTGTACATTTGAAGCACTGCAGAAAATAATGATGGAGCTAGATGGAAACAGACTATCCACAAAAGGACAAGTCCTCAAAACATTGCTTTCCCGTGCCTAATGTCACTGTTTGGGATCGCCTCATGTTCCAAACACGCAGCCATCAGAGAATCGGTGACTCACCTTGACAGAAATGTTGATTATATGCAAGAAGTATAAAAGTAAGCATTCAAAGTTGGCTGTAGCATGGTTACGTGGACCTCACTGAGCAGAGGGCTGTGCGAGGAGGCAGATGTTACCATGTTGCCTTAATTGGTCTACTGTTGAAACATTTTAATATTTGGGAAGAAACTTGATTTTTTCAAGCATCTTTCAGTGTAAAGCATTGTTTACCTTTGCCTATTTTTGGAAATATATATTCACTGTTATATTTAATAACATCTGTCAGTGTAAAGCATTGTTTACCTTTGCCTATTTTGGGAAATATATATTCACTGTTATATTTGATAACATCTGTCAGCGTAAAGCATTGTTTACCTTTGCCTATTTTGTGAAATATATATTCATTGTTATATTTAATAACATCTGTCAGCGTACGTAAAGCATTGTTTACCTTTGCCTATTTTGTGAAATATATATTCACTGTTATATTTAATAACATCTGTCAGCGTAAAGCATTGTTTATCTTTGCCTATTTTGTGAAATATATATTCACTGTTATATTGAATTACCATAATTTTCGGACTATAAGGCGCACCTAAATATAAGCCGCAGCAGCTAAATGGAATGATGTGTACATATATAAGCCGCACTGGACTATAAGCCGCAGGTGTTTTAATGTTTAATTACCATATGTAAGGGTTCGTGCACAGAGGGGATTGTCGGGAAAGAGATGGCTGTTTGAGGAAGCTCCCATTTATTAACATTTCAACAAACAAGTTGCATATTTGCATAACGTATTCAAGTGTTAGCATTTAGTGCAATAGTAGCTACAGAACATGTACTGTGCTGTGTAAACTGTAACTGTATCACATAGCGTTTCAGACACACAAACTTTTCAACTTTCAAACTTAAACGGTGCGCTCCCAGCGCACGTACCGGCAGTGATCTACAGCAGTGGTTTTCAACCAGTGGTACGGGGAAAAACTGTCTCGCTCTCGTAATGTCTGTCTGTCTTGCTCTCGTTCTGTCTCTCGTACCACTCTCGGTTCCACTTTTTACTTTTGCGCGCTACCTGTCTCACTCTTTTCCGGCCTCCAGCTTTTCCTGCTGGAGCCCGCCGCAGCCCGCCGCTTAAAGGTGGGGGGCGCGGACAGGCCATAGAGCCCATAGAGTTAAAGGTGGTGGACTGTAACCTGTAAAATCCATAGATTTAGGAGGTCCCCTAGTGGCCGTTAGCTGTAAAAATCCATAGATTAGCCGCACCGTTATATAAGCCGCAGCGTCGAAAAATGGGAAAAAAGGCGCGGCTTATAGTCCGAAAATTAAGGTACATCTGTCAGCGTAAAGCATTGTTTACCTTTGCCTATTTTTGAAATATATATTCACTGTTATATTTAATAACATATGTCAGCGCAAAGCATTGTTTATCTTTGCCTATTTTGTGAAATATATATTCACTGTTATATTTAATAACATCTGTCAGCGTAAAGCATTGTTTATCTTTGCCTATTTTGTGAGATACAATTTTATTTCAACATCTCGCGTTTGTGTTATGTTTCCACCCTTGAAACTCACTAGACTGTAGACTGTTGAAATTCTGTTTCTGTTAGTTCACTCTAAACGTTTTAAATGTGTAAACACTCAAAAGTTATTCTTTGAATTAACTTGATTAAATCATGGACAGTATTTCCAGATGATGAAATGGCTTTCTTTCCGCTTTAAGCAATTAATCATTATATATGCTGTATCAGGCTAAAACGTGTAATTTAGTCACTTTTGGTTGATGCAGTGCCGGTGCCGCCGGATTTGTTCAATGTAAAAAATGTACAGAGGCTTTAAAAAGGATGAAAAGCACTGGTCTAGGCATGTGCAACTCTCCAAATAAATATGTTATCAATCAGCGATCTACCTGATGTTCAAGGCATTCTACTCAGGAAATTCCCCAAACCAATGATATTAAACGCTGGCACTCAGCTGAGCGTGTTCCCTGCTGTATGTGTGTGAGGCAGTGCTGCTCCATTTCAGGTGAACAACTGAGGGGGGCTGCAGGTCTATCTCTGCTCTGATCCCCTGAAGCCCCCGGGTCACAGACATGAGTGGGGCTCTGAGACCAGCTGCTCTCTGTGGACCACCGAGCTGGACTCAACCCAACAGAAGCATAACACGGAGGGCTGTAACACCTCAAACACTGTGTCAGGTTATATGATCCTCTCAACACAAGAGAGAGAGAGCACATAATGAGAAGTAGGAAGAGATAGGGAGAAGCTGAAGTCATAAAGAATGAATGACTGAGCTAAATGAAAAATGGGAAGGTGACAGAAAAGGGAAAGTCAGTAAGATAAACATTTAAAAGGAAATAAGATACTCAGAAAAGAATGGAGGAAGGGTGGGGGTACAGCGGGGGACAGTGTTCAGCGTTGCTGCTCCACACTGTGTGTGTGAATATGTGCATGTGTAAACCGGGCTAAATCATTCGAAATAAAACAAAATATTTTACCCAAAATAAAATGGCCGCTTAGTGAAACGAGTCTCGACTAATTTCTTTTATTTTTTGAAGTAGATGGACAGATATTGAAGCTGATCATAATATACTGCATGTATTAAACTAAAATTATAATTCAGTTTTTTCAGAAACAGGTTTATTACCAGGTAGGTTGACACGTACGAGGAATTTCAACTTTCAAAGACTGCATGAATTTGCTGACTCAAAGCCAGGGCTCAGAGCAGAGGACACCTTCTGATCCTAAATATATTGGTTTCTTCTTTTCTAAGGTAACATTATTCAGTTGTCTAACATAATACTCTTAAAAGACATCTTAATGATATTTATAATCACCTATTTATTTGTGTTGCATTTGAAGAAATCAGGGTACATTACTTTTATATCGTGATACTCAGATTAGGTTACTGATTACTTTTTTTAAGAGGTTATAATTTACCCCAGTGTACACCTGTAAGTATTTAAATACATAGTTTGTTTGTATGCCGAGGAGGTCATATGTGTGTACACTAAATGGGTGTGTATTAATGCAGTCTGGGGACGGGGGGGGCTATAGAGCACTGGTCCACTTGCCACCGCTGGTCAGTGCTGCCCTCTCCATCAGATGTGACAGCCACAACTGTCCGAGTCCACGCTAAAAAAGCCTCCATACGGCTGTTACAAGCCCGGAGACAGAGCTCTGTTTACAGCTCCAACAGCATCATTTTTCAGCACGGACACCGAGGGGAGAGAGGGGGCTGAGGGGGCTGAGGGGAGGACATAGTAGGAGAGGACCGAGGAGGAGGGGACAACCACAGGAGGGGAAGAGGAGTCCCGTATTTTCCAGACTATAAATTGCGTTTGGCTGGTCCTGCAACTTATATATTAATTTTGTCTGACTGCGTTCAAACTCCGGCCAATAGATGGCACTGTATACAATCGTGACAACTGAAAACTGCTGTACCACCGAAGAAGAAAAAAGTCACAGCAACTGGGAGGATGCCTCACGTAACTTTCCAGGATGTTGTGGGATGGATGGACACAGAATGGGCTTCAGTGTCGACCGACACCATCCTGTCGGGATTCAGAAAGGTCCAATCGGAGCTGATTCTGATGCTGAGGACAGCTCGTAGCAGAATATGCTGCTTCATCGACACCGGAGTTGGCGGAAGTGTTTAACAGCGACTGTATAAATACAGTGAGAATTCAGAGTGGCTAAGCTAATTAGCGGCTAGGCTAAATAGCGTATCAGTATTATGTGCCGTAGCTCATTGTGTGGATTATTTTGTTTATTCAGCTCGTCAGTTGGGCAGTTAATAACAGTGTGCCATGTCTGTATTGTGTTTACGGTTTCACCAATTCATTAAACTTCAGTAAAGCTGACATCTGTGCCGGAGTTTCTTTGAAAGTGTTTAACTGGATGGATAGCTAGCTCGGTGATAGTGAGACCTTCACAGCGACACAGAAGATGAAGACTTCAGTTGAAAAATGCGAATTATACATCGAAGCGATTTATATAGGTTTTTTTCTCTTAGCGACACGTTTTTTGACGAGCGACTTATACTCAGGTGCGACTTGTAGTCCGGAAAATACGGTAGCAGTGAGACTGGACATCGTTTGGATTGTAATTTCCATCATGATAACCTGAGACATGGCATGGTGCAGGTCATTGCAGTTAATAAAGCAGTGTTTTCCTCCTTTGTGTTTGCTTTTCTTTAACTGTTAGCCTTTGAGTCCTCCTGGGTCAAAACATCTACTTTGATGATTTATAAAAGATATACTATCATCAAAATATGTGCAACACCTTTTTAGAGAGCTTTAGAATTTATGGTCAAATCGTAATTTTCGAATGAATAAAAGGCGTTTTGGCGATAGATAAGGAGCGCTCACGATGGGGGCAAAGCAAGATCAGCCCTGCATTACTCTCAAGTTTGCTGCATCGTTTGTGTTTACATGCTTCACTCAAACCAGACTCGCTGGTGACGAGGCGGGGCTTATCTCCATCAACAAAACCTATTTTTGCGGAATTTGATTTTATAACATTTATAAAAATTATGAAAAATGACCCACATACTAAAACCGATTAGTAAATAACACTAATTCATTATTTGGCGAGTGTACTTTAACGTTAAAATGCATGTTTTCTGAATGGAGATCAGATCTGTCAGGCCACTGTTGTAGCTGCTCCGTCGAAACAAGAGAACGTAAAATAAACATAAATAAAGGAGCAACTTTATTTGCCATGCCATAGAACAGTGACCACCAACTGGCGGCCCGCGGGCCACATCCGGCCCACCAGACATTCTCATCCGGCCCGCACAACGGGGGTGACTGTGGCGTTGGCGGAGTGGTTACTGCGTTCGCCTCCCACCCATTTTTTTTTTTACAACGTCTCATGAGTAAGGTGCAGTACCGGAGTACAACATAGAGGCAGCAGCTGCGGGTCAGTAGACTGCGTACTGCGAAACCTCTGCCTTGAAGAAGAATAGGCTAGTTGCACAAGATGGCGTCTATCAACTTCCGGCGGCTGGGTGTGAGCCCGAGTACTTCCGGTCTTCGGTGTGGAGTTGTTTGGGGAGTTAGCGATATACATACGATAGATAGAGAGAGAGAGAGATAGATATATAAATAGATAGATAGATAGAGAGAGAGAGAGAGAGAGAGAGAGAGAGATAGATAGATAGATAGATACATAGCATACAGTTAGCATACAGATAGCGATAGATAGCATAGATGATGAGCGGTAAAGAAAAGCGATTGGCCTTCCAGCGGGTAAGAAAGTCGGCACTACATTGCTGTGTGCCCCTTTGTACAAATAAGTCCCGTTATAATCGGGAGATAAGTTTCCGTTCATTTCCTATTGATGCTGAGGTAAAGGCTCAGTGGCTGATCAAGGTCCGTAGGGACAATTTCAGCCCCACAACAAATACCCGTGTGTGTAGTAGGCATTTTCGACCAGGAGACTTATTGGTCACAGCTGGAGGACTGAACAGAGTAAAGAAAGGAGCTACACCTGTTCTCTTTGCTTGGAATAACTACGAGCTACCTACACCAAGACGTAATGTTTGGGAGCGTCGGCCGAGGGCAGAGAGTCCCACCCCGGACTTGACAGCTGAGTACGAGGTGGAAACACTTGTGCCGCCGGATCATGACTACTCTTTAAATCCAGCGATGGCAGTGATGGCAAATCAGGTGGCCGACGAGAACGAAGCCTTGAAAATCCAGGTTAGGGAGCTCCAACACCAGCTGGAAGTGTTACAACTGAGATCTCGTTTCGGGATACAACGCCTGGCAGGGTCGGACGAGGACATTCGTTTCTACACCAGGTTTGTTTATAAGGTTTGTTTATAAGGCTATCAGGATGGCCACTAGTTTGATAAACACTTTTCATTTGGGGAAGCTAATTTAAGAAACAAAACTATGTTTTGGATGTATATGAATAATTATGCACGCTGCGCACTATACCACCGTTTAACAAGTGCATCACATCACTCACAAAACACACACACACACCACACACACACACACACACACACACACACACACACACACACACACACACACACACACACACAGAACAAGAAACCCCAGGAAAATGTGTTACAACTGTACCCGGTCTCCCCTATAACAGTATCTACAGTATGCCTAACACTTATTTGTTTTCACAGAAACTTCCATCCATAGATGAGCTGCTGCTGTTCCTCATGCACCTGTCAGTGGGCCTACATCTGAGGGATCTAGCAGAACGGTTTGGCATTCACCGCACCACAGTCATCAGAATTATTTCCACCTGGACACACTTTCTCTACCAACTGCTTGGAAGCAAACGTCTGTGGATCCCACGCGAAGTTGTCAAAGCTCACCTTCCACCACAGTTTTCAGCTTTCCCTGACACACAAGTAGTGCTTGACTGCACTGAAGTATTCTGCCAGACTCCATCATCTCTCCTGCTGCAGAGTGAGGTGTTTTCTACATACAAGTCGCATGCTACATTCAAGGCCATGATCGGCATGGCACCACATGGTGCCATTACATTTGTGTCTGGCCTGTATGCAGGATCTATGAGTGACCGGGAGATCTTCAAGCTGTCTGGCATCGTGAGCCTGCTCACACCAGACATGGCGATAATGGTCGACAAAGGGTTCCTTGTGGACAATCTGGTTGAGTGTAAAGTGTACCAGCCTGCCTTTCTGCACAAAAAAACCCAAATGAGCAGGAAGGATGTCAGGCAGACTCAATCCATTGCACGTCTGAGGGTCCATGTGGAGAGGTGCATCAGAAGAGTCAAAGAGAACAAACTATTTGACAAAGCCATACCACTTTCTGTGTGTGGAAGCATTGAGGAGCTCTTCAATGTGGCTTGCTTCTTGGTCAACTACCAGAACGAACCGCTGGTAAAAGCATGGGCAAGCCTGGGCAGCAATTAGTGATGGGAATTATGGCTCTTTGAAGGGAAAATAAGCGAAATAATCACCAGGATAATGATTGACTGTATTGCCAGACCTAATGTCAATAATCTTCTTTGTAAACATGACACAAGGTGGCGCCATATCCATGTCAGTGAATATATTACTTTGAATTTACCCTCTGTATGTGTTAAGTAAATAAAGTTGTCTTGCCTTGAATGAAATTCACGCAACTCTTTATATTAGATACTGTGTTTTTAAGTGGCGGTGGAGATTATTTGTTGACCCTGCTTTAAAGGATAGTTTGCCTTTACAAATGGTGCGCTTTATCACTGCCTGGGTTTTGGTTGAAGTGCATCCAAATGCTGCTGCGTTTGGTTCATTTTCCATTTTCAAAAGAATTGGCTAATGAATATAACTAATATATATATATATTATATATAACTAATGAATTATAACCTCAAAACAAATGCACACAAAAATAACATAGGACAATACATAATGTAATACATCCACAATATGATAACATGATGTAGTGTGGTACACTAATATTTCATTTCATTTCAAACCTTTATTTATTCAGATTGATCCCTTGAGATCATAGATCTCTTTTACAAGGGAGACCTGCAGCAATTTAAGTTCCACATGAAACATAAAACAACATAAAAACAAACAATAGAGGATATCATACAACATATTTACATACTTATCAACATTTAAAAATACCCATAGTTTCAGAAAGCCTTTCACTTAGACGTGCTTTAAAAACATTCAGAGAAAAACATTCTCTCGCTCTCTCTCTCTCTCTCTTTCTATCTATCTATCTATCTATCTATCTATCTCTCTCTCTCTATCGTATGTATATTGCTAACTCCACAAACAACTCCACATCGAAGACCGGAAGTACTCGGGCTCACACCCAGCCGCCAGAAGTTGATAGACGCCATCTTGTGCAACTAGCCTATAGATCCTTCGTTGTGAAGTCTGGTTAATGCGCTCCACACCACAGCAGTAGCCCCGCTGCTACAGAGTCAAACAGAGAAGCAGGAGCTGCGGGACAGTAGCCTAGAAGCAGGGTTGGGTTGTAACCCTATGGTTGTAACAGAATACATGTAACGGCGTTACGTAATCAGAATACAAAAATCAAGTAGGCTAACTGTATTCAGCTGGCGTTACATTTGAAAAACGAGTAATCTGATTACAGTTACTTTCGTAAACCTGAAGTGAATACATTTTGGAATACTTATTGGAATTATTGGTGGAAAAGTTTCCTCATAAAATGTAATATTCATTACCGGCAGAACTGTGTGCAAACTGCACAGCGCTGCAGCATGTCTGAGAGAGAGAGAGAGAGATGCAGCGTGTCTGTGAGGCCCCTCCCCCGCACGCAGATGAGAGAGAGAGATCTCCTTTAAAATATATTGAAAGTTAGAAACAGAGATGGTTGGATAAAATGTGCAAGATAAAGTTTATGTATTATTTATTTATTGTCGAAATTATGACAATTCTTAACGGGATCAAATCGAAGTGAATGGCCTGCTGTTGCTGAATGCATGGGGCAAAATGTTTTAAAAGTTATTACATCGTTTCAGAGAATAAATAATAATGATAATTCATTCTATTTAGGGGCGCCTTTCAAAGCACCCAAGGACACATTACAATTCATAAAATACTCCAAGGAAAGGTTTTAAGACAGTACAAAGAATGCATTCCGGGTGATGTTTTTTATGTGGGGTGCAGATGAGAGGGAGCTGTCCAGAATGACACCAAGATGTTGTATTTGAGTTCTTGATAAGCCATTAAAACAGTAAAATAAGTGTCTCCTGTTCACCAAAACATACCCATCTGTTATGGAAAAAGAAAGTATTCCAAAAGTAATCTGAATACGTTAAATTTTAACGTAAGACACATAACTGTAACTGTATTCTGATTACTTTCAGAGCATGTATTCAGTATTCAGTAATTGATTACATTTACAAAGTAACCCTCCCAACCCTGCCTAGAAGTGATCCTTTGTTAGCGTGGAGAGTCTGCTAAGCTTTATGCGGTCCGCAGTACCTGAGCGTTGAAGTATTATTTGAAATATTTGAAGTATTAAAGTCACGTGTTATGGCAGGAAAGTTCAATCTGGTATATTCATTTTAATGTCACCTTATATAGAATGTGTGTTAAACGTGTGATTTCTGCATTGAGTGACTTCTGCCTAGCAGATACCAAGAAGAGGCCCCTAGGGTCTCTCTGTTAATTACCAATAGTCCTTGCAATTAACAGGGGAATTCCCAGATACATTTTCAGATATAAGGCAGTTAAAGTCTTGTAGAATTAATGATTTATCTCCTACAGACCCCAAAAGAGGCCTTGAGACTTGGGTCACCCAGCAGTAAACGACATAAAGGTCCTTTTGAGCTTATCAATAAAATGTATTCATTCCTAGTAAGTTGAATTCGAGGTGAAAGGAAGTTCACAGAAGCCATTAAGCGACAAGAACAATTAACTTCTGTTAAAGATACATGATAGGATGTTTGTGTGTGTTGAAGATGTTAAGGAGGAATGAGTATGTGTCCTGTCAAAGAGTCCTCTGTCATGACTCCAAATCATTGATTGGGGGATCTGCCTAAGGGCAGAGGGACAAACACACACACACACGCGCACAGAAGCAACAGATGGAATCAACAAACTGCTGACTCACTACCTGGGGTCCCGCCCAGAAGGGAAACCGACGAATGAAACACTACCAACTCACTGGCTAGCTCGCTCAGAAGTGAACTCGCCAATAACAAATAGCTAGGGAAGAGCAAGCGATACAACTCCTCCCCACCTGTGTATAAATGTTGTGATCATTTTGAAGATCGGCGCTCTTGTTTTTGACTTGCCGTTCCTGAGACGTGTCTCACACGGTGGTAGAACCTGAGCCCGGAGTACTCTGCAGAGTGCTTCGTGATTAGGTGATTGGGCGATGTATTGTATGTTTTTGCCATTAAAGCAGATTATTGTTTCACCATTATCCTGGCTGCTTTGAATTTTTCCTTCTTTTGAGAACCCGCTCATATAGGAACGGCGCAGAGCAGATGTTCTGCCCCAACAGCGTGCTCCCCCCCCCCAACTTCAAAATGCTGGGCTGACCCGCGATAGTGTCTTTTGCAGGCCTATTCAACTGGAAACCACCAAACCACAACGCAGCACGTTTTTTGAAAGTGTATCTAGTGGTGCTAGTAACGGTGGTCCTATGATAGCAACTCTAAAACATGTCTCTCTCAACTCTGAAGCGTAAACAGAGACAAAACGGTCATTGATCTTGTGGAGCAGATCCAAGTCAAGCTGGACCTTTTCGCGACCGACTTGAGCACGGGTCGGATGCTGCATTTTCCGACGCTTTCCAAACACATCACATCTCCGGCACAAATCACGGATGTGATGACAGATTTCATTGCGAGGTTGAAAGAGAACTTTGCCGGTCGATTGGATGGATTTGCTCTGCCCACAGAGGTGATGGGCTTTGCCAGAGACCCCTTCACTGTTGCAATAGAGGGGGACGTATCAACCAGAGCAAAGGAAGTGGTCTCCTGCATCGACAAGGGGAAATATACACTGGAATTTATTGACATGCAGCGCACTAACGAGCCATCGAAGTTTTGGAGTGATGTCAAAAAACAGCAGTTCCCTAACGTTCAGAAAGTAGCGATCTGTGTGCTCAGTATGTTTGGATCAACATACACATGTGAATCAAGCTTTTCACACATGAACTCAATCAAAAGTAGCACTCGCTGCTCCCTGACTGACAGCACTCTTCACCAATGTCTTAGGATTGACATCCGATGAGCCAAAAATCACTGCTCTTGTTCAAAACTAAAAATGTCCCTTCTCCCATTGAGAAAGTCAGCGATGACAAATCACAAATGAGGTGATAGTAAGCACCTAGTTTACTATAGTAGACGTGTAGTGTAGTATTCATTCATATAGTTACCCGCCGTATCTCTTATTATGGGTTTGTGCACTGAAGGGTTTGACAGTTCTTTCTGTATTCATTTAAATGCACTTTGTAATGTGTCTGGGTCAAATGTGACCAAAACGTATGATTTTTTTGTTATTACTTGAAAAGTGAAAAAATAGTATTGCTGCAGTACTACCTCTTTGTGTTGCATTGGAGCTCTTTAGCTGTTTTCTTTGTAAGTGAGGACATTTATTAAGACTGCTATTATTGTATTCAGTAAATGCACTTTGTGATGTGCCTGGTTAAAAAAAAATAACCTGAATATTTGACTTCTAAAGCAAACAAATGTAATGCTACAACTGTGCACTTTTTTTTCAGATTCTGTTAAATTAATGCTAATTTGTTGTGATTTTATGCACTTTTTGACGTACCTTTGTTAGATGAACAATGAATAAAAATTGCATGTTTTTCATCGCAGTAATATGTGTTGGTTTAAAAGGTTTCACTACCCGCTTTTTACAGGCCGCTGAATGCCTGGCCCAGCGGAATTTTGTAGTTATAAAATCTGGCCCAACTGAATGTGTAATTGAATAGCCCTGGTCTATTGGATACATTTTGGCCCTTGGACAAATTTAGTTGGTGATCCCTGCCATAGACCGTCTATGATTTGTACACATACATTTATAATCAACCGTTTTTTCTCCAGATTCTTTTGATACCATTTAACCCGTTAAGCCCCAAGCCAGTTTTATATCTCCACTTCTAAAAGTGGTACATTAATAATCTTTTTTCTCAAAGCAATGATAAACCTGTGAGTTGGATGTATAAAAGTCAGAATCAATATAGATTTTTTTTATTTTAAAGTAAATTCAGATTGAACATAGTAAAAAAAATGTAAATGATAGTGTCAGTCCAAAAAAGAAACATTACTTATAGTGAAAAACACCCTTGAATGATGGGATGGAAGACTAAAAGCTTTAGTAATCCAAACTATAACATATAATAAGTACACTGAAAAAAACGGGGAGTAAGATTTACCTAAGTAAATTTAACAACTTATATTTCAAGTCTAAAAGTATTTGTTATTACAGTTTTTCTCAATTGCTAACACACTAAAAGTATACATAAAGCACAATTATTTTAACTGACACTCAAAGAGCAAAACATCGGCTCAAATCTCCAAAACACTTTTTCAGCTTTTCATACAATTTGCAAATCAACATGGCACTTTTTGCAAACCACTGCACACGTTTTTCCACGTAAGACACAGGAATCTGACATAAAGTCACGTGTTAGCAGGTTTAAAACACTAATATTCAAAATGCCTCACACATGGACCAATGATCAAGAAACACGTTCCACCTGACCAAACACCTGATAGCATAATTGTTGGGTCATCAATCAAGATGTTAGCACTATAAAAAGACCACAGGTGAATACTTTCTTACAGCAACAATAACCGCGTTCATACAGCAGTACTTTTCCCACTTTAGTTCCGATATAGTTCCGAAATGTCGCGTTCTCACCAAAAAGAGCCGGAACTAAAATGAGTTAATAAGAACCTTTTTACCCCCTTTTCCGTCCCTGCTAGAGAGCAGGGACTTTCGTGGGAGAAAAAGGCTCCTATTTCTGATTGGCTGGGCGGATTGCAAACCACGCCCCGTAAAACTAAAAAAAAGTTTTGTGAAGCCGTCATTTTATTATCCTAGCATTAGCATTATTAGCATTAGCCCAACGCAGAAACGCAGAGAGACTAACTTATGGCAACACAACATAAAACATGGGAGCGGTGGAGATGAGGAGGTGTCGGCGTTCTGGCGATTTACTCGGAAGGCTTCAGTAGAAGCTGCTGGGAGTCCCAGCAGCTTCTACTGAAGCCAGTCCCCAACTCCGGGGACTTCCGGCCGGGGACTTCGGGTGGCAGTATACGGCGGGAAGTTGTTTGCGGCCTGCCAGTAAACCCAAAGCAGAAGAAGAAGAAGTGACTTCAGCGGCTTCATTTGCCTAATCCACCCCCAGGGATTTATTCCGGTGTGAACGCGATCTGTACTTAGTTCATCAGAACTAAAGAGTTCTGATGAACTAAGTTCTCATGAACCTTTGTGGGAAAAGTACTGCAGTGTGAAAGCGCCTAATGGAAGCCAACATGGAAGCAAGAGGAAGAGCTGAGAGTGAGAGGAGGAGGAAGAGGTGGGGTGAGAGGGAGATGAGGAATAATGAGAGGTAGAGGTAGAGCTGGAGGGAGAGGACGTTCAGAGGGTTCAGCCTAATCTAAACCGATGTACTTTTGCCTCTGTAATCCAGACACTTAGTCTAGAAAACAGGTTAGTTACCAGTTTTTAGCTCTGCATAATTCATGATATATATCAGTGCTTATATCTGTTGTGTGAAACATATTTACTTCATTACCGTAATTGAATTGTTGGCATGTAACCAGTGGCTTACCAGTGGCAGCTGGTGGAAATTATTTTAGGTGGGGCTTTTGTAATGGTGAATAAACCACACGGGGAACATTTTGAGAAATTACCCCTTAAATTAAATTGGCTACACTATTTCATCGTTGCTGTTGTATGATTGGTGTTTAGCTACGGTATTTAGCGTCTACAGCACCTCCGCTTTTAGGGTTGACATAGACCCAAACGCCGCCCGGAGGTCCCCCGGTGTTGTTGCGGGAGCTGCTGCACTAGCTAACGCTCCACTAGCTAACGCTACCTTAGCAAAACAAACGCTTATTTATTTTTGCAAATGGTGCGGCGGGCTTCAAACATGTTCCCCTCCACTGGTTTCAACCAAGCACTAAATTAGATGTTTTCAAACCAAATACGGTTGAACTGACACTTCCCCATATTCATTTGTAAGTAGATTCGAAGATACATGAGTTTCTGACTGCCGCAAGCTGAAGCTTGGTTGCTAGGTTAATAGCTGGGTGTTCTCCAATAAGGGGACGGGGGAAACAAAGTTAGTGATTACTGGTTCCATGTTGATTTAATTCAATACAAATTGTTGGGGGGTACTGAAAGGCTGTTACCGCACTGGTTACTTTGCAGCCCGGACATTTTCCCCAAAACACATTTAGACGCTATCGCAACACAGAAGTACCTTTCAAATCCGATCATTTTTAAGACCTTCTAAATCATATTTAAGACCTTTCTTATTTTTTTGGTCATATTTAAGACCTTTTTAAGACCCCGCGGGAACCCTGAGGAGACTAAATACGAACATTATATAAAGGCACATACGTGTGTATGTGTGTGTGTGTGTGTGTGTGTGTGTGTGTGTGTGTGTGTGTGTGTGTGTGTGTGTGTGTGTGTGTGTGTCTTTATTTTGCACGGGCACATAGTATCTGTCCCCGGCTGTTTGAAGAGCAAGCATGGGAAACAAAAGACAGTGTTTACCTCTTTGCATCCAGCTAGTCACACACACAGTTACAATCACACTCCCTGAAATTGACATAATTAATAGATAGTTTAGGTTCTCACCATCATTTGCTGTGGCCCACTGATGTTAACGATCGTAACTGAAAGGCTGCCTGTCAAACGTAAACATTCAGCCACGTGACTCGCAAACTCTCACGAGAGTTTTACACAAGACGGATCCTTTCTAGCCATAGCCCTGCACCGGGCGCTGACATTTGCGCCCGGTGATCATCAGATTTGACGACGCTGATTGGCTGAAATTATGTTTCGGAGCCATAGCTTACAGATAGCAACAGTCAGCTGCTAGTGGCTGCTGCTGCATTGGTTGAGGGCTCCTCTCTTAGCGCCCAGACGTAATGATACACGGGCAAGGCCAGGCAGGAAACATGTGACTTATCAGTAATTTTAGACATCGTAACACCATTTTAAACGAGATTTTATTGTAGATTATACATGTTACTGATACCAATTATATAATATTTACCTTGTTCATTAAACATTTTAATGAAGCATATATTTAAAAATATATATATTTAAAAAAATATATATTTTTTTTTATTTATTTATTTTTAAATGTGTAATGTGGGAAGAGGTGGGGCGGCGCCCCTAGCGCCCCTATTGGCAGGCCGCCACTGTTGCATACTATAACTGTACAACAATCCTGCACAATGTACTGTGGTAGACTTACTTTTATGCAACACAGACACTGACCAACCACTATATCTTTGTTGTTTATCTGAAGGACTGAGAAACAAAGAGGTGCAGGTGGAAGGCTAAGGATGTTCAATGTTCAAAGCAGCAGCTACAAACTGGGTTTTGGCAAACAATGCCATCACACTTAGAGAGAACCGAAGCATAGTAACTATGTGCTGAGATGCATGTTGCACAATGTTATTTTTGAATAATAAACTCATTTGTATTTCTTCATTTACTTTATTTCTGTAAACTCAAGCAATCTTTCTCTGCAGAAACCCCTATGTACAGAGCATCGCCCATAAAAGATGAAAGCGCTTTAGATTATGCTCAGCAGTGTGTAGTTGGGTGGTCAAACAATCTAGTATTATGAATGAAGTTCGTTATATTTGGTGCAAAAGTTTGCATTTGGTAAGTGTTTATGTAGTTTTGAGTGCAGTTCTTAATTTAGCAGGAGAAATTAGGTGTTTTGCACTTTGGGTGTGTGGTTTTGTGAATTGTGTTTAGTGTTCTGAGAAACAGCAATTAAAAAAAAAACGTTTGTTAGCAATCGAGTAAAACTGTAAAGGCACTTGAGTAAACTTTACTGTCACGCTCAGTTTTTGTAAGTAGATTTTACTTACCATTGCATTGTACATTTGACTAATTTTACTTACTATTGCATAATACATTTTACTCATTTTACTTACTATTGCCTAGTAGATTTTACTTAAGATTACATCTTATTCTAGAATCTTATTACAAATCTCCAGTAAAAACTATTTGGATTTTCAGGTGGTTTTTACTTGCTATTCTTTATTTTTATTGCAAAGATATTTAAATGTAATTTCTTCTACATTAAACATCAGCTCAATTCCATTAGTTGCTTATTTTTATACATTCTTACCTTAAGGCTACTACAACAAATGAAACAACAAACGCTTTTAAACAAAATCAACTTTATTTTGTCATGTTTTAGGCAACAGCTTACAACACTTTCAATAAATATATATATAAAAATGTAAAAGTACAAAATCATGAATACATTTTTCTAAATAAATAAAATGTTTTTATTCACACACATTTAGAAAAATACAATGTACAATCACAACATAAATTACAAAAAAGCAAACAGACTAGAGGACAAAACTAAGGAAAAAAAATAAACCCTAAAAATCGTATTTTTTATGATTATTTGAATTAGTTAATCCAACATTTTTGAAATATGAACTAACTTCAAGAACTGAAGTTAAAATAACTATTTCCATTTTTAAATGGAGTTACAGTAGAGTATAAGTACACAGTGCTATGAAGAAAAAAAAAAAGGAAAGTACCAACAGTTTGCACCTAACTAAAATGTACTTATTACATTCCACCTTCTAGGCTAAAAGTTTGGAGCGCAAGGTCTGGACTTTAGCGAATTGAGCTCGAGAAAGAGCTTCTGGAACACTTCAAAAGTCCATTTTACCTTTGGTGGGTAAACCAAGTGCATGGCATAGATTATTCCCATGAGCAGTATGAATGCGTTTGCCACACTTGTGCACCCATCATGCACCTCAGTTCCCTCTATGACGATCGACACATTACCCTGCACTGTCGCTGACAACAAAGATCTTCATGAGCTGGCCAGCATAGTCTTCTTTGACGATGTCCCTGCTTACATTCTGTCAAAACATGCGAATCAGTGTAAAGATACATTACATTATAACTTTTCTTTGAAGTTACTGTAGAGGAGACTCATTACATTAAAGTGGGCATTTAATTTAATATTTAAGTAGATTATCCAGTCCCCTTTAACTCAAATAAGGATGGGGTAAGTTAATGAATCAGAAAATTATGGAAGACCATTTCCACCACCAAAAGATAAAATCCCCATGAAAAGTCATAATTATAAGATAAAAAGTCATTTTGAGATACTTTGTCACAACAGACAAACTAGTAGCTCTTTGGCTCGAGTTCTCCTATTTATCTTGACAGGGAAATGGATTGTGAGTACATTGAGGACTACTTTAAACGTGGATTTACAACAGATGAAATACTTAATTTGCTTGCTGATTCACATGGAGTTGTACTAAACAAACGCACCCTTGAAAGGATTTTAAGCAAGAAGCAGCTCTGGCGTCGAAAGAATAAAACCGATGTGACTGAGGTGGCAATCTTCATTGAACAGCAACTGGAAACATCTGGTCAGTGTCATGGTTACAGATGGATGCACCAAAATGTTGGTTACATGGAATCGTGACTGACAGAGAAACAGTGTGAATACTGCTACAGTTATTGGGTGGTGAAGGTGTTGATCTGAAGTCAAGAAACAGACTGCGAAGGCGCATCTACCACAGCTGTGGTCCAAACTATGTATGGCACATTGATGGTTACGACAAGCTTAAGCCATTTGGAATTGCAATCAGTGGATGCATTGACAGGTTTTCCAGAAAGATGATATGGCTTCAAGCTTACAAAACAAACAAAGATCCAAAGATCATTGCTGGCTACTTTATTGATGGAATAAATGGAGAAAGTATAAAAGAAAATCTATAAATAATAAATCAAATGCAGTAAAACTATATAATTTATGCTAAATATATTTATTGCTAAATTAGCTAATCTGAAGATTTTTTTTCACCAAATTATGGCACAAGTTGCTCAACTATAGAGATACTTATTTACAAATATTGAAGAACAGACAACATATTAAACATGAATTCAACAATCATCATAACATTTACCTGGTAGTCTTTGATGAGTTCCTGTGTACTCTCTCCAAGGAACTCCATCAGGCAGCGGATGATGGTATCTCGTCTACCTTCAACATTTTGCTGTTTAAACAGAAATGTAAATTAGAATAAAGAATACTACATAATTGTAAACGTATTCATGTATATACAAATACAATAATCAAAACACATTTTAAGAGAATGCTTCACGTTTACATTTTAGTCTAAAAAACAGGCAGTTTAATCAGGGGGAGAGGTGAGAAAACACGTACTTACTTAAAAGATGCTGAAAATGTATCTGTAAAGGCCAGCGCATTCAATTATTATTTTTCGTCAGTAAAAGTAATGTCGTTGTATGAATTTCAAAGCTTACCTCACTGAATGAATCCAGCATCAGTTTTATTGTTGAGCCTGCAACCCCGCCTTTCTTCCCAAATATCTTCAGCAGTTTGGGGGTGTAGACGTCCAGTTTCGTCAAAAAGGTTTGCTCCAGATGAAGAGTTGTTACCCTTCTGAACTCCTCTTTGATCGGTGATACAAAAAAAAAAACGATGTCATTAATGTAATGCAACAAATATGATTTCCTAGCTTTCCTAGTGTGAGAATGAATTAGCAAGGTGAATGTAATACAATGGGAAGTCAGTGTAACTTATTAATACATGCAACATATACACAAACAGCAATCAGCACCAGGAAGAAAAACACATGAAAGCTAGATTTACCTGATGTTCCGAGAACAGTGCAGGCCAACTCTCTATGAAGTCTTGGACTGCAGGCCAATCCTCGACAACTTGTAGTCTTCGATATGAGAAAGTCTGGTCCATCTTCTCAGCAACAATCTTCTCATTGTTTTTTTTCTTTATTTCTGTCAATAAATCTACTCTATCCTTCTCCAAAGTGTCCTTTGTCTCCCCAAATGGCAGCGGTGGCAGGTAGTTTACTTCTGCCTTTTTAGGCCTTTTGATGCCTTTGGGACCCTTTTCATTGGACTTCTGCCTTTTTTCAGAGTTCACCTCCAGCTCTGGACAGGCAAGTTGACGAATCTCAATTTTGACCGGTAATTGGCCATTTTATATTTGAACCTTTGTCGCCAACCGTATATGCCATTAAAATACCCGGGTTCTTTGAGGCATGGGTACTTCTGTAACAAGGCTTCTGCCACAGCTAACACTTGGAAACCGTCACAGTATGCGGTATGGCGAAAGATCGTCTCTGCTAATTTTTCAAGTATGCTACTTGTCAGCCTAAGATTGTTCACAAGGGTGCCATCCTTTTGGTAGGCCTGGTTGCCTGCTTGCAGCATAAGGTCTACATCAGGGGTGCCCACACTTTTTGGGCTGGTGAGCTACTTTTGAAATGACCAGCTCACCGAGGTCTACCAACCAAGACTAGAATCCCAAATTGCAAGGGTTGCTGAATAACACGTTTTATTTATACATGGGATAACTACAATAGGGCTGCAACAAACGACTAATTTGATAATCGATTAATGAAACGATTAATCGACTATTCAGACTATTACTGTATGCCTTGCACAATTTCTCAAACGCTCTTATTTAGCCATCAACTTTTAGATTTAACTTGAGGTTGCTTTAGGCATGTGGAAACTAACAATGTGTCACGGTTTGTGAAACAAGCAGGACCCAAATGCAGATATAAACTGAACTTCCTTTATTTCAAGGCTATGAGATAAATGTACAATGACACAAACAGAACACTCACCGCAGAACTAGTCAGGGAACAAGACGAACCGACCAAGACAGACAGACAACCCAGAACTTAAATACACACAAGACTCAATCACACAACAAGACACAGGTGAGGAGGGAGGAGAAAACACAGGGGCCCAGGTGAACATAATCAGACAATTAGACACACCAGGGAAACTAATGACAAGAGGAAAACACAGGGAAAAGGACCAGACAATAACCCAGAGGAAAACATGACATGGAAAACAGCAAAAACACCCAAACCTACAAAACTATAAACGTGACATAACATGAGAATCGTGACATAACCCCCCCCTCAAGGGACGGATTCCAGACGTCCCAAAAAAACAAAAATCCAGCAGGGTGGGTGGAGGGGGTCTGGAGGACGGGTCTCGGGCGGATGGCCCGGGGGCAAGGCAGAGTTCAAAAAAGGGGAATTCGGGCGGACGGCCCGGGGGCAAGGCAGAGTTCAAAAAGGGGAATTCGGGCGGACGGCCCGGGGGCAAGGCAGAGTCCATGGAGGGAATCTCGGGCGGACGGCCCGGGGGCAAGGCAGAGTCCGAGGAGGGGTGAAGACCAGACAGCTCCTGAGGCCGGTCAGGAGCCGGTGTCGGCAAGATCCCCCATGGAAGAGGACACCGGACCGGCAGGACCCCCGGCAGGAGAGCAGTCGGCGGGACCTCCAACGGCTCAGGACATGGGGTTGGCAGGACCCCCGGCAGAAGAGCAGTCTGCGGGACCTCCAACGGCTCAGGACATGGGGTTGGCAGGACCCCCGGCAGAAGAGTAGTCTGCGGGACCTCCAACGGGACCAGACATGGAGTTGGCAGGACCCCCGGCAGAAGAGTAGTCTGCGGGACCTCCAACGGCACAGGACATGGGGTTGGCAGGATCCCCGGCAGAAGAGCAGTCTGCGGGACCTCCAACGGCTCAGGACATGGGGTTGGCAGGACCCCCGGCAGAAGAGTAGTCTGCGGGACCTCCAACGGGACCAGACATGGAGTTGGCAGGACGAGGAGCCGGAGTCGGGACCATGGTTACTGGAGCCGGCACTGAAGCCGGGAACATGGCTGTAAGGTCCGGTTCTGGGGCCGGAACCATGGCTCTTGGGGCTTGAGCTGCTAGCTTGGTTTTGCGACTCCTCCTCTTAGCAGCCGCCTGAATACTCCGTGGACCTCCATAAGCCAGACGAGTTCCAGAATATGACTCCTGGACAGGAGCAGGAACTGGGCCAGAAGCATGGGTTGACTGCAGACGGAACCCACCGAGGCGTATGGTGCCAGGTTGGGAATTGGGAGGCCGGGAGCTAGCATGCCTGGGGCTAACAGGCCGGGAATCACACACAGGGAGGATCTTTGAAATCCAGCCAGGTAAGAACTTCACCATACCTGGTTTCTCTCTAGCCATCTGGCGCGCCTCCGACAACACAGCCTCCCGCTGCTGAACTCCGGGTGCTCTCTTCCATCGATCCGAGCAGTTAGCCAAAAAAAAGGAAACATTTAATAATTCCATCTCGAACGGATCTGCTGGGCCCATTTTTCAGGTCGGTTCGTACTGTCACGGTTTGTGAAACAAGCAGGACCCAAATGCAGATATAAACTGAACTTCCTTTATTTCAAGGCTATGAGATAAATGTACTGTACACAAACAGAACACTCACCGCAGAACTAGTCAGGGAACAAGACGAACCGACCAAGACAAACAGACAACCCAGAACTGAAATACACACAAGACTCAATCACACAACAAGACACAGGTGAGGAGGGAGGAGAAAACACAGGGGCCCAGGTGAACATAATCAGACAATTAGACACACCAGGGAAACTAATGACAAGAGGAAAACACAGGGAAAAGGACCAGACAATAACCCAGAGGAAAACATGACATGGAAAACAGCAAAAACACCCAAACCTACAAAACTATAAACGTGACATAACATGAGAATCGTGACACAATGAAGACAATGAAGATGAATACTTGATTCAAAAATGCATATATTATTAAATTAACTTAACAAATTGTGAACAAAATTAACATTGCTTTTTATTTAAATTAAATAAATAATATTTCACATCAAAAGAAACAACAATGTTTTAACAAATCATATTAAATAATCTGATGACAGAACTGTGAACAGAATAGATGAAACTTTAACTAAATAAATACCTCAATTACCTCTAATCATTAACCCATGTTTGTATAATTGAGTTAACTGTGTGTTGCTGCTAGCAGACATAACACCTGACGTGGAAACGTTACTCGTGGATGGGGCTACAGAGCTACTAGAAAGACAGTCAAACCCGGTGCATTCCTCCGTCTGAATGTGGTGCACTTTTGCTAAATGTTTAGACAAATTGCTCGTGTTACCACCCTTAAATGCTAAACTCTTATTGCACTATTGGCAAAGAGCATTGTCCACCTCAAGACAGGTAACATTTAACCACACCTTGGAGCTTCTCTCTCCGCCTTCTCCACCGTGTGTTGCTGCATGTAGCAGCCGCGTGTGTGTAAACTGCCCCGCCCCCTCGCACAGAGACGGGGGAGAGAGATCTCGTCTGGATTGGAAAGATCGAAAATACACCGACCATAGACGCATTTTTTTGTTGTCTTTTTGCATGTTAGAAACGAGTTGCCGACACTAAGACAGTGAGATAATGTTTGTGTAGCAATAATACATGACCTTTCTCTTTCTCAACTCGCTACTCGGAGGGAAGTCGCTGTCATATGCCTTGTGAACACTCCGATATTGATAATGCCTCTCCACGTTATCTTTCTTTGGCAGAGTGACGCTTGCTTTACAAATAGGGCAAATAACCTTTGAATGTGACATCACAACAAAATATTCTTCCTCCCATTCTGTGTGGAAGTGGTATGTCTTTAGCTTTTTGATCGGTCCCGCACTCATTTTGTTCTTTGTCTCTTGTTTGTCTCTTTAACTTAATTTGAGTTTTCCCAGCACTTGACTGATTTTGTATCGCTTTGCATTCTGGGTTAACAGACTGGAAAGCGATAGGTCGCTTTTTCTGTCAATCAAGTAAACTCCTGAATTAAGTGGCAGGGAGGCCAAGGGAGGAGGGATCAAAACCTGTTTTGACTATTTTATTATTTTTTATTTTTTCAGATATTCCTGAAACAGCCTGTTTGTCTGACAGCTCTTTTAAAGAAGCTATGTTTGGCTTCAAATCTCATTGTCCACAGGGCACCCACAGGGCCAAATTCCCGAATGAGCTGAGGATAATGCTCAAGCAAGTGGTGCTTAGGAATTCGTTTTTTTTGTGGGAAAGCTTCAAGGAATCGGCATCTGTGCTCGGAAACCAAACTTTCAAGATAGCAAATGCTTTCTTCTGTATGGACAGGAGACATCACAAGGTCCAATATGTCTTTCAAGGTCATCAGCATTTGCCACACTGGGTCATGTGCAGGTACTTTTAAACCTATCATCAGAGGCAGCAGACGCAGCAAACACCAGTTTTCAGGTGCATTCCCTCCGACTGATCTTCTTGCAGCAAAGTTGCCAGGGACAAGACGAGGACGATTTGTTATATCACTCAATTTAAACGGGAACTGAAGAATGGAGTCATTGAGTTCCACGAGAGAAAAATATTTGTTCTTGATGAATTTATAAAATTATAATTCCAACTCCACTGGAACAATACCCTCAAGCAGGTCATGTAAAACATCTGGAGGGTAACCAGATGTTACATTGAAATGGTCAAGTTTGTTCAGATTGTGTACACTGCTTTTTGACACCATAGAAATGTGTGTGATGCAGGCCAGACAAAGCTGTCTGAACATGCAGCGCATGCTGCTCTTTAGTTCTTCGTTGAAAAAACCCAGATCTTACTTCTTTGTCCTGAAAGTCTGAACGCTCCCCGAGACAAAACCGACAAACATGAGAACCGGAAAAGCTTTCGAGAAATCCTACCACAGAATGGGCTCCCAAATTATCTGCCACCACAGCCACAACTGTCCCTCTGACGACTTTTCCTAAACATGGTACAAAGAGACCATCTTTCTCCAAGCTTTTCAGATCTGTTAATAGTGGCTCCAACATTCTCTGGAATCCAAACCTTTTGGTGTCCTGTGCCATAGCTAAATAAATAGCATCCAATGTTGATCGTGACTGCACTGGAACATCTCCCAGCACCCAATACACAGCCGTGACTTTGTGCTTTTTTCGGAAGGTCCCAAGAGGATTACACACCTCAAAGTCATCAATGTACAGAATTATACCATAATTTTTCTGATAGTGAGAGCCATCATGAAAGGATTGGTATTCGGAAGAATGAGTATATCTTCCGCTACCTAATGCTTTTTCTTTGATAGAATTATTTTTAAAACACTGCAGCAGGGTTTGCAATATCGGTACATACTGGAATATCTTTGTTTTCAAGTATGTACTCTTTTGGCTCAACAACTGAAAAAGGTTTCTTTATGAATTGACCAGAGTTCCCGTTAGAATATCTTTTTTTGTCGGTCAACATGTCTGTTAAAGTTTAATTCTTCCGGACAAAATTTGAAAAGTGCCAGTCAAAGGTCACCTTTGTTATTTATTGATTCCTTAAATAATAATGCGGCAGAAAACTTTTCAGTTCACATCACGCTCTGCCGCTCCGACAGGGAGCTCTGCTCTGAACACCTGAACGGCCCGTTCTAACAGCTGTTCACCAGCGGTCCAGTCTGTGCCACAGTGACTCCGGACCACACAGTTACTGTTAACGAACGCACCGTGGGTAATGTAGCTGCTGCAGTTCCCCTCATTGCGGAGCAGAGTCCTGCATCGGGTCGGGTACCCACGCTTTTTTAGACAAATATGGAAATGCGTGTGTTAATAATTGCACGTTTTCACTGCTCATATATATGCGGGTTCAGGTCGGGTTGCGGATTGTTGGAGCAGAACCTCTGCTCCGCGTCGTTCCTATATGAGTTGGTTTTAAAAGAAGGAAAAGTCAAAGCACCAGGATAAGGGTTAAACAATAATCTGTTTTAATGGTAAAACATACAATACATCACCCAATCACCTAATCACGAAGCACTCTGCAAC
Source organism: Notothenia rossii (assembly GCF_949606895.1). Classification (NCBI taxonomy): domain Eukaryota; kingdom Metazoa; phylum Chordata; class Actinopteri; order Perciformes; family Nototheniidae; genus Notothenia; species Notothenia rossii. Next base: position 48,286,568 of record NC_136902.1, read on the forward strand.
AGCAGCTTCAAAATGCAGAATGCTCCGAGCCCAAGTTCTACCACCGCGTGAGACACGTCTCAGGAACGGCAAGTCAAAAACAAGAGCGCCGATCTTCAAAAGGATCACAAAATGTATACACAGGTGGGGAGGAGTTGTATCGCTTGCTCCTCCCTAGCTATTTGTTATTGGCGAGTTCACTTCTGAGCGAGCTAGCCAGTGAGTTGGCAGTGTTCCATTGGTCGGTTTCACTTCTGGGCGGGACCCCGGGCAGTGAGTCAGCAGTTTGTCGATTCCATCTGTTTCGCTCCTGTGCGTGTGTGTGTGTGTGTGTGTGTGTGTGTGTGTGTGTGTGTGTGTGTGTGTATGTGTGTGTGTGTGTGTGTGTGTGTGTGTGTTTCTGTCCCTCTGCCCTCAGGCAGTCCCCAAATCAATGATTTGGAGTCATGACAGAGGACTCTTTGATAGGACACATACTCATTCCCCCTAAACATCTTCAACACACACACACACATCCTATCATGCATCTTATTACACAACAGTCACCTGTTTTTCTTTATGAAAGCCATATTTGTAAATATCCAAACGTCATCGTCTCATGACATCTTTAGGATTAGGTAAATAACAAAGCTTAACTGTTCCCATGGCCTAAGGCCTTCCCTGAACTTCCCTTCACCCCAAAGTCAGCTTACTTTAGAATCAGAAGGACCATTGTCTCTCTAACTTGTGTGTGACCCAATCATCTCCTGATCTGATAAGAGTCTTGCAGGAAACGCACGTGCATTTCAACACCCCAATATCCTTATCGTTACTTAACTAATGCATGCTGGACATGAATCACTAATTAACAGGACTTTAACGGCATTATATTTGTGGAAAACCCCCTTTGGCTTAATCAATAATAGTTTTAGCAATTAACAGAGGAAGCCAGAGACTCAGGGCCTCTTCAGAGGTCTGGGAACTGCAAAGCAGATGCCAAAGGTCATTTGTATTATTCTCAACCACAGATAGCCAAAATAACACCCTTTTGATTACACATAAAAGTGGAAGAAAAGACTATTGCGCTATATTTAAAAGAGGAAAAATGTACTTTGTCCCTTCAAATTTAACACACACAAGTATATGAAGTGACATTAAAATGAATATACCAGAATTACACCTTCTTGAACTTTCTGCTATAAACACGTTATTTTAATACTTCAACTAATTCAAATAATACTTCAGGATCCTGTGCCGACGGATCGGGTCGGGTTGCGGAACTAATTGGCATTATGTGCGGGTAGCGGGGCGGGTTCGGTATTGTACGTCGCGGGTGCGGGTCTTGAAAATCAGACACATGCAGGACTCTGTCGCTGAGCAGCAGAGTTCAGCCGACAGGCAGGAAGACACGAGCATACAACTCATGCTTCATATATTAAAAAATAACACCATGCGCGTCATGATGGCACATAACAGTTTACGACCGCAGATTATTTTGGCCACGCGTCACTCTCACTCCTTATTTCTTCATGTGTTGGTGTGTGTAGAATTTCTTTGTAGAATGCATTTTAATGGCCAAACTAACTTTAAAATAGGCATTTTCCACCGAGAATAAAACAAAGTTCGGCCATGTTTTTTCTTTCTGCAGGGAGAAATTTGAAAATCACGTGACATAGACGCCAGCCGTTGGAATGAATGGAATGCAGTTGGAGGTCAACCAATCACAGAGCTTGAGAACTAATCATGGGGCTTGTCAAACAGAGCACATGGTGTAGTCCTAAACGATAGCTGGGGATTCTGGGTAGTCTTCTGCCATCCTTTACTCCGAAAAAATATTTGTTTCTCCGAATCGAAGGGGAAAAATACGAAAGCATTGCACACAATTTAAACCAATCAATGTTGTGTAATTAACAAGGATAATCTGGTGTTTTTTAGTCGATGAGTAGTGCAGATATCACTGTAAAATCAATCGACAGTAAGGGGAGTACTTACTTCCAGGTATACAATTCTCCGTTTTCCAATGGGAATAGACGATCACATTGCCTTTAAGGGCAGCCGACACAAACGAATGCCGTGCTTCCATGAGCGTCAAATCCCGCCGCAGATGGGCATACATTGCAATCAGTTGAAAGCTATTTGCATCCCTTTTATGAAGCTGAAGGAGCCTAGGAGAGTCACAACCTCACGCCACGGGACCCTGACCAAGCGTCGCTCCTGGACGATTATGGAGTGAGAGTGTGTTGGAAAAACAGGCTCAGGGTGGAACAGGTTAAACACTTTTACAAACTAGAAAAAGAATGTCCATCATAGTGGAAGTGACGAGCAAGTGATTGACTCAAACATTTTTCCTGATCTCCAATTCATTTTTATAATGAAAACAATAAAATTAAAGGGGACCTATCATGCAAAATGCACTTTTGTATGTCTTTTATACATCAATCAATCAATAAATGTTTATTTATATAGCCCAATATCACAAATGTTACATTTGTCTCAGTGGACTTCACAGTTTGTACAGAATATCAGTATGACAATACGACACCCTCTGTCCTTAGACCTTAGACCCTCACATCGTACAAGGAAAAACTTCCAGAGAAAACCCACAGTTTAAAGGGAAAAATGGGAGAAACCTCAGGGAGAGCAACAGAGGAGGGATCCCTCTCCCAGGACGGACAGACGTGCAATAGATGCCGTGTATAAATTGAAAAGATAATACATTTGCAACATAGGTAGTCCAAATGTTTGGAAATGCATGTGTGTATAATAGGAAGATGAATCCACGAGTATATCCATCCAGGACTTATGATCCAGGACCACAGCCACGACTCAAGATCCAGGACTCACAATCCATGACACAGGACCGCAGGATCATCCATGACTCCGGATCCCGGCGTATATAGACACCAAAAAGAAAGAAATTTGGGGAAGCTGGGTTAATCGGAACATGAGAGTACACAGGTATAGACAGAGAGAAGGAAGAAGTAAGATGTCCCCCGACAAACTAAGCCTATATGAGCAAAACTAGGGGCTGAATCTAATCAGCCCTAACTATAAGCTTTATCAAAAAGGAAGGTCTTAAGCGCACTCTTAAAAACGGATAGGGTGTCTGCCGTCCGAACACAAGCTGGAAGCTGATTCCACAAAAGTGGAGCTTGATAAGAAAAGGCTCTGGCTCCCATTGTAGTTTTAGAGACTCTAGGAACAACCAACAACCCTGCATTCTTGGAACGCAATGCCCTAGTAGGACAATAGGGTATAATGAGTTCTTTAAGGTAAGATGGCGCCTGCCCATTAAGGGCTTTGTAGGCGAGAAGAAGAATTTTAAATTCTATCCTGTGTTCTATAGGGAGCCAGTGTAAGGCAGCCAGAACAGGAGTAATGTGGTCTCTTTTCCTAACTCTGGTTAGTACACGAGCTGCAGCATTTTGAATCAGCTGAAGCGACTTGACTGACTTCTTGGTACACCCTGATAATAAGGAGTTACAATAATCCAGCCTTGAAGTAACAAATGCATGGACTAGTTTCTCTGCATCGTTTTGAGGCAAGATATGCCTGATTCTTGCAATGTTACGTAGATGGAAGTAGGCGGTCCTTGAAATTGATTTTATGTGGGTGTTAAAGGATAAATCCTGATCAAATATAACACCAAGATTCCTTACAGTCTCACTGGAGGCCAAATTAATGCCATCCATAGTTAATATATCTTTAGATAATTTGTTTCGTAGATTCTTCGGGCCAAGTACAATAACTTCAGTTTTGGTCGTGTTTAACATCAACAAATGTAAGGTCATCCACGTTTTTAAGTCCTTGAGGCAGTCTTGAATTTTATTTAGATGATTAATTTCATCAGGCTTGATTGATAAATATAGTTGAGTATCATCCGCATAACAATGAAAGTTTACAGAATGATTCCTTATAATATTGCCTAACGGAAGCATATATAGGGTGAACAAAATAGGTCCAAGCACTGAGCCCTGTGGCACTCCATGGCTAACTTTGGTTTGCATGGAAGATTCATCGTTGACACGTACAAACTGAGAGCGTTCAGATAGATATGACCTAAACCAGCCTAAAGCAGTTCCCTGTATGCCAACTAAGTGCTCTAGTCTTTGCAATAGGATATCATGGTCGATAGTATCAAATGCAGCACTAAGATCGAGCAAGACAAGAATAGAGACAAGTCCCTTGTCAGAGGCTATTAGAATGTCATTGGTGACTTTAACCAGAGCTGTCTCTGTGCTATGTTGTGTTCTAAAGCCAGACTGAAAATCTTCAAATAAATCATAGTTTTTTAAGTAATCACACAGCTGTTTTGCAACTGCTTTCTCAAGAATTTTTGAGAGGAACGGAAGATTAGAAATAGGTCTATAGTTGGCTAACCTCTGGATCGAGGTTGTGCTTTTTAAGAAGCGGTTTTATCACTGCTACTTTGAATGATTGTGGAACATAGCCTGATAATAAAGACATATTCATAATATTTAATAAAGAAGTGCTAATTAATGGAAAAACTTCTTTTAACAGCTTAGTTGGAATCGGGTCTAAGATACACGTTGATGGTTTAGAGGAGAGAATCATTGAATTTAATTGTTCAAGGTTGATGGCTGAAAAGCATTCTAGTTTACTATCTAGTGTAATATTAGAACTTACGTTTCCGGGAGCTGTTGATAACACTATACTGGTCAAAGGCAAGAGGTCATTGATTTTGTTTCTAAGAGTAACAATTTTATCGTTAAAAAAGCACATAAAATCATTACTACTGAGTGCTATGGGAATAGAAGGCTCAGTCGAGCTGTGGCTCTCTGTCAGCCTGGCTACAGTGCTGAAAAGAAGTCTTGCATTATTCTTATTCTCATCTATTAATGAAGAGTAGTATGCTGCTCTCGCTTTACGCAGTGCTTTCTTATATTCATTGAGAGTAATATGCCAAATTAAACGAGATTCTTCAAGTTTAGTGGAACGCCATATCCTTTCAAGTTGTCTCGACTTTTGCTTTATTATACATGAATATGTCCCCCCCCCCGGTGTTCCAGGGAACTCACCAAGTGTCAGAAAACACAACCCTCTCTATTTTCCTCCATACCCAAATCTCTAAAAACGGGGCTGCAACGGATCTGATACAGATTTGAAAATTCTCTGACATCAGGAACGAGGAGCTCCGCCTATATGGCCAACTCTCCACCTATCAGGGGAATGTGGGGTTGGGCTACGGCCGGCCATTGCCGCTCGAAAGCGCTGGAGACGCTGTAGTGCATATGCCAGTCCTGTAAGTGGCGCTGTAGTCTGCCACAAAAGCAGCGAAGAAGACTTCCCGCGCATGGTTGCCATGGTTGCCCTTCTGTTTATTCTCCGCTGTGGCTCTTTTTCTCCCTCCCCGAGGCAAGCGTTTGCTCCTGTAATTCAATGCAATCCATCCCCGTCGAGGCAAGCACTGTAATTCTCTCCGGTTAGTCCACCAGCAGATGACGAACACCCACCTCTCCGCCTCTTCCAAGGAACGAGGGGACCGTGAGGCAGAGTCTCAGTTACATTTTTTTTCGCCGGTCAACATGTCCGTTAAAGTTGAAATCTTCCGGACAAAATTAGAAAAGTGCCGGTCAAAGGTCTTCGTTGTTATTTATTGAGCTTTAAAACAAATGAATAATGACTCTATATAATCATATATAAGAATAAAACACGGAGGACGGAGATCTCTTTTTCTCCCCCTCTTCCGACAGCCCAGCAGCTGATCTCAAAGCACGCTCCACTCTCCTGCAGGGGGGCGTGGTCAGCTACAGCTCACAGAATCAACTTTATATAGGTATGGCCCTACAATATATTGTTCAAATATAGCATGATACGTCCCCTTTAAGAGACATATTTAATGTCTGCCAGCAAGAACAGCTTTTTTCGTTTTACATTTGTATTTATTGTCATTTCCATTCAGTCACAGAAACATGAATTTGGTGATTTGGCTCAACACAACACAAGTGTGTTAACTTAAGTTTGAGTCAATCATCATCATCATCATCTTTATTTAAAGAGACTCTTGGTCCATTATTACAAGACATACAACACTCAAATATAAATAAAAAAGGCAGTTATACCAATGTTTCCACAGAGGTGACTGGTATCGTACAGCACAACACTTTCACGTTACTTCCGGTATGATGAACATTCCCTTTCCGGTTTTATTCTCTAGTTTGTAAAAGTGTTTCTGGAAATTTGTCTCATTTCTCGTAAAAGTGTTTCGCATCTTGGAATTTTTTTTATTGTTAATGTTAAATCGTTTTTCACACTTTTTAATTCTCGTTTTCCCTTCTCAGCCACCATACTATGGACTCATGTGGGCCTTTTGACTTCAATATGACTGAAATGTTGCAATATTGCAAATGTTTATTTTGATAACATTTCTAATCACCCAGCTACACACCTTACAAATATTTTGTAAACTTACCTGCATAGTCAGGTGTCTTTCATTACTGGTGTACTTTGACTGCAGACACTCACTGCTGGAGAAAATAAATGTCTAAAAAAAGAAAAGGGAGAGGAACAAATACGAAAGATAAGCTTACACAATACAATCACATCTAGTTTCAACAACTCTGACATTAGCTGGCATGCAAGCCTCTAATTTTCAAAGTTAAACTGGCATTCATGGCCAATAAGCCATAACCAGTGGGTTGATTTTTTAAATGTATTTATCCAGGTGAAATCCCATTGAGATCATTGATCTCTTTTTCAAGTGAGACCTGCAGCAGTAGGTTCCACATGAAGACATAAAAACATAAACAACAGAAGAACAAAAGGACATCATACAGTAAAATGTACAGGGATTACAATTTACATATATATCCACATGTACAGGTACCAACAGCATCTGATTGTGTAGCATCCAACCGAGCTTTAAAAACATGTAGTGGTACCAGATTGGTAATTTTCCATTCTTTTTGCGGACTGTTCCAAGTTAGTGGAGCTGCACATCTAAAAGCTTTCTTCTCTAAGACAGTCCTAGCACTTGGCACATTTAATAAAACCACAGCATGCGATCTCAGGCAATAACTACTTTCAATTCGCCGAGAGATCAGGGAGCAGATATAAGATGGTACTTTATCCAACATGGCTTTGTAAATGAAAATGTAACAGTGACTGAGCCTGCGTACAGTAAGTGATGGCAAAACAGCCATGGTATACAGCAGGGGTCTCAGACTCAATTTACCTGGGGGCCGCTGGACGTAGAGTCTGGGCAAGTCTGGGCCGCTTCAAATATTCCGCAAAACATTTATTAAAAAATACAACATTAACAGTTATTCAACATCTTCTTAACATGAACTGTTCTTCACAACATGACTATGTACAGAAGCTCTTTCTTACCTACTCCTTGCTGGTAGAGACCTGGCAGCGATTCCTCTCACACAGCTGAGCCACATTTGGTTTGAGGGAGGAAGCAGTTGAAACCCTCAGTATGGCTTGAAGATGTGCATCAGTAAGTCTGGACCTGTACTTTGACTTATTGAAGTTCATGGTGGAGAAGAGCTTTTCACACATATATGTGCTCCCAAAAAGGCACATGGTCCACTTGAACATCCTGGAAATCTCAGGGAAGGAGGGGGGCAATTCTCTCATGAACTGTCCAAGCTTGTCTGCTTTCCCATTCACTTCCCTGAACTTGGCTTTGAGCTCAGAATTGCACTGCAGGTTGATGAGCTCCATTTGAAGCACACCAGGGGCATTTTCCACATCAAAGGAGAAGGGGTCTGCAAACATTTGGAAAGGGGCTCTGTGTGTCTTGAAGTCTGCAAACCGCTGATCGAATTCCTCCTGTAGCTTCACAATGGCATCAATATACTTCTCACCACTGAATGCTGTGTCCCTGTCCATGAGAGCCTTGCATGCTGGGAAATGGCAGAGGTTTTTCTGAGGGAGCTGGGCTTTCCCTAACATCAGTTTTGTAGAGAATGCTCTGACATTGTCATATGCTGCACTAACAAGCTGGCCCTGGCCCTGCAACTTCTTATTCAGAGCATTCAGCTCCTGCGTGATGTCAACAAGAAAAGCTAAGTCCATGAGCCATTTGGGATCACTCAGCTCGGGAACAGCCATCCCACCCTTCTCCAGCATGAATACTTTCAGTTCTGTTCTCAACTCAAAAAACCTCTTCAGGACGTTTCCCCTGCTGAGCCAACGTACCTCTGTGAAGTAGAGCACATCCTCATATTCTGACTCAATTTCCTCCAAAAAAGCACGGAACTGGCGGTGCTTTAAGCCCCTGGATCTGATATGGTTGATGCATTTCACAACAACAGACATCACATTGTCAAACTTCAAGCATTTGCTGCAAAGGGCCTGCTGATGGATAATGCAGTGCAGAGCAATAGCCTCCTCCACACCCTCCTTCTCCAGTTTTCTTTGAACAAGTGCCACCAGCCCGTTTTTTCTCCCTGTCATTGATGGCGCTCCGTCCGTCGTAATTCCAAAAAACCTCTTCCATGGCAGACCGATATCCGCAATGGCATCACACAGTTGCTGAAATATCTCCTGAGCGGTGGTCTGGCCATGCATTGGTTTCACTGTAAGCAACTCCTCTGTCACTTCAAAATTGTCATCAACACCACGGACATACATTGCGAGCTGAGCGGTGTCAGTGATGTCTGTGCTCTCATCAAGAGCCACAGAGTATGCACGGAAAAGTTTGGCTTTGTCGCACAGCTGTTCATATATGTCACTTGATAAGTCAGAAATGCGCTCTGCCACTGTGTTAGCTGACAGGCTGATGTTGTTGAACTGACCCTTCTTTTCCGGACAGTTTGCAGCCTGCAACATGCATTTTTTTACAAACTCGCCTTCCGTAAACGGCTTTCCCGCTCTAGCAATCATCTCACTCACCACATAGTCCATGGGCCAGACCAGATTTTGGTACCACTCAGAGTGGCAAAGTCTAGTAACATTTTTTGAAAAGGTACATGTCCATAGATGATATTTTGGTATGATAACCCATCCTAAGTGGTAGCTTTTTGACAGTTATCAGCTCATAAAGTTATCAACCCCCTGCAAAAAATAGGCCTCTAAACGCCGGGGGCATATTTTGTTTTGTGCTCATTTTCAGAACTTTACTCATATGTTATGAGGGCATGTTTGGTAGCATTTTAAAGTGTACAATCCTAGCTTTCATTTAGACCTAGTTTTGGGCCTATCTAAAAAATATAAAGGTCACATGGTCAAAGGTCAAACTGTCTCAACAACATTTTTTCCACTATTTTCGCCTAAACTGTAGTCTTTTTTATAGCACTGTGAAATGTAGGAACAGCACTGACACAAATAACAAAAACTGAAATACTCACAGGACTGTAACAATTCAGGAAATGTATAATCTTCCCATAATATCCTGCTATGAGGGAGGATATGGGTCTTTAAGTGGAACATGGGCCCAGGCGAGAATTGACAATAACTGCTAATTATTTGGTATTTGTCACAGAGTTTTTATTTAGATTTGCCCTAATCATCACATCCATCATCATCATAGTCCACAGTGAAGACACAACTTCTTCATCCTCCTCCACCCTCTGATTTGTGCATTTTTGAAAACATTGAACATCTGAAGTCAGCGTTAAGAGCGTTAAGGTGGGGTGGGGGTGGTGGGGCATGGTGGGGCGTCAGGTTTTAAATTCTCTTTAAATACTTTTCAAAAAACTTTACAAACATATGGGTTTTTGTTATAATGTTAATAGAAATGTAAGAAGAATCCCTCAGAGTGTAAACACTGAAACATGAACTATACTGTGTGTGTATCAGACGGCCAAGTGCAGGGGAGTTCCTGTGGTGTGTGTGGGCGGAGGGGCAGTGTTCGGAGGAGGAGGACAGGGAGTGGGAGGTGGCCTCCTTCTGCAGCTCCGCTCTTAGGATCAGCAGCTCCTTCAGCGTCTGATGCACCAGCACCTGGAGCACATGGGGCACAGGAATAAAAACTACAGGAACATTTGCACAATAACTTTTTTCTGTATCCTATATAGATCGATCTTTATCTTTATTCTATTTTATTTTATCTTATTTTATTTAAATCTTTAATTTATCGCTACCTTTTACTATTTTTTGTATCTTACCTGGGGTCTCATGTGGGGGTTGCCCTAATCATCACATCCATCATCATCATCATCATCATCATAGTCCACAGTGAAGGCAACTTCTTCATCCTCCTCCACCCTCTGATTTGTGCATTTTTGAAGTTTGCACATTTCTGTGCACTTGAAGTTGTTGGCGAGGCAGGAGCAGCCTGGAAGCCTACAGGTCTTTACACACTTGCAGGCCATGAGCTCCAAGACAGCCTTTGGAGCTGGGAGCCCTCGCATCCAGTCCAACACCAGCATACCTACAGTAAAAGAAGAAGTGTAAGATCCAAGTCACACACTTTCCATGTCTCATCTACTTCACTAAAGAACTGAAATGTACAGAAATTACCTATACTGTTGCAGTGAATTTACTAAAAGCATACCTTTGACGTCTGTTTTCCATCCATAACCTTTTGGCTCTGGTATGCCTGGTTGTCCTTCCAGACATTGCCTCCATACTGCTGCCTGGTAATTTGCGCGCTGTGTATGCAGCTGTAAGCAGTCCCTGCAAGGCGGAAGAAGGCTTGACTCCATTTCACCCCTTTTGGTGCAGAACATCAGGTACCGAAGGTCGTTCACATCACATATGTCGGATGATGGTGCATACATCCATGGGCGCGGGAAGGGGGGTGCTGAGGGCGCTGCAGCACCCCCTAGCGGCAGGCAGGGGGTGCGGAGCTCCCCTGTCTGAATTATTATTTGACGGTTATTGCTGCTCCCGCTGTGCATAATCTGTGTAATATGTAGCCAATAAATTCCACATTGTTGGTAAAATAATATTTTGGCCTGCCCCGAATGTTTTTTCTGTAGCCCCGGACAATTCTACCTCAATAATATAATACATTAACCGTGCTTTACGTGAACCTCATCAAGACACGAGAAAGGACGGCAGGACTGTAATTTCCCGTGTTCAGTGAATGCAACAGAGGCAAGACACCAGACCAATCAGAGAGTTGCATGGAAATAAAAGTGTGCTTGTGTCATTCAAGCTCGCGGCTCTGTGTGTGTGCGGAAATAGCGCATTTACTGTGTGTGAGAGAGGGGGGGAGAGAGAGGGACCGGTGCCAGCAGCAGGGACCGTGTTGTTAGCATCTGGTTAGCTAGCTGCACTAACGGACATACGGAGCTGTTTGTTCCACAACAAGCTGGAGGAGAGCTCTCCTCTCAGACTGAGAGGCTCAGGTGAGCTAAAGGACTCTCTGAGTGTTTCGATAGTTAACTTTAGTCTAAGTTATCTCAGTGGGTCTCAAACGGTTTGGTCAAAAATTATTCAAAAGATTATTTCCGCGGCACACCTTCATATGATCATTATAGTTATAAAAAAAATAAGAGAATAAAGGAAAAACAGTTATGAAATACTATATGGCAGTAAAACAAGAATACAGTGATTTGTAAAATATCCATAAAGAAAAAGAACATCTGCTTACAGTTGTGTTTCATCTGGGTGTTGAGCAATGTATCCATAGATCTCTTAATGTTGCTCTCAAAGTGCAGCAGATTGATGCTTTTAACTTCAATATTTAAAAAAAATCTTCCCGGGGGAGCATCCCCCCGGACCCCCCTAGAGGAGGTGAGGTCCGCTCCCCACTCGTAAAGTGGGGAGCGGCCTATATGCCGTGAGCTGATTATCGAGCCTTCATTGTAACAGTCGCGGGTTTACTGTGTGTTTGCGTGTGGGGAGTTTTTTTGTGCGTGCTCTAATAGTCCCGTAATAGTGTTCACTGGAGTCCAGCCCCTCAGCACCCCCACTCAAAATACCTTCCCGCGCCTCTGCATACATCTGACACACAAAGGATTCCATGGCTCTGTGTAAGTGCTCTGATACATCCCATGATGTTCCCAGGGATTTGAAGCCCTCTTGATATGTCCTGTTTCCTTTAACAAGTTTGAAAGCACAGAGTTTCCCTCTTCCTGCAAAAGCACTCACACTATCACAACCTGTAAAGGCATGGAGACCTACAAGAGCATCACAGAGATCATCTCCATGGAGTTCAGCAAGGGTGCTAATGTTGATGTATCTTGTTCTATTCTGACTCCCACATTTCAGGTACATGGTGCAGTTTATCTTCTTACAGTTCCCTAAGCAAAGGACCATGACATCTGTGTCCTCACTCACAATCACTGTAGTTTTATAGCCATTCTGGCTGGCATGAGCAGCATGTAGGAGCATGCGGGTGTCTGCCTCCTCATGGGAACACTTTAACTCCATCACAACTTTCACATCTTTGTTCTTAAGACAATAGCATGTCTCTCCACATGTTACAAAAAGCTGCTTTTCTTGAAGCTTCACCTGGTTTTCTGGCAGCTTCCACTGGTCCACAATGAACTTGATCAAGGCAGTTTTGCTCTCTGGATTGCTTAAGAGTTTTCTCCACTGCACAACATTGTGTCCCGGGGCAATGTTCTTCCATTGAGTGCTACTTGTTGCACCTCGATTGTCTCTCTCAGCATTCTTGATGGATGTTTTCCTGTACACATCAAACACCACATCTATTCGTGTACTCTTTCCTCCTTCATGCAAAGCAAAGTTCAGCACAGAACCAGCAATCTCTCCAAAAGTCTTGCCATCACCTTTCAGTTTCTGAACAAGGCTCATTCCATCAATGATGCATGCAGAGAGATTTCCAATATCTTCAACTGCTGATGCTGATTTCTCTAACTCTCTAGCAAGAGCGGCCTTATTGGTCTTTCGCAGCGAACCGTCTGGATTTGAAAGTGACCAAGGCAGTGGACCAAGTGGATGAGCCAGGACATCTTTAATGTGAAGACTTCTACTTTGTGAAACAATTATCATATGCCCAAAGAAATTTCTGTCTGCTTTCAATATCAACTCCTTGTTTTGTTTTTGATTTCCTCTGTCTCTTTTTGTGAGGCTTGAGAATGTCTTCAGATTCTGTTTTTTCATTCTGTCGTGGAATTTGGTTTCTGGTGATTCTTTTTCCAAACGCTCACTTCTGAACTTCTGATATGCTTCCTCTCCAGTCTGGTGAGCTTGCAGCAGATCACTGGCTATGTCTGGTGACACAGCGATTCCTGTGGAAAGACTGATGATGTCAGACTGATCTGGACTGAGAGGGTTTACCCAGCTATTTTTCATAAGCTCTACAAAGGCATTCACATCAGCCCTGTCCTTCTCTATTCTGGTCTTCTGTAGATCGTGATGACTGAAACTGCCTGTAGTTTTGGTGCCTGTCATGTTCCTGAGTTGCCTTAGGTACTGACTTCTGTTTTCTGAAGTGAGATAGTATCTGGTGACTGCTCCTGCTTTTAGGCTGAAACCCTTGGTTCCTCCAGCAGTCTGGGTGTCCTTGTTTATGGTCTCCTCAATTGTCTGGTCAACTGGAATCTTTCCAAAGGGATTGTTCCCACTGAGCTGGACAGACAAACCACCCTTTGCAATGTGTGCATGAACAGCAGGATTATCAGTCTCCAGGCGAGACATTTGTGCATAGTAGTATGTCAGATATCTGGCATAGTTGATCCTATCATATGCAAAGCACCATGGAATGATGGCTCTTATTGCTGTAAGATGCATCATCCAATTTCCCTCTCGTGATGCTCGAATTAGACAAAGCAGAATCTCAACCATGTCCACATAGGACATCCAGAAGGCAGACAGGGGACCATTGTCTTTTCTGAGGAAGCTGAGGTACTCATTAAATTGTGTCAGAATACGCTGACATGAATCCTGCTTGAGAGTTTCCTCAAATCTTGTCTGTGTTAATTCTTCACACAGGTTGTTGGCAGTTTGCAGAGTTGTTTCCAGGTGAATAATATCATCCTGGTGATTCTCTTCTAACCAAGGTTGAAAACCTTCCCATGCTAGTCTCAAGAAAGCCTCATAGAGCAGTTTGTGGAGCCTTACTGCACGATTATACTTGTGCCCATCAATAACTCCTGAGACTGAGCCGTCAGCTATCACTCCTGCTTCTATGCAAAGGTCTCTTAGACCAGCATCTCCAAACCGTTGGCCAATTGTTGCCATGAAGGCACAGGTGGTATGGAAGACTCCCATTCTAAGGATGATGTCCTTGAGTAGCTCCTGGTTTTTCCAAGTAATTTCAACAGCTTTGGCATACAATGCCTGGTCAAAGACAACAATTATGTTGTTAAGCTGCAGAGATTTCATGATGTTTAGTGACTGGAGAAGTATCTCATTTACTGTTGATAGCTGTGTAGCAGGAGCATTGATTGTAGGCAAATAGCCTATATTATCTTGTACACATGTTTCACTGTGGGTGAGGATGTTGAACCCAGTCCAGCTACATATATCTTTGTTGGAAAGACGAGCCATCAGCCACATGTGGTTTTTGTCTGCTGCATCCTTTAGACATGTGGTGTGATCAGTATCAATTGTCTGTACAAGAGGAGGGTTGGCACGCTCTCCTGCGTTGTAAATAGGAAGCATCATCTCAACTGCACCAATGCTTCTCATCTTGGTTTTTGGGATACAAGGCAAAGATCTGATCTCAGCAGAATGGTCAGTGATAGGCTTTGCTTGCACAGCGATTCCATTCACTCTGTGTGATGTCCCCTTGCCACTGATTGTTTCCTCCAGTCTGTCTATATTGTCCCATGCCAATGTTGTGAGCAGACCGGGTTTGATGTTTTGTGGTAATGGGATGGTGTCTTTACTTGCTGCTTGCTTCTGAAGACAGAGGGCCGTGTCTATTTCTTCTACCTGAGAATATGATACACTATGGCCGAGTCGGTTTAGCATCTGTATCAGTTCCACATTTTCAGTAAGAGATTTGACAGCAAAGGGCAATAAAATGTGTTTTGCAGGCTTAACTTTGCCAGAGGTAACAGCATAAACTAAATCTTGACCAAAGGATGCAGTGAGCCTTTGCACTCTCTGCGATGGGTTATCACTTCCTGTGGTTTTACCTGTTAGGAGTGTCTGGAGAAACTCTACTAGACACAGAGGAATGCTGTTCATCTTTTCCAGATCTGACACATGTGGTGGCCATGCCTGAGTAATATCCTGTTTCTGGATATCATTTCTGATCTTCAGTGCCACTTGTGATATCACATCACTGCCAGTATTTGATTTGAACAACTTCTGTTCCTCTTTAAGTTCATGGAAAACTTTTACAAGTTCATCCATTTTCAAATTGTCAGGATATACCAACAGCTTTCCTGTGTCATTTGGTGTGATATGTAAAGATGGACCAAATTCAGCTTCAACTCTGCGGCGTAAGTGTTTTTTTATTGAGGGTATCACCTGTGTTACACCACACTTGGCCATTTCTGTAACAAGCATATTAGTCAGGTCTGTGAATGCGACTACTGTATGATGTTCAATCAGTTCTTCTCTAATATATGCAAACACTTTAGAGAGTGCCATTTTTTCTGCTGCTTCATATGGGGACTCTATTTCATCCATGTTACTTTCATCAGTGTCTTTTTCTAGGTCCTTTGTGTAAGCTCTGTAGCAGGTTCTGTGGTAATGAGCTTCAGCTGCCACTAGCTCACGACTGACTGTGGCTAACAAAGTTGTATCCTTTTTCCTGATCGCTGCGCTCCTGATGGTGTCATCTGCTCTTAACTCTGCACATTTTGTCAGACTTTCTTTAGTTCTTTGACCTTTCAAATACTTGCTGACTTTGTCACAAAATATACACTTTGCTTCATAAACCCTTGATGGTTGTGGTTCTCGTCTAGTAAGCTCTCTTGAATCTTCTGGCAAACTATTTTCTGAAGAGCTTTCTTTTGCAACAATGCTGTCAAGCAGTTTCTTCATTGTAAAGATGCTTCGACATTTCCTGTGATAGAATAATGATGGTATGCTACCTTCAGGGAGGTCTTTGGCAAGATCGAGGATGGGGCTGTAGCCTCTTATTTTAGCTGCTCCCAGTAACGTGTTCCATGACTCTATATTTACAGGTGCCACAAGCTTTGAATTATCATCTGAACAGTGTATGACACATTCTGTCATGGGACACTTCGGCTCTGTCTCACTTTGTTCTGCCATACTTTTCTATTCTGTGATGTACATCCCCTGCAAACACAAACACAATAAATAAATCTAATGAGCTCACCACTGCTGTGATGTAAACTGAGGTACTCTAAAAGGCACATTAACATTAGCACATCTAAAATCACCATTGAGATGTCCATTTCATCATTCAATCAAAGCTACCTCCACGCACAGATTTCATGTTTTTGTGTGTGCATGTGTCTGTGTTCCCTTCTAATGATATAGGCCGTGTGTGTCTGTCTGTCTGTCTGTCTGTCTGTCTGTCTGTCTGTCTGTCTGTCTGTCTGTCTGTCTGTCTGTCTGTCTGTCTGTCTGTGCAGGTGACACTGCATCCTTCACTGAAGCTTAAACACATCAGGGCTCCATAAATAGGAGGGACATTTTAAGAGGTATGCACTATATAATGACATATTCATGAATATGTCATTATATAGTAATATACCTACCTAATATACATATATTAATGATTTTAATAAGGGGAAACATCAAAAGTAAACTGTGTAGGTGGCTAATTTTAGGATTCAATTTACCACAATATTTGGCCACCTAAAAAGAATGAACAGTAAGCTAAGCAAATAAATTACATTATATCCGATGGAGGCAATCCCAATATGTATTGAAAACAGATATACGTCAAGAAAGGGGTATTTATAACTAATTTATCAACATTTTTCAAGAAAGAATTGTCTGCTAGGCCACTCACCTCACAATTCTCCTCACAGGCAGGAACAGTGAAGCACCCCCAACAGCAACTGTCCACCCATCAAAAAAACTGTATGATTTTTAAACTGTAATATTTTTTAAATGCACAGTTGCAACAATTTAGCAACAATTTGAAATAACTGTCAGCCATTGGCTGTTCAAATTTAAAGGGCTAGGATGCTCAAACCTCCAGAGCTACTGTATGTACTTTGGACTGCTGCTGCTGATATTAGGGCAAAGATGTAAAGAAAACTAAATAAAATCTCTCATGGCCTGCAAGTGTGTGAAGACCTGTAGACTACCAGATTTCTCCTGCCTCACCAACAATCTTGACTGCACGAAAATGTGCAAACTGCAAACATGCACAAATCAGAGGGTTGAGGAGGATGAAGAAGTTGTCTTAACTCTGGACAACAACGATGATGATGATGATGATGATGATGATGATGATGATGATGATGATTAGGGCAAAGATATATAGAAATCTAAATAAAAACTCTGTGACAAATACCAAATAATTAGCAGTTATTGTCAATTCTCGCCTGGGCCCATGTTCCACTTAAAGACCCATATCCTCCCTCATAGCAGGATATTATGGGAAGATTAAACATTTCCTGAATTGTTACAGTCCTGTGAGTATTTCAGTTTTTGTTATTTGTGTCAGTGCTGTTCCTACATTTCACAGTGCTATAAAAAAGACTACAGTTTAGGCGAAAATAGTGGAAAAAATGTTGTTGAGACAGTTTGACCTTTGACCATGTGACCTTTATATTTTTTAGATAGGCCCAAAACTAGGTCTAAATGAAAGCTAGGATTGTACACTTTAAAATGCTACCAAACATGCCCTCATAACATATGAGTAAAGTTCTGAAAATGAGCACAAAACAAAATATGCCCCCGGCGTTTAGAGGCCTATTTTTTGCAGGGGGTTGATAACTTTATGAGCTGATAACTGTCAAAAAGCTACCACTTAGGATGGGTTATCATACCAAAATATCATCTATGGACATGTACCTTTTCAAAAAATGTTACTAGACTTTGCCACTCTGAGTGGTACCAAAAAGTCCAATTTTGGCCTCTGGCCCATGGACTAACATAGCTAGCTTCGACTGCTAAATCAGCCTCTTTGCTTCCTTTCTTGAAGAGATTTTGTTGCTTCCATAGAATTTTTTTTAGCTCTGTGACTTTTTTCTCTCTCTCATCTCCCAGGTATTTTGCATACTCTGCATGTTTAGTTGACTGGTAACGTTTGACGTTATACTCCTTGTATACAGCGATTTTCTGTGCATATAAGGCACGTTGCGTTTCCCCTGTACTCAACAAAAAAATATTCAGTCTCCCACTTCTCCTGAAATGTTCTGTGGTCATCATCAATTTTTCTTTTCCCTGAAAGTTTTGATCAAGACATGGCGATATATTATGCTTCCACTCTGTGTCACTTGTGGATCACTCTGTCTGGATTGATTCCGCTGCGCGCATTTGATTGACGTGTGGCGGAGTTCCCTCGGAGGGGGGAGGGGCGAGGGAACTCCGCGCAGCAGTTCCCTGCCAGCAGCAGCAGCAGCAGCGGGAAAAATAAAATTGAAATATAAAGCGCAAACGTAAACGCGCGGCCAGATTAACACTATTACATGATATCAACAAAGTATGGAAAGCCAAAAGTGCCATAATACGGGGGTGAAAAAACGCGCGAACATACGGGGAGGTCCGTTTTTCGCGCGAAAAAACGGGCCAATATACGTGTGAATGTTCGCGCGGTTTTTTATATGATAATGAGCCCCTCCTTCTGATTTCCTTAGCCAATAAGTTCAAAGTGTCTGTAACCAATCAGTGAAGGGTAAAGCCAGACCAAAACAATCTGTAGATGAAAAGTTCCTGACATGGTGAGGCTGTGCTGTAAATTGTGCATTATTCCAGATTCAGGGGACTAAGTATTAATTTGCCTTTGAATATAATAAATATATCAATCAATATATCAATATAACCTGCCTTCATTGTTTTTTTTTTTAAATAAAATGGCATTACCCTTTTCCTTAAACCTCTGGAGTGTGAAGTGAAGGTATTTTCTCAATTTTTAGATGTCTCCTTAAATCCACTTTTAAATGTACTTCTTATAACATGGCATGGTGTTACATGTCAAAATGTTCAGTAGTCTCTGGTGTTGCTAGAAATGCAAATTCACTCACCTTAGAGCACTGTCTTATGAGAAACCTAGCTTAGAAATCCGATTTTTGGAAAACTTCAAAACTGTTGTGAAACACATATGTACTCATGTCATCCATTTTTTTTGGTGTTTCAGATTTTGTTCACCAAAGTCTTTGGTTCACAAAAGTAGTGAAATATATCAATTACACTATAAGCCTATATAAAAAAGTGTTGTTCATGTCTAAAATGAAAATGTGTAAATTATAATTTAGAGTAAAATATTTCCATCCCTCTACTTTCACCACAGAAAAGTTACATCAGGACTGAATAATGACTTCATATTCCATACCAAGGTTTATGTGATGTGTACAAATACAAATTCAGCATTTCAACTTTATTTTTCAACCAACTATTTATGTTAACATATGAAACTGTAAAATCTCAATATTTCCAATATCAGAACTTTTTCAACCAACTATTCATTATAAATGTAAAGACAGGGGGTCTTTGTCCATGGTCTTTGTCTGTCTTCCAAGACAGTGGGTCTGGCTGCTGTGTAGGTGGGGCTGATGGTGCATGGCCTGCTGGTGGCTGTGTCGGAGGGAGGTAGGTGGGATTGTCCCGGGTTGATGCTGGTGGCTGGATTGGAGGTACGTCTGCTAGGCGAGACTTCTTTGCTGGCTGGGTTGATCGCGATGGCTGTGGTGGAGGCCTTTGTACCGAGGTGTATCTTGATCTTGTGGCAGGGACAGATGGAGGCCGCTGTAGTGATGCTGGTCCTTTGGTCCTCGGTGGTGATGGCTCTGGTGAAGGCCCTTGAGCAACGGTAGATCTTGACCTTGGTGCAGGCACAGATGGAGGTTCTTTCTCCTAGGCCCAGGCAGCTGTGAAATCTGAAAGAAATATAGGACAATAATTACTACTAAGTTCATTCAAATAAAGTTCAAGTGGAATGTTTCTAAAGCACAAATAACAATGCACAACTAAAAATAAAATGGAGAGGCGGGACAGGAGTCTCTCTCTTACACAGGTATTTTCCAGTTATTTCCCATTCAATATAAAGTCACAGACACAAATATAACTACATCTATAGGTGTGTATGTGTGGGACGAATACAAGTTGATGTTATTCATCTACACATGTTACCTCACTTTTACACACAGAAATCACTTTTACACAGAGTAAACGTTTACTAACGGAGAGTCTATTTTGTCACAAGAGAAAGTTCATGACTATCGATAAGAATACAAACAATACCTATGTGGGATTCACCATCAAAAAGTTTGTTCTCTTTTATCCTCCTAATGACACGCTCTACATGAACCCTCAGTCTGGCAATGGCCTGTGTCTCCCTCACCTCATAGGCTGGCATTTGCTTCTGCTTTGACAGAAAAGGTGGGCAGTACACCTTGCATTTGCAGCAATCGCTGATCAGGAAGCTCTTATCTACCATCACTGCTATGTTTTCAGTCAACAATGCAGCTATTCCAGATTGTTTGAAAATCTCCTTGTCGCTGACAGAACCACCATACAGACTGGAAACAAATGTCACTGCACCATGTGGGGCTATGCCAACCAGGGCTTTCATGGTGCAGTGAGATTTCTATGTAGAATACATTTCACTTTGGAGGAGGAGTGAGGATGGTGTTTGACACCTCAGCTCTGTGCAATCCAGGATCACCTGTGTGTCTGGGAAATCTTTGAATGCCTCTGGGAGGTGGGCTTGAACTTCTGCAGGTGTAAGCCAGATGCACTGTGACCCCAATAAAGTTGTAAGAAAACTTGTCCATGTTGCAATGATGCGGCTCACAGTGGACTGGTGTACGTTGAAGCGGTTTGCAAGGTCCCTCTCTTTCAAACCCACCGACAGGAAGCATAGAAAAAGGAAGAACTCGTCAATTGGCTGAAGCAGCTGTCTCTGGAAGATAAAAACAAAAAAAGGTTACTATATTAATGTCATGAGTGTAGCACACTATGGGAAAAAACATTAAGTTGTTTTAGTTCTCTGATGTATTCAAAAAGGATTGAGTACTTTAGCCTTTTAGCCTACACAAAAGCAATGAAATGTCGGAGAGACATTTTCCCTTCAGTTTGTGTTTAGATTGTGTGTTAAAAGAAACGTAACCTACCGTTGATGGACGTGCGTGTGTAACCACTTCTTCATTACTCTTGGCAGTTGATATCACTCTAGTAACACAAACCATTTAATGAATTGAAGGCTCAATTAAAAACCAGAAGGCCATCAGGTGGTTATAGCTCGGGAATCTGTACACAAAAGACACATGTCAGTCATTAATTGACAGTAAATACAATCGTGTTAACTGTAACACATGGGCTAATGCTTTCCTCTTGTTTGCTATAATACATTACAATTCAAATAGACTGAGTAAGAAGGCACTAGGTGCAGGTATAGTAATCTACAGCAGTAAAATGTAGCAACTACATTAGCAGCAGTAATAATAATCTAAAACATACAGGGAACATTTTACACACAATGACTACGTTTACTCTTCATTCTTACGTGTGCAACTGGGGGAAACGCAGTGGATATTGACATACTTTTACTTTGGTAAGGTTTTGAAGATTTCCACTTGTAGTAAAATATTATCAGTATGTTGTTAGTATTAATATGTTTTACTCCACCACATTTAGTTAACCTTCATAGTTTCTAGTTACTTTTTATATATGAAAACACAGGATTTATGATTCTACATGTTCAGTTCAGGAGTATTTTAAAACCATAGTATTTGTACTTATACTTCAGTTAAGTTGAGTACTTATTCCAACACTGCATGCATATAGTCAGCGGTCACACGGCAGGTAAACAGGATTCTTTATAAGCTAACCCATCTCAAAAACTTGGATAGAATTTAGCCAAAACATTACCTTGTATAGAATCGGATGTTGTCGTCGGAGCCAGCAAACCTCTGTTAGCAAAACTCTCGCTGGACTCTTAACTCCTGCAGTTGCTTCTGCAGATCCTCCACTGTTTTGGAGTTGTCTTCTGCAGCTTGAGAGGACATGTCCAGTGAAGCTGCTTCTGGCTCTATCCGCCTCATGCTGTCCCGCACTCTGCGTCTCTGTATCCACATCTGCTGGGCCTGCAGCTGTGCCCTGACAGATTCAGGGCCAATCTGGTTATTCCCAGCCACTATCTCCTTGATGAGGTCGTCTAGTGTAGCATCTGAGATGGTGGAGTATGTCCCAGAGCGCAGCATGTGGAACTGCCTGAAAAATAAACATGTTTTAAATATATGAGACCTACGGTATTCAGATTTACTTTACAACATGCATAGTGTAACATGGCTACAACCCCTCCTTGGGATGTTTACAATAAATTGAGACAAGATGGCACTTCCAATGTTGAAGACATTGCTACATACCTCAATCGCCGTCTCACTGTGCGCAGAGATACTTTTAATATCTGTGCCATCTTTGTTGCTGTAAAACCACAGCTCCTCAAAAAAGAGAGTTGCTCTCTGGAAATGCTGAATTGTGGGGGACCTCGACCACCCAACAAAATGAGTGGGGCGTGGTAGCCAGAATGACCTGCAACAACAGCAAAACATTAGATTACATTTATTGTCATTGTTGTAAAAGCAACGCATTTATGCCGTTGTGCCAGAAACGCACACAATGCGTCTATGTTATTGTCATTGCCCAGCCTAAAGATACTTTTTAAAAAAATGAAATGCAGTTTGGCATTAAACCAGTGGACATGCAATACACTATAGTTGTAGTATACAGTAAGAACAAAAGCATAAATGTGTATGGGCATAGAGATACATAGTTGCAGTCTGTGTCTTCCAACCCTGAAGACAGAGACTCCCCCTCTGGCACCCTTTCAATGTCCTCATTCACACGTTTGATGATACGTGGTGTACTACAGATGGCCAGACTGCCCTCGACGGGGGAGGGGGAATAGCGTCTCCTCTACTGTGGCAGGATATAAAGGTGGAATTTGGAGTACAGTTTTAAGTGGACAACTCGAGACTCAGAGCGTCTCACCAGAATGTTGTAATTAATAGCTGGCAACTACAGATTAAAAAAGGTGTTTATATTGGTATTACCCATATTTAAAACAAATAATTACTTTAAAATGTATTGGCCTGTTGGACACTTAGTACTCAACAATACTAGCACTGGTTTATCAACGAAAGCCTATGCTAAAGTGAACAATTATCACATCGACCTACCTTGTTGTGCGGGTGTGGTAGGCCAAGATCTCCGGACTTCAAGTATATATTCCCGAAGGTCCTGAAGTAAAAGATCAGCTGTAGGGACGTTAATTAGCCTGCCCCGTGACCACTCGAGGCTCCTTTCCATGGTTTCTAACCTGCCAGTAAACGGTTTGGTGAAATAGGGGAGAAGACAGAATTTGTAAGTGTGAAAGATCTCACACAACCTCAGTTTAGGTTACATGCAAAAACAAACTACATTCCTTTGTGTTGGTAGTAGTGTTAACTGTGTACGTTATTCTCCCGACCAGGAGAGAAGCTTTAAAATAGGAGACTAAATGGAGTCTCTGTGAAATTTCAATTGGGTACTTTAATTAAAAGAGGCGCGGTAGTGTTACAGACAGAATATTGTTCAGTCAGACAAACAGCTGTGATCTGGCTCTCCTCGATAGGGAAGAGAAGAGCCCGGATCTCTCCTCCGGTGCTGTTTATATATCGTCTGCTGGCTCCTCCCCGCCAGCCGGCTCGCCTCGTCTCTAATGTCCGTTATTGCATTTAAACAGAGGATAGGTTCTTTTCACATTCAATATATGCTTAACACGCAGTTTCTCCTCATATTCTCTTTCATCACTCTTCATTTAACACATTCTAAACGCTGTAATCAATACTCTAAACAATACTTCTCGGCTCGTTTGGTTTCCGGTCATTCCGGATGTTGTCACATGCTACTCTCGTCTGTAAATAATGTATTCAAATAAACTGTACCTTCATTTAATATTCAGCATGGTAGTATCTCGACATCTATAGTTGTAGTGTTAAGTCAGTAGGCTTCGGTTTGCACCACTCTCTCATTTCGCTACTAAATTCACCTCTTCAGGAAATCGTATATTAGCCACATGCTAAATGCTAACCGGAGATGAAGGATTTTCAGAATAAAAGCTTAACTGCTTGTGCACAAGAATTTCTGGTTTTTCAGTATAAAAGAGCATTAAAACTGACGGCATGTTTAAACTACATTTCCCCATTAAAACATTGATTTTAATTTCTAACAGTAGCAATAGGCTTGGCCCTTACCTCGTTACTGTGGATTGTAACACGGCATGACCGGCATCATCTGTTTGGAGAAGTCTTGTGCAGTCATTTATTGTCCTTTTGCAACGCAAGATGAAGTTTCTCGTGGACATTTTTCCGGCTGCTGCTACTGCTGCTGCATGCTTATAGAGAGGCGAAGTCCCTCCCTTTCCGGTTGAGCTCCATGGGACCTTATTTCGGAAAAGGTATGTATTGAAGTAAATGGAGAGAGAAAGATTATCTTTCGATCCCGTTTGAATTGAACCACAAATTACACATATGATTTTTGTCAATTTAAAAGATAATTTTGCAAGTCAAAATGTTTTAAATGTGTCGTAAAACTGTGAAGTAAGACTTTTTTTTTGCCTGAAACCAGTCAATGACCTACATCTCCCGTCGCGCACCACACACCAAGACGGCCGTCACGTTGGCACATTTCACTTATTTCTAGTTGCGTATTTTTCATAGTCTTATATTTCAACAGTTTTACGACAAACTGAGTTTTTTGACATGGAAGTGATTGTTTAAGATGACAAACATCATAAGTGTAATTCGTGGCACAATTCAAACGGGATCAAAAGATAAGTTTTCTCTCAAGATATATTGCCTGATCTTTTCCCTAACAGCCCTGATACCGAAAATTCATGGTATTTTTCTTTCTTCAGTGTCTGGAAAAGCACAATTATGTTGTTTTTCCGGTTTTGTAGACAACGAAAAAAGTAAACAATCCTTCCTTTCTAAAACAGAACAAAGAACACAAAAATGATGCAATGTGCAATTGCAATTGCACTGAAGAGAAACATTCGAATTAAAATTTTTTTTTTTTTATAAATTAATACATCTGAGGCTGATCAATTCCCATTTATTTGAAACATGAACGCAGGCGACAGGCTACCACCTTAAACAACTGGAGAACAGACAGCTGTTGCCAAGCAGTTGGGACAATTAAGGTGAAGCAGACCTTGGAATACTTTGCATTTATACAAAGATTGTAAGTGAATGAAAAGAGATAACACAAAAAAACGTTTCCTTTCCGAGACTCGAGCCCGGCCCTCCCGGATATTAGACCCTTTGACCGTTAGTCTACAAGCAGATAGTGGATAGATTTAGTTTGAAAGATATAACTGGAGTCCACCCACGCAGCGTCGAAGTGCGCATATTTTAGATATTTAATCATATATTTTCGAATATAAGGGGTAGAAAATATGATTCAGATAACCGCATAAATATGTGGGCACATTTTCAATGTATATTGTCTTGTATAAATTAAGTTATACTCTCGAAGGCATGTTTATGTTAAATATTGTATATCATTACAAACAGCAGAGGGCAGTATAGGACACGGAAAGGCCTCAGTGGGCATGCCGTAAAAGGGAATGTGTTGCTGAGCGCATGCCGTAAAGTAAGTGTTGTTATTATGTGTCTGCCGCAGACTTGGCATTCTGGCTGGAACGGCAACAACGTTCCCTCTGCTTCATTCATTTCTCCTGTTCAACAGGTTAGTAGTGTGTACAAAGATTATGTCATATTTCGATCTAAGAAGTGTTTTTGAAACTGTTCTTTATGTGTAGTTTAATGTCATTCTGTCAGCTAGTTCGGCTCCACTACAGTGGCTAATGGCGTCCGCTAGCTTCTTTGTTCTTCTATGTTACTAGGTGTATGACTCCCGTGCAGTAGTTTGGCTTACATTTCAAGTGTATTCTGCTTGTATAAATATGTGAAATGCTGGTCTGAGTTCATAATTGTTCATATTATTGAAATTCTAATAGCGCGCTAATGCTATGCTAATATTGTGCCTATGATGTGCTGCGTACCGGTACGCCGAACCGGTACTGGACTTGTAAAAAGTTTCGGTTCAAGTCCGGTTAAAACCGGAACGTCGGGAACCGGTACTTACGTATATTCTCCTTTTTGTTCTAAACCATCTAAAACCTTCCATAGATCGAGAAATTTGCGCTGAGAAAAGACGAAAAACATTGTTTTGGCTTCTGATATGGCGGCCATTACTGAACTCACGAAGTCTCGCAAAATATCGCAACTGCTCGCGAGATCTGTGTGACGTCAAGGGAAGCTGGCTTAGACATAGTGGACACTGACAGCGTGGGATGCTGGTTGCCATATTTGGTAGTGTAGCTAAGCTAACTCCTTTGCATGTATGGTGATATAGTGTCTGCCGAAAGAGCAACACTTCACCCAAACAATGTCAATATGCTGTTGTTCTTGAACAAGAACACATAGACTTGTACTCTTGCAGATTGAGTCTTGTATGTACATTACTATGTATGTAGTTGTGTTGTGTAGTTAGTAACACATGTAGAGTTATAGAAAATACATGGTGTAGACACAAGTTGGAAGGGGGCACAATAAACCTGACGAGTTTGAATTTGAGTTGATTATGAGTTTATTTTCAATTGATAATTAGCTCACAATAAGTTCACTTTAGTTACTCACACAACTTGACCCAAGTCCGGACTTATAAGTCCGGACCTGAACCTGAACCTCTGGACTTGAGTCCGGACCTGAACCTGAATGTGAGTCCAGGTACACAGCACTATGCCTATCAGTGGACAACAGAGCCAGGTTAAAGTGAGTACAGTCAACCGGGTTGTGTGTGTTATCACTGTATTATATACTGGAAATGAAGAAGGCTTTAATCCTTCATAAAAGTCATAATATGGCATGTGGATTTATTTCCATTTTTGATTAGAGAAAAATACGTCATACAGTTATTTTGATTTGCTAAATGTAAAGGTATGTTTTTTTTCCTTCAGAT